>NC_047540.1:6619978-6967098 GCF_012275295.1 Melopsittacus undulatus | reverse complement strand
AGATATAGGGGGGGGGGGGGGGGCCCTAACCCTAATGTCGGAAAGGGGGTTCAATAACCCTAATGGCGGAAAGTGGGTACCCTAACCCTAATGTCGGGAGGGGGGCACCCCAGCCATAATGTCAGACTGAGGGCCCCCTAACCCTAAGGTCGGGAAGAGGGCACCCCTAGCCCTAATGTCGGAGATAGGGGGGGGGGGGGGGGCCCTAACCCTAATGTCGGAAAGGGGGTTCAATAACCCTAATGGCGGAAAGTGGGTACCCTAACCCTAATGTCGGGAGGGGTGCACCCCAGCCATAATGGCCAGACTGAGGGCACCCTAACCCTAATGGCGGGAAGAGGCCACCCCTAGCCCTAATGTCGGAGATAGGGGGGGGGGGGGGGGGGCCCTAACCCTAATGTCGGAAAGGGGGGACAATAACCCTAATGGCGGAAAGTGGGTACCAGAAACCCTAATGTCGGGAGGGGGGCACCCCAGCCATAATGTCCAGACTGAGGGCACCCTAACCCTAATGGTCGGGAAGAGGCCACCCCTAGCCCTAATGTCGGAGATAGGGGGGGGGGGGGGGGGCCCTAACCCTAATGTCGGAAAGGGGGTATCAATAACCCTAATGGCGGAAAGTGGGTACCCTAACCCTAATGTCGGGAGGGGGGCACCCAGCCATAATGTCAGACTGAGGGCACCCTAACCCTAAGGTCGGGAAGAGGGCACCCCTAGCCCTAATGTCGGAGATGGGGGGGGGGGGGGGGCCCTAACCCTAATGTCGGAAAGGGGGTTCAATAACCCTAATGGCGGAAAGTGGGTACCCTAACCCTAATGTCGGGCGGGGGGCACCCCAGCCATAATGTCAGACTGAGGGCCCCATAACCCTAAGGTCGGGAAGAGGGCACCCCTAGCCCTAATGTCGGAGATAGGGGGGGGGGGGGGGGGGCCCTAACCCTAATGTCGGAAAGGGGGTTCAATAACCTAATGGCGGAAAGTGGGTACCCTAACCCTAATGTCGGGAGGGGGGCACCCCAGCCATAATGTCAGACTGAGGGCCCCCTAACCCTAATGTCGGGAAGAGGCCACCCCTAGCCCTAATGTCGGAGATAGGGGGGGGGGGGGGGCCCTAACCCTAATGTCGGAAAGGGGGGGACAATAACCCTAATGGCGGAAAGTGGGTACCCTAACCCTAATGTCGGGCAGGGGGGCACCCCAGCCATAATGTCAGACTGAGGGCACCCTAACCCTAATGTCGGGAAGAGGGCCCCCCCAGCCCTAATGTCGGAGATAGGGGGGGGGGGGGGGCCCTAACCCTAATGTCGGAAAGGGGGGACAATAACCCTAATGGCGGAAAGTGGGTACCCTAACCCTAATGTCGGGCAGGGGGGCACCCCAGCCATAATGTCAGACTGAGGGCACCCTAACCCTAATGGCGGGAAGAGGCCACCCCTAGCCCTAATGTCGGAGATAGGGGGGGGGGGGGGGGCCCTAACCCTAATGTCGGAAAGGGGGGACAATAACCCTAATGGCGGAAAGTGGGTACCCTAACCCTAATGTCGGGAGGGGGGCACCCCAGCCATAATGTCAGACTGAGGGCACCCTAACCCTAATGTCGGGAAGAGGGCACCCCTAGCCCTAATGTCGGAGATAGGGGGGGGGGGGGGGCCCTAACCCTAATGTCGGAAAGGGGGGACAATAACCCTAATGGCGGAAAGTGGGTACCCTAACCCTAATGTCGGGAGGGGGGCACCCCAGCCATAATGTCAGACTGAGGGCACCCTAACCCTAATGTCGGGAAGAGGGCACCCCTAGCCCTAATGTCGGAGATGGGGGGGGGGGGGGGGGCCCTAACCCTAATGTCGGAAAGGGGGGGACAAAAACCCTAATGGCGGAAAGTGGGTACCCTAACCCTAATGTCGGGAGGGGGGCACCCCAGCCATAATGTCCAGACTGAGGGCACCCTAACCCTAATGGTCGGGAAGAGGGCCACCCCTAGCCCTAATGTCGGAGATAGGGGGGGGGGGGGGGGGCCCTAACCCTAATGTCGGAAAGGGGGGTACAATAACCCTAATGGCGGAAAGTGGGTACCCTAACCCTAATGTCGGGCGGGGGGCACCCCAGCCATAATGTCAGACTGAGGGCACCCTAACCCTAATGTCGGGAAGAGGCCACCCCTAGCCCTAATGTCGGAGATAGGGGGGGGGGGGGGGGCCCTAACCCTAATGTCGGAAAGGGGGGTACAATAACCCTAATGGCGGAAAGTGGGTACCCTAACCCTAATGTCGGGAGGGGGGCACCCCAGCCATAATGTCAGACTGAGGGCACCCTAACCCTAAGGTCGGGAAGAGGGCACCCCTAGCCCTAATGTCGGAGATAGGGGGGGGGGGGGGGGGGGGCCCTAACCCTAATGTCGGAAAGGGGGTACAATAACCCTAATGGCGGAAAGTGGGTACCCTAACCCTAATGTCGGGAGGGGGGCACCCCAGCCATAATGTCAGACTGAGGGCCCCCTAACCCTAAGGTCGGGAAGAGGGCACCCCTAGCCCTAATGTCGGAGATGGGGGGGGGGGGGGGGCCCTAACCCTAATGTCGGAAAGGGGGTTCAATAACCCTAATGGCGGAAAGTGGGTACCCTAACCCTAATGTCGGGCGGGGGGCACCCCAGCCATAATGTCAGACTGAGGGCCCCCTAACCCTAAGGTCGGGAAGAGGGCACCCCTAGCCCTAATGTCGGAGATAGGGGGGGGGGGGGGGGGCCCTAACCCTAATGTCGGAAAGGGGGTTCAATAACCCTAATGGCGGAAAGTGGGTACCCTAACCCTAATGTCGGGAGGGGGGCACCCCAGCCATAATGTCAGACTGAGGGCCCCCTAACCCTAAGGTCGGGAAGAGGGCACCCCTAGCCCTAATGTCGGAGATAGGGGGGGGGGGGGGGGCCCTAACCCTAATGTCGGAAAGGGGGTTCAATAACCCTAATGGCGGAAAGTGGGTACCCTAACCCTAATGTCGGGAGGGGGGCACCCCAGCCATAATGTCAGACTGAGGGCCCCCTAACCCTAAGGTCGGGAAGAGGGCACCCCTAGCCCTAATGTCGGAGATGGGGGGGGGGGGGGGGCCCTAACCCTAATGTCGGAAAGGGGGTTCAATAACCCTAATGGCGGAAAGTGGGTACCCTAACCCTAATGTCGGGAGGGGGGCACCCCAGCCATAATGTCAGACTGAGGGCCCCCTAACCCTAAGGTCGGGAAGAGGGCACCCCTAGCCCTAATGTCGGAGATAGGGGGGGGGGGGGGGGCCCTAACCCTAATGTCGGAAAGGGGGTTCAATAACCCTAATGGCGGAAAGTGGGTACCCTAACCCTAATGTCGGGAGGGGGGCACCCCAGCCATAATGTCAGACTGAGGGCCCCCTAACCCTAAGGTCGGGAAGAGGGCACCCCTAGCCCTAATGTCGGAGATAGGGGGGGGGGGGGGGGCCCTAACCCTAATGTCGGAAAGGGGGTTCAATAACCCAAATGGGGGAAAGTGGGTACCCTAACCCTAATGTCGGGAGGGGGGCACCCCAGCCATAATGTCAGACTGAGGGCCCCCTAACCCTAAGGTCGGGAAGAGGGCACCCCTAGCCCTAATGTCGGAGATAGGGGGGGGGGGGGGGCCCTAACCCTAATGTCGGAAAGGGGGTTCAATAACCCTAATGGCGGAAAGTGGGTACCCTAACCCTAATGTCGGGAGGGGGGCACCCCAGCCATAATGTCCGACTGAGGGCCCCCTAACCCTAAGGTCGGGAAGAGGGCACCCCTAGCCCTAATGTCGGAGATAGGGGGGGGGGGGGGGCCCTAACCCTAATGTCGGAAAGGGGGTTCAATAACCCTAATGGCGGAAAGTGGGTACCCTAACCCTAATGTCGGGAGGGGGGCACCCCAGCCATAATGTCAGACTGAGGGCCCCCTAACCCTAAGGTCGGGAAGAGGGCACCCCTAGCCCTAATGTCGGAGATAGGGGGGGGGGGGGGGCCCTAACCCTAATGTCGGAAAGGGGGTTCAATAACCCTAATGGCGGAAAGTGGGTACCCTAACCCTAATGTCGGGAGGGGGGCACCCCAGCCATAATGTCAGACTGAGGGCCCCCTAACCCTAAGGTCGGGAAGAGGGCACCCCTAGCCCTAATGTCGGAGATAGGGGGGGGGGGGGGGGGGCCCTAACCCTAATGTCGGAAAGGGGGTTCAATAACCCTAATGGCGGAAAGTGGGTACCCTAACCCTAATGTCGGGAGGGGGGCACCCCAGCCATAATGTCAGACTGAGGGCCCCCTAACCCTAAGGTCGGGAAGAGGGCACCCCTAGCCCTAATGTCGGAGATAGGGGGGGGGGGGGGGGCCCAAACCCTAATGTCGGAAAGGGGGTTCAATAACCCTAATGGCGGAAAGTGGGTACCCTAACCCTAATGTCGGGAGGGGGGCACCCCAGCCATAATGCCAGACTGAGGGCCCCCTAACCCTAAGGTCGGGAAGAGGGCACCCCTAGCCCTAATGTCGGAGATAGGGGGGGGGGGGGGGGGGCCCTAACCCTAATGTCGGAAAGGGGGTTCAATAACCCTAATGGCGGAAAGTGGGTACCCTAACCCTAATGTCGGGCGGGGGGCACCCCAGCCATAATGCCAGACTGAGGGCCCCCTAACCCTAAGGTCGGGAAGAGGGCACCCCTAGCCCTAATGTCGGAGATAGGGGGGGGGGGGGGGCCCTAACCCTAATGTCGGAAAGGGGGTTCAATAACCCTAATGGCGGAAAGTGGGTACCCTAACCCTAATGTCGGGAGGGGGGCACCCCAGCCATAATGTCAGACTGTGGGCCCCCTAACCCTAAGGTCGGGAAGAGGGCACCCCTAGCCCTAATGTCGGAGATAGGGGGGGGGGGGGGGGCCCTAACCCTAATGTCGGAAAGGGGGTTCAATAACCCTAATGGCGGAAAGTGGGTACCCTAACCCTAATGTCGGGAGGGGGGCACCCCAGCCATAATGTCAGACTGAGGGCCCCCTAACCCTAAGGTCGGGAAGAGGGCACCCCTAGCCCTAATGTCGGAGATAGGGGGGGGGGGGGGGGGCCCTAACCCTAATGTCGGAAAGGGGGTTCAATAACCCTAATGGCGGAAAGTGGGTACCCTAACCCTAATGTCGGGAGGGGGGCACCCCAGCCATAATGCCAGACTGAGGGCCCCCTAACCCTAAGGTCGGGAAGAGGGCACCCCTAGCCCTAATGTCGGAGATAGGGGGGGGGGGGGGGGGCCCTAACCCTAATGTCGGAAAGGGGGTTCAATAACCCTAATGGCGGAAAGTGGGTACCCTAACCCTAATGTCGGGAGGGGGGCACCCCAGCCATAATGCCAGACTGAGGGCCCCCTAACCCTAAGGTGGGGAAGAGGGCACCCCTAGCCCTAATGTCGGAGATTGGGGGGGGGGGGGGCCCTAACCCTAATGTCGGAAAGGGGGTTCAATAACCCTAATGGCGGAAAGTGGGTACCCTAACCCTAATGTCGGGAGGGGGGCACCCCAGCCATAATGCCAGACTGAGGGCCCCCTAACCCTAAGGTCGGGAAGAGGGCACCCCTAGCCCTAATGTCGGAGATAGGGGGGGGGGGGGGGGGCCCTAACCCTAATGTCGGAAAGGGGGTTCAATAACCCTAATGGCGGAAAGTGGGTACCCTAACCCTAATGTCGGGAGGGGGGCACCCCAGCCATAATGCCAGACTGAGGGCCCCCTAACCCTAAGGTCGGGAAGAGGGCACCCCTAGCCCTAATGTCGGAGATAGGGGGGGGGGGGGGGGGCCCTAACCCTAATGTCGGAAAGGGGGTTCAATAACCCTAATGGCGGAAAGTGGGTACCCTAACCCTAATGTCGGGAGGGGGGCACCCCAGCCATAATGCCAGACTGAGGGCCCCCTAACCCTAAGGTCGGGAAGAGGGCACCCCTAGCCCTAATGTCGGAGATAGGGGGGGGGGGGGGGGGCCCTAACCCTAATGTCGGAAAGGGGGTTCAATAACCCTAATGGCGGAAAGTGGGTACCCTAACCCTAATGTCGGGAGGGGGGCACCCCAGCCATAATGCCAGACTGAGGGCCCCCTAACCCTAAGGTCGGGAAGAGGGCACCCCTAGCCCTAATGTCGGAGATAGGGGGGGGGGGGGGGGGCCCTAACCCTAATGTCGGAAAGGGGGTTCAATAACCCTAATGGCGGAAAGTGGGTACCCTAACCCTAATGTCGGGAGGGGGGCACCCCAGCCATAATGTCAGACTGAGGGCCCCCTAACCCTAAGGTCGGGAAGAGGGCACCCCTAGCCCTAATGTCGGAGATAGGGGGGGGGGGGGGGGGCCCTAACCCTAATGGCGGAAAGGGGGTTCAAAAACCCTAATGGCGGAAAGTGGGTACCCTAACCCTAATGTCGGGAGGGGGGCACCCCAGCCATAATGCCAGACTGAGGGCCCCCTAACCCTAAGGTCGGGAAGAGGGCACCCCTAGCCCTAATGTCGGAGATGGGGGGGGGGGGGGGGGGCCCTAACCCTAATGTCGGAAAGGGGGTTCAATAACCCTAATGGCGGAAAGTGGGTACCCTAACCCTAATGTCGGGAGGGGGGCACCCCAGCCATAATGTCAGACTGAGGGCCCCCTAACCCTAAGGTCGGGAAGAGGGCACCCCTAGCCCTAATGTCGGAGATGGGGGGGGGGGGGGGGGGCCCTAACCCTAATGTCGGAAAGGGGGTTCAATAACCCTAATGGCGGAAAGTGGGTACCCTAACCCTAATGTCGGGAGGGGGGCACCCCAGCCATAATGCCAGACTGAGGGCCCCCTAACCCTAAGGTCGGGAAGAGGGCACCCCTAGCCCTAATGTCGGAGATAGGGGGGGGGGGGGGGGGCCCTAACCCGAATGTCGGAAAGGGGGGTCAATAACCCTAATGGCGGAAAGTGGGTACCCTAACCCTAATGTCGGGAGGGGGGCACCCCAGCCATAATGCCAGACTGAGGGCCCCCTAACCCTAAGGTCGGGAAGAGGGCACCCCTAGCCCTAATGTCGGAGATAGGGGGGGGGGGGGGGGGGCCCTAACCCTAATGTCGGAAAGGGGGTTCAATAACCCTAATGGCGGAAAGTGGGTACCCTAACCCTAATGTCGGGAGGGGGGCACCCCAGCCATAATGCCAGACTGAGGGCCCCCTAACCCTAAGGTCGGGAAGAGGGCACCCCTAGCCCTAATGTCGGAGATAGGGGGGGGGGGGGGGGGGCCCTAACCCTAATGTCGGAAAGGGGGTTCAATAACCCTAATGGCGGAAAGTGGGTACCCTAACCCTAATGTCGGGAGGGGGGCACCCCAGCCATAATGCCAGACTGAGGGCCCCCTAACCCTAAGGTCGGGAAGAGGGCACCCCTAGCCCTAATGTCGGAGATAGGGGGGGGGGGGGGGGGCCCAAAACCTAATGTCGGAAAGGGGGTTCAATAACCCTAATGGCGGAAAGTGGGTACCCTAACCCTAATGTCGGGAGGGGGGCACCCCAGCCATAATGCCAGACTGAGGGCCCCCTAACCCTAAGGTCGGGAAGAGGGCACCCCTAGCCCTAATGTCGGAGATAGGGGGGGGGGGGGGGGGCCCTAACCCTAATGTCGGAAAGGGGGTTCAATAACCCTAATGGCGGAAAGTGGGTACCCTAACCCTAATGTCGGGAGGGGGGCACCCCAGCCATAATGCCAGACTGAGGGCCCCCTAACCCTAAGGTCGGGAAGAGGGCACCCCTAGCCCTAATGTCGGAGATCGGGGGGGGGGGGGGGGGCCCTAACCCTAATGTCGGAAAGGGGGTTCAATAACCCTAATGGCGGAAAGTGGGTACCCTAACCCTAATGTCGGGAGGGGGGCACCCCAGCCATAATGTCAGACTGAGGGCCCCCTAACCCTAAGGTCGGGAAGAGGGCACCCCTAGCCCTAATGACGGAGATAGGGGGGGGGGGGGGGGGCCCAAACCCTAATGTCGGAAAGGGGGTTCAATAACCCTAATGGCGGAAAGTGGGTACCCTAACCCTAATGTCGGGAGGGGGGCACCCCAGCCATAATGTCAGACTGAGGGCCCCCTAACCCTAAGGTCGGGAAGAGGGCACCCCTAGCCCTAATGTCGGAGATAGGGGGGGGGGGGGGGGGGCCCTAACCCTAATGTCGGAAAGGGGGTTCAATAACCCTAATGGCGGAAAGTGGGTACCCTAACCCTAATGTCGGGAGGGGGGCACCCCAGCCATAATGTCAGACTGAGGGCCCCCTAACCCTAAGGTCGGGAAGAGGGCACCCCTAGCCCTAATGTCGGAGATGGGGGGGGGGGGGGGGGCCCTAACCCTAATGTCGGAAAGGGGGTTCAATAACCCTAATGGCGGAAAGTGGGTACCCTAACCCTAATGTCGGGAGGGGGGCACCCCAGCCATAATGCCAGACTGAGGGCACCCTAACCCTAATGTCGGGAAGAGGGCACCCCTAGCCCTAATGTCGGAGATGGGGGGGGGGGGGGGGCCCTAACCCTAATGTCGGAAAGGGGGTACAATAACCCTAATGGCGGAAAGTGGGTACCCTAACCCTAATGTCGGGAGGGGGGCACCCCAGCCATAATGCCAGACTGAGGGCACCCTAACCCTAATGGTCGGGAAGAGGGCCACCCCTAGCCCTAATGTCGGAGATAGGGGGGGGGGGGGGGGCCCTAACCCTAATGTCGGAAAGGGGGTACAATAACCCTAATGGCGGAAAGTGGGTACCCTAACCCTAATGTCGGGAGGGGGGCACCCCAGCCATAATGCCAGACTGAGGGCACCCTAACCCTAATGGTCGGGAAGAGGGCACCCCTAGCCCTAATGTCGGAGATAGGGGGGGGGGGGGGGGCCCTAACCCTAATGTCGGAAAGGGGGGTTCAATAACCCTAATGGCGGAAAGTGGGTACCCTAACCCTAATGTCGGGAGGGGGGCACCCCAGCCATAATGCCAGACTGAGGGCACCCTAACCCTAATGGTCGGGAAGAGGGCCACCCCTAGCCCTAATGTCGGAGATAGGGGGGGGGGGGGGGGGCCCTAACCCTAATGTCGGAAAGGGGGGTTCAATAACCCTAATGGCGGAAAGTGGGTACCCTAACCCTAATGTCGGGAGGGGGGCACCCCAGCCATAATGCCAGACTGAGGGCACCCTAACCCTAATGGTCGGGAAGAGGCCACCCCTAGCCCTAATGTCGGAGATAGGGGGGGGGGGGGGGGGCCCTAACCCTAATGTCGGAAAGGGGGTTCAATAACCCTAATGGCGGAAAGTGGGTACCCTAACCCTAATGTCGGGAGGGGGGCACCCCAGCCATAATGCCAGACTGAGGGCACCCCTAACCCTAATGTCGGGAAGAGGGCCACCCCTAGCCCTAATGTCGGAGATAGGGGGGGGGGGGGGGGGCCCTAACCCTAATGTCGGAAAGGGGGGTACAATAACCCTAATGGCGGAAAGTGGGTACCCTAACCCTAATGTCGGGAGGGGGGCACCCCAGCCATAATGCCAGACTGAGGGCACCCTAACCCTAATGGTCGGGAAGAGGGGCACCCCTAGCCCTAATGTCGGAGATAGGGGGGGGGGGGGGGGGGCCCTAACCCTAATGTGGGAAAGGGGGGTACAATAACCCTAATGGCGGAAAGTGGGTACCCTAACCCTAATGTCGGGAGGGGGGCACCCCAGCCATAATGCCAGACTGAGGGCACCCTAACCCTAATGGTCGGGAAGAGGCCACCCCTAGCCCTAATGTCGGAGATAGGGGGGGGGGGGGGGGCCCCTAACCCTAATGTCGGAAAGGGGGGACAATAACCCTAATGGCGGAAAGTGGGTACCCTAACCCTAATGTCGGGAGGGGGGCACCCCAGCCATAATGCCAGACTGAGGGCACCCTAACCCTAATGGCGGGAAGAGGCCACCCCTAGCCCTAATGTCGGAGATAGGGGGGGGGGGGGGGGGCCCTAACCCTAATGTCGGAAAGGGGGGACAATAACCCTAATGGCGGAAAGTGGGTACCCTAACCCTAATGTCGGGAGGGGGGCACCCCAGCCATAATGCCAGACTGAGGGCACCCTAACCCTAATGGCGGGAAGAGGCCACCCCTAGCCCTAATGTCGGAGATAGGGGGGGGGGGGGGGGCCCTAACCCTAATGTCGGAAAGGGGGGACAATAACCCTAATGGCGGAAAGTGGGTACCCTAACCCTAATGTCGGGAGGGGGGCACCCCAGCCATAATGCCAGAATGAGGGAACACTAACCCTAATGGCGGGAAGAGGCCACCCCTAGCCCTAATGTCGGAGATAGGGGGGGGGGGGGGGGGCCCTAACCCTAATGTCGGAAAGGGGGGACAATAACCCTAATGGCGGAAAGTGGGTACCCTAACCCTAATGTCGGGAGGGGGGCACCCCAGCCATAATGTCAGACTGAGGGCACCCTAACCCTAATGGCGGGAAGAGGCCACCCCTAGCCCTAATGTCGGAGATAGGGGGGGGGGGGGGGGCCCTAACCCAAATTTCGGAAAGGGGGGACAAAAACACAAATGGCGGAAAGTGGGTACCCAAACCCTAATGTCGGGAGGGGGGCACCCCAGCCATAATGTCAGACTGAGGGCACCCTAACCCTAATGGTCGGGAAGAGGGCACCCCTAGCCCTAATGTCGGAGATAGGGGGGGGGGGGGGGGCCCTAACCCTAATGTCGGAAAGGGGGTACAATAACCCTAATGGCGGAAAGTGGGTACCCTAACCCTAATGTCGGGAGGGGGGCACCCCAGCCATAATGCCAGACTGAGGGCCCCCTAACCCTAAGGTCGGGAAGAGGGCACCCCTAGCCCTAATGTCGGAGATAGGGGGGGGGGGGGGGGCCCTAACCCTAATGTCGGAAAGGGGGTTCAATAACCCTAATGGCGGAAAGTGGGTACCCTAACCCTAATGTCGGGAGGGGGGCACCCCAGCCATAATGCCAGACTGAGGGCCCCCTAACCCTAAGGTCGGGAAGAGGGCACCCCTAGCCCTAATGTCGGAGATAGGGGGGGGGGGGGGGGCCCAAACCCTAATGTCGGAAAGGGGGTTCAATAACCCTAATGGCGGAAAGTGGGTACCCTAACCCTAATGTCGGGAGGGGGGCACCCCAGCCATAATGCCAGACTGAGGGCCCCCTAACCCTAAGGTCGGGAAGAGGGCACCCCTAGCCCTAATGTCGGAGATAGGGGGGGGGGGGGGGGGCCCTAACCCTAATGTCGGAAAGGGGGTTCAATAACCCTAATGGCGGAAAGTGGGTACCCTAACCCTAATGTCGGGAGGGGGGCACCCCAGCCATAATGTCAGACTGAGGGCCCCCTAACCCTAAGGTCGGGAAGAGGGCACCCCTAGCCCTAATGTCGGAGATAGGGGGGGGGGGGGGGGGCCCTAACCCTAATGTCGGAAAGGGGGTTCAATAACCCTAATGGCGGAAAGTGGGTACCCTAACCCTAATGTCGGGAGGGGGGCACCCCAGCCATAATGTCAGACTGAGGGCCCCCTAACCCTAAGGTCGGGAAGAGGGCACCCCTAGCCCTAATGTCGGAGATAGGGGGGGGGGGGGGGGCCCTAACCCTAATGTCGGAAAGGGGGTTCAATAACCCTAATGGCGGAAAGTGGGTACCCTAACCCTAATGTCGGGAGGGGGGCACCCCAGCCATAATGCCAGACTGAGGGCCCCCTAACCCTAAGGTCGGGAAGAGGGCACCCCTAGCCCTAATGTCGGAGATGGGGGGGGGGGGGGGGGCCCTAACCCTAATGTCGGAAAGGGGGTTCAATAACCCTAATGGCGGAAAGTGGGTACCCTAACCCTAATGTCGGGAGGGGGGCACCCCAGCCATAATGCCAGACTGAGGGCCCCCTAACCCTAAGGTCGGGAAGAGGGCACCCCTAGCCCTAATGTCGGAGATAGGGGGGGGGGGGGGGGGGCCCTAACCCTAATGTCGGAAAGGGGGTTCAATAACCCTAATGGCGGAAAGTGGGTACCCTAACCCTAATGTCGGGAGGGGGGCACCCCAGCCATAATGTCAGACTGAGGGCCCCCTAACCCTAAGGTCGGGAAGAGGGCACCCCTAGCCCTAATGTCGGAGATAGGGGGGGGGGGGGGGGGCCCTAACCCTAATGTCGGAAAGGGGGTTCAATAACCCTAATGGCGGAAAGTGGGTACCCTAACCCTAATGTCGGGAGGGGGGCACCCCAGCCATAATGCCAGACTGAGGGCCCCCTAACCCTAAGGTCGGGAAGAGGGCCACCCCTAGCCCTAATGTCGGAGATAGGGGGGGGGGGGGGGGGCCCTAACCCTAATGTCGGAAAGGGGGTACAATAACCCTAATGGCGGAAAGTGGGTACCCTAACCCTAATGTCGGGAGGGGGGCACCCCAGCCATAATGTCAGACTGAGGGCACCCTAACCCTAATGGTCGGGAAGAGGGCCACCCCTAGCCCTAATGTCGGAGATAGGGGGGGGGGGGGGGGGCCCTAACCCTAATGTCGGAAAGGGGGGTACAATAACCCTAATGGCGGAAATTGGGTACCCTAACCCTAATGTCGGGAGGGGGGCACCCCAGCCATAATGTCAGACTGAGGGCACCCTAACCCTAATGTCGGGAAGAGGGCACCCCTAGCCCTAATGTCGGAGATAGGGGGGGGGGGGGGGGGCCCAAACCCTAATGTCGGAAAGGGGGGTAAAAAACCCTAATGGCGGTAAGTGGGTACCCAAACCCTAATGTCGGGAGGGGGGCACCCCAGCCATAATGCCAGACTGAGGGCACCCTAACCCTAATGGTCGGGAAGAGGCCACCCCTAGCCCTAATGTCGGAGATAGGGGGGGGGGGGGGGGGCCCTAACCCTAATGTCGGAAAGGGGGGACAATAAGCCTAATGGCGGAAAGTGGGTACCCTAACCCTAATGTCGGGAGGGGGGCACCCCAGCCATAATGCCAGACTGAGGGCACCCTAACCCTAATGGTCGGGAAGAGGGCCACCCCTAGCCCTAATGTCGGAGATAGGGGGGGGGGGGGGGGGCCCTAACCCTAATGTCGGAAAGGGGGTACAATAACCCTAATGGCGGAAAGTGGGTACCCTAACCCTAATGTCGGGAGGGGGGCACCCCAGCCATAATGCCAGACTGAGGGCACCCTAACCCTAATGGCGGGAAGAGGCCACCCCTAGCCCTAATGTCGGAGATAGGGGGGGGGGGGGGGGGCCCTAACCCTAATGTCGGAAAGGGGGTACAATAACCCTAATGGCGGAAAGTGGGTACCCTAACCCTAATGTCGGGAGGGGGGCACCCCAGCCATAATGCCAGACTGAGGGCACCCTAACCCTAATGTCGGGAAGAGGCCACCCCTAGCCCTAATGTCGGAGATAGGGGGGGGGGGGGGGGGGCCCTAACCCTAATGTCGGAAAGGGGGGACAATAACCCTAATGGCGGAAAGTGGGTACCCTAACCCTAATGTCGGGAGGGGGGCACCCCAGCCATAATGTCAGACTGAGGGCACCCTAACCCTAATGGCGGGAAGAGGGCACCCCTAGCCCTAATGTCGGAGATAGGGGGGGGGGGGGGGGGGCCCTAACCCTAATGTCGGAAAGGGGGGACAATAACCCTAATGGCGGAAAGTGGGTACCCTAACCCTAATGTCGGGAGGGGGGCACCCCAGCCATAATGCCAGACTGAGGGCACCCTAACCCTAATGGCGGGAAGAGGCCACCCCTAGCCCTAATGTCGGAGATAGGGGGGGGGGGGGGGGGCCCTAACCCTAATGTCGGAAAGGGGGGACAATAACCCTAATGGCGGAAAGTGGGTACCCTAACCCTAATGTCGGGAGGGGGGCACCCCAGCCATAATGCCAGACTGAGGGCACCCTAACCCTAATGGCGGGAAGAGGCCACCCCTAGCCCTAATGTCGGAGATGGGGGGGGGGGGGGGGGGCCCAAACCCTAATGTCGGAAAGGGGGGACAATAACCCTAATGGCGGAAAGTGGGTACCCTAACCCTAATTTCGGGAGGGGGGCACCCCAGCCATAATGCCAGACTGAGGGCACCCTAACCCTAATGTCGGGAAGAGGCCACCCCTAGCCCTAATGTCGGAGATAGGGGGGGGGGGGGGGGGGCCCTAACCCTAATGTCGGAAAGGGGGGACAATAAGCCTAATGGCGGAAAGTGGGTACCCTAACCCTAATGTCGGGAGGGGGGCACCCCAGCCATAATGCCAGACTGAGGGCACCCTAACCCTAATGGCGGGAAGAGGCCACCCCTAGCCCTAATGTCGGAGATAGGGGGGGGGGGGGGGGGGCCCTAACCCTAATGTCGGAAAGGGGGGACAATAACCCTAATGGCGGAAAGTGGGTACCCTAAACCTAATGTCGGGAGGGGGGCACCCCAGCCATAATGCCAGACTGAGGGCACCCTAACCCTAATGGCGGGAAGAGGCCACCCCTAGCCCTAATGTCGGAGATAGGGGGGGGGGGGGGGGGGGCCCTAACCCTAATGTCGGAAAGGGGGGACAATAACCCTAATGGCGGAAAGTGGGTACCCTAACCCTAATGTCGGGAGGGGGGCACCCCAGCCATAATGCCAGACTGAGGGCACCCTAACCCTAATGGCGGGAAGAGGGCACCCCTAGCCCTAATGTCGGAGATAGGGGGGGGGGGGGGGGGGGCCCAAACCCAAATTTCGGAAAGGGGGGACAAAAACCCTAATGGCGGAAAGTGGGTACCCTAACCCTAATGTCGGGAGGGGGGCACCCCAGCCATAATGTCAGACTGAGGGCACCCTAACCCTAATGGCGGGAAGAGGGCACCCCTAGCCCTAATGTCGGAGATAGGGGGGGGGGGGGGGGGCCCTAACCCTAATGTCGGAAAGGGGGGACAATAACCCTAATGGCGGAAAGTGGGTACCCTAACCCTAATGTCGGGAGGGGGGCACCCCAGCCATAATGCCAGACTGAGGGCACCCTAACCCTAATGGCGGGAAGAGGCCACCCCTAGCCCTAATGTCGGAGATAGGGGGGGGGGGGGGGGGCCCTAACCCTAATGTCGGAAAGGGGGGACAATAACCCTAATGGCGGAAAGTGGGTACCCTAACCCTAATGTCGGGAGGGGGGCACCCCAGCCATAATGCCAGACTGAGGGCACCCTAACCCTAATGGCGGGAAGAGGCCACCCCTAGCCCTAATGTCGGAGATGGGGGGGGGGGGGGGGGCCCTAACCCTAATGTCGGAAAGGGGGGACAATAACCCTAATGGCGGAAAGTGGGTACCCTAACCCTAATGTCGGGAGGGGGGCACCCCAGCCATAATGCCAGACTGAGGGCACCCTAACCCTAATGGCGGGAAGAGGCCACCCCTAGCCCTAATGTCGGAGATGGGGGGGGGGGGGGGGCCCTAACCCTAATGTCGGAAAGGGGGGACAATAACCCTAATGGCGGAAAGTGGGTACCCTAACCCTAATGTCGGGAGGGGGGCACCCCAGCCATAATGCCAGACTGAGGGCACCCTAACCCTAATGGCGGGAAGAGGCCACCCCTAGCCCTAATGTCGGAGATAGGGGGGGGGGGGGGGGCCCTAACCCTAATGTCGGAAAGGGGGGACAATAACCCTAATGGCGGAAAGTGGGTACCCTAACCCTAATGTCGGGAGGGGGGCACCCCAGCCATAATGCCAGACTGAGGGCACCCTAACCCTAATGGCGGGAAGAGGCCACCCCTAGCCCTAATGTCGGAGATAGGGGGGGGGGGGGGGGCCCTAACCCTAATGTCGGAAAGGGGGGACAATAACCCTAATGGCGGAAAGTGGGTACCCTAACCCAAATGTCGGGAGGGGGGCACCCCAGCCATAATGCCAGACTGAGGGCACCCTAACCCTAATGTCGGGAAGAGGCCACCCCTAGCCCTAATGTCGGAGATAGGGGGGGGGGGGGGGGCCCTAACCCTAATGTCGGAAAGGGGGGACAATAACCCTAATGGCGGAAAGTGGGTACCCTAACCCTAATGTCGGGAGGGGGGCACCCCAGCCATAATGCCAGACTGAGGGCACCCTAACCCTAATGGCGGGAAGAGGCCACCCCTAGCCCTAATGTCGGAGATAGGGGGGGGGGGGGGGGCCCTAACCCTAATGTCGGAAAGGGGGGACAATAACCCTAATGGCCGAAAGTGGGTACCCTAACCCTAATGTCGGGAGGGGGGCACCCCAGCCATAATGCCAGACTGAGGGCACCCTAACCCTAATGGCGGGAAGAGGCCACCCCTAGCCCTAATGTCGGAGATAGGGGGGGGGGGGGGGGGCCCTAACCCTAATGTCGGAAAGGGGGGACAATAACCCTAATGGCGGAAAGTGGGTACCCTAACCCTAATGTCGGGAGGGGGGCACCCCAGCCATAATGCCAGAATGAGGGCACCCTAACCCTAATGGCGGGAAGAGGCCACCCCTAGCCCTAATGTCGGAGATAGGGGGGGGGGGGGGGCGCCCTAACCCTAATGTCGGAAAGGGGGGACAATAACCCTAATGGCGGAAAGTGGGTACCCTAACCCTAATGTCGGGAGGGGGGCACCCCAGCCATAATGCCAGACTGAGGGCACCCTAACCCTAATGGCGGGAAGAGGCCACCCCTAGCCCTAATGTCGGAGATAGGGGGGGGGGGGGGGGCCCAAACCCTAATGTCGGAAAGGGGGGACAATAACCCTAATGGCGGAAAGTGGGTACCCTAACCCTAATGTCGGGAGGGGGGCACCCCAGCCATAATGCCAGACTGAGGGCACCCTAACCCTAATGGCGGGAAGAGGCCACCCCTAGCCCTAATGTCGGAGATAGGGGGGGGGGGGGGGGGCCCCAACCCCAATGTCGGAAAGGGGGGACAATAACCCTAATGGCGGAAAGTGGGTACCCTAACCCTAATGTCGGGAGGGGGGCACCCCAGCCATAATGCCAGACTGAGGGCACCCTAACCCTAATGGCGGGAAGAGGCCACCCCTAGCCCTAATGTCGGAGATAGGGGGGGGGGGGGGGGGCCCTAACCCTAATGTCGGAAAGGGGGGGACAATAACCCTAATGGCGGAAAGTGGGTACCCTAACCCTAATGTCGGGAAGGGGGGCACCCCAGCCATAATGCCAGACTGAGGGCACCCTAACCCTAATGGCGGGAAGAGGCCACCCCTAGCCCTAATGTCGGAGATAGGGGGGGGGGGGGGGCCCTAACCCTAATGTCGGAAAGGGGGGACAATAACCCTAATGGCGGAAAGTGGGTACCCTAACCCTAATGTCGGGCAGGGGGCACCCCAGCCATAATGCCAGACTGAGGGCACCCTAACCCTAATGTCGGGAAGAGGCCACCCCTAGCCCTAATGTCGGAGATAGGGGGGGGGGGGGGGCCCTAACCCTAATGTCGGAAAGGGGGGACAATAACCCTAATGGCGGAAAGTGGGTACCCTAACCCTAATGTCGGGCAGGGGGCACCCCAGCCATAATGCCAGACTGAGGGCACCCTAACCCTAATGTCGGGAAGAGGCCACCCCTAGCCCTAATGTCGGAGATAGGGGGGGGGGGGGGGCCCTAACCCTAATGTCGGAAAGGGGGGACAATAACCCTAATGGCGGAAAGTGGGTACCCTAACCCTAATGTCGGGAAGGGGGCACCCCAGCCATAATGCCAGACTGAGGGCACCCTAACCCTAATGGCGGGAAGAGGCCACCCCTAGCCCTAATGTCGGAGATAGGGGGGGGGGGGGGGCCCTAACCCTAATGTCGGAAAGGGGGGACAATAAGCCTAATGGCGGAAAGTGGGTACCCTAACCCTAATGTCGGGAAGGGGGCACCCCAGCCATAATGCCAGACTGAGGGCACCCTAACCCTAATGGCGGGAAGAGGCCACCCCTAGCCCTAATGTCGGAGATAGGGGGGGGGGGGGGGCCCTAACCCTAATGTCGGAAAGGGGGGACAATAACCCTAATGGCGGAAAGTGGGTACCCTAACCCTAATGTCGGGAAGGGGGCACCCCAGCCATAATGTCAGACTGAGGGCACCCTAACCCTAATGGCGGGAAGAGGGCACCCCTAGCCCCTAATGTCGGAGATAGGGGGGGGGGGGGGGCCCTAACCCTAATGTCGGAAAGGGGGGACAATAACCCTAATGGCGGAAAGTGGGTACCCTAACCCTAATGTCGGGAAGGGGGCACCCCAGCCATAATGCCAGACTGAGGGCACCCTAACCCTAATGGCGGGAAGAGGGCACCCCTAGCCCTAATGTCGGAGATGGGGGGGGGGGGGGCCCTAACCCTAATGTCGGAAAGGGGGGACAATAACCCTAATGGCGGAAAGTGGGTACCCTAACCCTAATGTCGGGAAGGGGGCACCCCAGCCATAATGCCAGACTGAGGGCACCCTAACCCTAATGGCGGGAAGAGGGCACCCTAACGCTAATGTCGGAAAGTGGGTACCCTAACCCTAATGTCGGGAAGAGTGCACCCTAACCCTAATGTCGGAAAGTGGGTACCCTAACCCTAATGTCGGGAAGAGTGCACCCTAACCCTAATGTCGGGAAGGGAGTACCCCAACCCTAATGTCAGGAAGTCTGTACGCTAACCCTAATATCAGGAAGTCTGTACCCTAATCCTATTGACGGCCCTAGCCCTAGCGGCTACCCGGGACGGATCTACCTAGCGCCTAATTTGTTTTGCCTTTCCGTCATCTATCATCTCTCATCTGCCATCTCTCATCTGCCATCGATCATGTACCCATCTATCATCATCTATCATCTAGCATTGACTTACCTGCAAAATTGACTTACCTGCAAAATTGACTTACCTGCCAAAACATCATAGGGGTACAGAAACAACCCATACAAGTACAAGATCAATAGTCCCTCCCAACCACCCCCACCCTCTGCTTTTTCAGTTAAGGCAACAATTATAACAAGTTATATTCAGGGAGGAAAACATCATAGGGGTACAGAAACAACCCATACAATATCAATAGTCCATCCAATCCACCCCCACCCTCTCCTTTTTCAGTTAAGGCAACAATTACAACAAGTTACAGTCAGGGAGGAAAAAATCATAGGGGTACAGAAACAACCCGTACAAGATCAATAGTCCATCCCATCCACCCTCACCCTCTCCTTTTTCAATTAACACAACAATTATAACAAGATATACTCAGGGAGGAAAACATCATAGGGGTACAGAAACAACCCATACAAGTACAAGATCAATAGTCCCTCCCATCCACCCCCACCCTCTGCTTTTTCAGTTAAGGCAACAATTATAACAAGTTATATTCAGGGAGGAAAACATCACAGGGGTACAGAAACAACCCATACAAATCAATAGTCCATCCCATCCACCCTCATCCTCTCCTTTTTCAATTAACACAACAATTATAACAAGTTATATTCAGGGAGAAAAACATCATAGTGGTACAGAAACAACCCATACAAGATCAATAGTCCCTCCCATCCACCCTCGCCCTCTCCGTTTTCAGTTAAGGCAACAATTATAACAAGTTATATTCAGGGAGGAAAACATCACAGGGGTACAGAAACAACCCATACAAATCAATAGTCCATCCCATCCACCCTCATCCTCTCCTTTTTCAATTAACACAACAATTATAACAAGATATACTCAGGGAGGAAAACATCATAGGGGTACAGAAACAACCCATACAAGTACAAGATCAATAGTCCCTCCCATCCACCCCCACCCTCTGCTTTTTCAGTTAAGGCAACAATTATAACAAGTTATATTCAGGGAGGAAAACATCACAGGGGTACAGAAACAACCCATACAAATCAATAGTCCATCCCATCCACCCTCATCCTCTCCTTTTTCAATTAACACAACAATTATAACAAGTTATATTCAGGGAGAAAAACATCATAGTGGTACAGAAACAACCCATACAAGATCAATAGTCCCTCCCATCCACCCTCGCCCTCTCCGTTTTCAGTTAAGGCAACAATTATAACAAGTTATAGTCAGGGAGGGAAACATCATAGGGGTACAGAAACAATCCATACAAGATCAATAGTCCATCCCATCCACACTCACCCTCTCCCTTTTTAAGGCAACAATTATAACAAGTTATAATCAGGCAGGAAAACATCATAGGGGTACAGAAACAACCCATACAAGTACAACATCAATGGCCAGTCCCATCCACCCTCACCCTCTCCCTTTTCAGTTCAAACAATAAGTACAACAAGTTATAGTCTGGGAGAAAAACATTATATTGGTACAGAAACAACCCATACAAGATCAATAGTCCCTCCCATCCACCCCTGCCCTCTCCGTTTTCAGTTAAGGCAACAATTATAACAAGTTATAGTCAGGGAGGGAAACATCATAGGGGTACAGAATCAACCCATACAAGATCAATAGTCCATCCCATCCACCCTCACCCTCTCCTTTTTTAAGGCAACAATTATAACAAGTTATAATCAGGCAGGAAAACATCATAGGGGTACAGAAACAACCCATACAACATCAATGGCCAGTCCCATCCACCCTCACCCTCTCCCTTTTCAGTTCAGACAATAAGTACAACAAGTTATAGTCTGGGAGAAAAACATCATAGTGGCACAGAAACAACCCATACAAGATCAATAGTCCCTCCCATCCACCCTCACCCTCTCCTTTTTCAGTTAAGGCAACTATTATAACAAGTTACAGTCAGGGAGGAAAACATCATAGGGGTACAGAAACAATCCATACAAGATCAATAGTCCATCCCATCCACACTCACCCTCTCCCTTTTTAAGGCAACAATTATAACAAGTTATAATCAGGAAGGAAAACATCATAGGGGTACAGAAACAACCCATACAAGTACAACATCAATGGCCAGTCCCATCCACCCTCACCCTCTCCCTTTTCAGTTCAGACAATAAGTACAACAGGTCAAAGTCTGGGAGAAAAACATTATAGTGGTACAGAAACAACCCATACAAGATCAATAGTCCCTCCCATCCACCCCCGCCCTCTCCGTTTTCAGTTAAGGCAACAATTATAACAAGTTATAGTCAGGGAGGGAAACATCATAGGGGTACAGAATCAACCCATACAAGATCAACAGTCCATCCCACCCACCCTCACCCTCTCCTTTTTTAAGGCAACAATTATAACAAGTTATAATCAGGGAGGAAAACATCATAGGGATACAGAAACAACCCATACAAGTACAACATCAATGGCCAGTCCCATCCACCCTCACCCTCTCCCTTTTCAGTTCAGACAATAAGTACAACAAGTTAAAGTCTGGGAGAAAAACATTATAGTGGTACAAAAACAACCCATACAAGATCAATAGTCCCTCCCATCCACCCCCGCCCTCTCCGTTTTCAGTCAAGGCAACAATTATAGCAAGTTATAATCAGGAAGGAAAACATCATAGGGGTACAGAAACAACCCATACAAGTACAAAATCAATAGTCCCTCCCATCCACCCTCACCCTCTCCATTTTTTTATTAACACAACAAAAAGCACTTCTACAAGTCCGCACTCGTGCAATTCTTGCAGAGCCAAGGCCACGCAGTGAGCGATCCCAATACCCTGAGCCTTGTTACTGGACAATAAGAAGATTCTCGGCAGGCATAAGCAAGGTCAATTGTCTTGTTATGCTTCTGTAATTTCCCATGTTTTCGTGCAGAGAATGATCTCTGCCAAGGCTATAGTTTCCCACTGTGTTTTTACAAATACAGTATTACAAAATACACAAATGCAGTTTTACAAATACAAGAACAAACAAGTTATAAACATTAGCTTTGTAAACAGTAGTAACCTCTAGACTCACCAATTAGAGCTCAGCATCCAAGGTTGCTCAGCTTTCTCCTTGAGTCAGCTACATCCACCTGCTAAACATGCACAGAGTTACCCACATGAATTCAAGCTAAATAGATTAGCCTAAAGAGAAAGAGGTTCAGTATCGCAGCAAAAACCTGGACATTCCTCAGCTTTGCAGAGCCTAACATTTACTCCCAACACAACCCTTTCTTCTACCCATTCCCCAAGAGCTATTCACGCACCAAACCCGACGTTCATTTTCTCCTGCTCCACAGCTCCCTGCTGTGCTAAAAGACTTGCTAGTGTAGCTGAAAAAGGGACCTGTTCTTTCTGTGTGCTGACCGGCAGCACAACCAGACTATCGCAGGAAATCGCAGAACAATTTACAGCTTAGCTGACTTTTAAAGATTCAAGAGCTTGGCCCAACAGGAGCTAAGCTTGTCTGACTGTTCCAAAGCAAACACCATTACATTTATAAGGAAGCAACCTATCCAAGGACACTGTGATACCAAAGAAAGGCAGTGCAAAAAAGCAGACAATGCTTCAGATGGAGCAAACCTCTGAAGAGTCAATGACTTCAAAAGAAGTGATTGTGCTGCTGGACAAGGTAGTGCCTTTGCCCTGAGCTTTCAAAGCAGATCAGCAAGATACATGCTTGCCTCAGTGCTGAAGTTCCAGCTGAATGCACTGTTATTCTCTCTACTTCCACCTACTTACCAGAAGCAGCTTCCTTGGTATGCTCGTCCGCAGTGCCACATCTTCTTTTGCTGCATCAAACACAAGGCCAGGAAGTGCATCCAGTAAGTAAACTCCCCAAGAGGTGAAGGACAGGAACTAATAAAAAAAAAATAATTACTAAAATAGTTGCACTGAAGTAAAACAGAAAACTGATGTCAAAGCTGGAAACACAGTGCTCCAATCCCAAATCTGCTTCATGCCTTTAGCCCTTCCATTACCACTCTGCAGCCTCACGCAGTAGCTCACTCTAAACTGTACGTGCATTCTCACTAGCTCCAGGTCAGTGCTACAGAGGGAAGGGACTGGGGCTTGACAAGGTCTGGTTTGTTCTCATGAGGGTGATGGCGTATTGAAGCTCTCCGGCTTCCAGGCACAAAGGGGAAAATACTGTGACACGCCCTGACAACAGGGGGTCACGCTGCCAGGTCACCAGCAGCACAGGCAGCCATGCAGGCAGAGACCCAGATCCTGACTACAGGCAGATCGCATTGCCTGCACCACGACTAAGTGGCTTGGCGCCGTCTTTGGAAAGAAGGGGCGAGTCCAGACCATCCCTCCGCTCGTGGACTTAGGGAAGACCCCCCTGTTACAGCACAGCGACCTGCTCTCCCTCCAGGGAGGCTTAAGCTAAGCTGCAGCAATTTTAACAGGGGCCTAAAGGACAAGCTCACTCACTCCCCCACATTGATAGACAAGGACAAGACAAACACAAAACAAAACGTCCCAAAAAGGGAGACGGTCTCCGTGCAGCCACTGTCCGGGGAGTCACCCTACTCACCAAGCAATAGAGGAGAGCCTCAGACCATGCCCAGGGCTGCGTGGAAGCCGGAGAGCTTCAACAGGCCAAGGGCCAAATGCTATGACACGCCCTGACAACAGGGGATCAGGCTGGGTAGGCCACCAGCAGGCAGAGAGCTGCTGGGGCAGAGGAGAGGGGCAGGGAAATGGCCCTCCCCTGCTTACAGGGTGGCCTGGGGGTCCAAGAGAGCTCTATTTCCCCCTCGGGTGTGGAAACGCTGGCTCTCACCCTCCTTACAGGGTTGCCACGCTCTCCGGGCAGCCAAAGGAGCAAGACGGCCAAAGGCCAAAACCAAGAGTAGCAAAGACCTGAGCCCTGCTTACAGGGAGGTCGCCCAGCACACAACGTTCCTCAGGGCCCCCCAGAGGTGCCATCATGCTCTTACGAGACCTCGCCCTGTGCCCACAGGGTTTCCCTTTGCCCAGGGTGCCTTTCTCGTGCCCCCTCTTCTGCCCGACGCAGAAGAGGGTTAGGATTAGGGAAAGGGTATTTCTGGAAGAGCCTGGGAAAACGAACGACGGCTTCGCACTGCTCTCCGAGCTTCCCATACCTGAGACCTAAACGAGACACCAACAACCACTGCAGACACCGACACTGCTTCCCGGCCATGCCCTCTCCACCCCCCGCTGGCGGTACAAAAGCGAGCTCCCGTCAGCCGAGGACCGCGGGCCGAGACAACACCGCCCCTCAGGCGGTGGAAGCCGAGGACCATAACAGCAACATTACAAGGCAGGCACTGACATGGCCGCTCGGCCTCACCTTTGTCGACTTCCATGAGAGCAGAATTCGCGTCCAGCTCCTGCTCCCCATAGCCTGCATCGGACACGCACGATTTGGCGCTGGCAGCCATACAGACCGCTTCAGCTCGGACGGGATACCTGCGCATGCGCCGCTCAACCACACCGCCTCAGCGCACGCGCACTACGCACGCGCAGTAGGCAGTACGCAGCCGCCGTACGCAAACGCCGTACGGAGCTGCCGTACGGAGCCGCCGTACGCAAACGCCGTCCGGAGCCGCCGTACGCAAACGCCGTACGGAGCCGCGGTACGCAGCCGCCGTACGCAGGCGCCGTACTGAGCCGCCGTACGGAGCCGCCATTACGCACGCGCAGTAGGCAGTACGGAGCCGCCGTACGGAGCCGCGGTACGCAGGCGCCGTACTGAGCCGCCGTACGGAGCCGGCATAACGCACGCGTAGTAGGCAGTACGGAGCCGCCGTACGCAAACGCCGTACGGAGCCGCGGTACGCAGCCGCCGTACGCAGGCGCTGTACTGAGCCGCCGTACGGAGCCGCCATTACGCACGCGCAGTAGACAGTACGGAGCCGCCGTACGCAAACGCCGTACGGAGCTGCCGTACGGAGCCGCCGTACGCAAACGCCGTACGGAGCCGCTGTACGCAAACGCCGTACGGAGCCGCGGTACGCAGCCGGCGTACGTAGGCGCCGTACTGAGCCGCCGTACGGAGCCGCCATTACGCACGAGCAGTAGGCAGTACGGAGCCGCCGTACGCAAACGCCGTACGGAGCCGCGGTACGCAAACGCCGTACGGAGCCGCGGTACGCAAACGCCGTACGGAGCCGCGGTACGCAAACGCCGTACAGAGCCGCCGTACGTAAACGCCGTACCCTAATTTTGCCCCGCGCATGCGCAGTAGCAATTTAGGCTCGCGCATGCGCAGTAGCAATTTCGGCCCTAATCAGTGGTTATTTTAGTGCTTTGTTCAAGTTCTAGATCTTCACTAGACTGCCAGCAGTGAAAAATAAGCACAGTGCTACCAAATGAGATGCATGTTTTGTGCAAGAAAGAGCAGGTCTTAGTCAAAATTCACTAACTATACAAGCAAGTACACAGAGAGACAGATGGGGACTGTGGTTAATCTGCTCCACAGGACCCTGCCCTCCCCCCAGCATCCATAAAGTTATGGGATTTCTTCCTCAAGTGGACTAACTCACGTGACAGAACATGTTGCACAGAGCAATGCAAGACAGACAGTTGCATGTCTGTCAAGAAGGCACTGAGAAATCTTCTGACAAGTATTTCATCATTGCTAAACTGGGCTGAGTGAAGATCTACAACAGATTTACTGACACAGAGTCTTTTGGCTACAAAGTGAACAGCTATGTAAGACTCATCATATGCACTAATAGTGCTCTACAGTACCAACAGTGCTGAGTCATGCCCTACACTGAAACAGTAGTAACAGTAAAGCTAAACTCAGAGGGAAGAGACAGCAAAGGTCTTCAGCAGTAAGACTATTATGTGCACATTACACTCCGCTTGCCTTTGAGATGCTGGGTGCTGTAGATGCAAGCAGTGAGTGGCTCCTTTTACAACTGGTACACACAAGGTTAGGAATTTGGTCAGAGTGATTCAACTGCTAGCTATAAACCCCACTTCCTCTTCTCTAGCCCTCAAAAACCCGTCTTTACTCCTCTGGACCACAACAACCCACAAGGAAGGTACTGCACTCAGCAAAGCACTATGTGCAACCAGGAAATGAAGTCAGCAGGGGTGATGAGGACAGGAATCCTTCAACAGAAAAAACCCCAAACCCTAGGGAAAGGCTCATTAAATTACTGACTCGCAGAATGACCTATTGAAGCCAGTTATTTTCCTGCCTCTATTAAATATTAACATCTCATTAGATGAGGTCTCCCCCTCAATGTCTTTTAGACATTAAAGAAATCTTGAAATGCTGAATTACAAGCCTTGTTGACTCAGCTAACAAGTTAAAGACAAATACTTCAGAAATAATACAGCTTTCTCCCAGAAGACAAAGGTGTAAAATGTACTGCCTCTTGAGGAATATTTATTAATCACCAGTAGTACCTGAACCTTATTAAACAATAATATCTGGATTGCCAAAGCACTTGACAGTTCCAGTACCTGAAAAAAAGCAGCCTAATTCATAGAATCATAGAATCATAGAATCATAGAATAGTTAGGGTTGGAAAGGACCTCAAGATCATCTAGTTCCAACCCCCCTGCCATGGGCAGGGACACCTCACACTAAACCATATCACCCAAGGCTTCATCCAACCTGGTCTTGAACACTGCCAGGGATGGAGCATTCACTACCTCCCTGGGCAACCCATTCCAGTACCTCACCACCCTCACAGTAAAGAAGTTCTTCCTTATATCCAGTCTAAACCTCTGCTGTTTAAGTTTCAACCCGTTACCCCTTGTCCTATCACTACAGCCCCTAATGAAGAGTCCCTCACCAGCATCCCTGTAGGCCCCCTGCAGATACTGGAAGGCTGCTATGAGGTCTCCACACAGCCTTCTCTTCTCCAGGCTGAACAGCCCCGACTTTCTCAACTCAAAAGATAAAGAACTGCACATAATGACTCCTTCATGGAAACTAAAATATGAAATTACTGTGTGAAGCTGGAATGTCTTTCGTTAAGAAGCAACTTCACAGTAAGAGCTGGTCCATAATCATTAATGGGCTTTTTTTTGGTAACATTCTCAGCCATCACACAGCTTCCTGCTTTTTTTCACCACCCCAGAGAGATGAAGGATTTGCAGAAAAGCAGGTACCATCTGAATTCTGCTGATTTAATTGTCCTCCCTCCTCCTAGTAAATTTGTGTTGCCTGGTTGTTAGGATTCCACAGGATTACTTCGTCAAATAGAAAGCAACACAAACTCAGCAGGAAGACAATTAAATCCTTCTTCATATCTTGAGAAGATAGCAGCCAATGGAGACAAAGTCCCAGGCTTGACTATTACAATAGTGTTTATTCAGCCAAAACAAGGAGTGACAAATTTTAAGTGCTGTGACTTTAAAACCAGATGTGCCTGTGTGATCATATCACAGGGTCTGATCAAGGCAGGAAGGGGAGGTGGTGAAGGAGTCTAGCTAATCACACTTGGCTGAGCTACAGGATCTTCTCTCTGCAGATGCAGTGTGTTACAACTGGCTCTTCCCTGCCGTCCTCTCAAACAGAGTCAGCAACTGTCAAAAAACTTCTCGGAGGTTTAAGAACAGAAATCAAACAGATCAAGGACCACAGCAATAGGACAGAGGTTGATGGCTTCAAACTGAAACAAGGCAAGTTCAGGTTGGACATAAGAAAGAAGTTCTTCCCTGTGAGGGTGCTGATGCACTGGCACAGGGTGCCCAGAGAAGCTGTGACTGCCCCTAGTTGGGTTGGCACTAGACCTTAAGCTCCTTTCCAACCCAAACCAGTCTGTGATTCTATGCTACAGTATACAGTAAAGTACATCTAAAGTACACTAAGGTATCACTAAAGTACATCTGTGCTAACCGTCAGTGATGCTATTCCTTTGTGATAGGATTTTAAAGCTTCAGCAATGCAAGACAGCGCCGAGCTGTAGTTGTCCTCCTGCAGGCCTGTCAGACATTGTTCTGCATGGGAGAACTCCTTCAAGCTGTTCAGCCAGAAGTAGAAGTGTTCTGATGCCACTTGAGTGAGCAGGCTTTGATAGAGCTCTCTGGCCATTTCATGGTTGCCCTGCAATGACAAGAATGTTTTTCAGAGGGGACATGAAGGCTGCGCATTTCTATGACACAAATATACATAAGAAAACAGCAGCATCTCCAGAATTACTCTTACTTTAGTGTTAGAAACAGTGAAATTTCTGAAAATCGTTTGATCATGACAATCCTAACAATAAATAAAGCACAAATGCTTATTTTATGGAAACAGCAGCCTATCTACTTACCTATATATGTATATATTTATACTTAATGAGTGTAGTACTTATTTACACAAGGTAATTCAACAATATGAGAAACAAATACTGAAATTTACTTTTATGACAGCATCTCATACTGGGGTTTCTAAGTCATTCTAACTCCACCTGTGAAAAGGTAAATAGTATCTTTCCCTTCCTTTCATCACACTGAAGAGAAAAGCACACATCAGGATGGCCTATATCACCTTCTAAAGAACAGCTAGATAATGCAGATTAGGCATGTGCTCAAGAAAGTATCAGATCATTACTTACTCCCTTTCCAAATACTTCAAAAAACAAGTGAAAAACCACACCAACGGGATGACTGCCCTAAATGTCATGTATCTTTATCAGCATTCCAGGGAATTAAGAGGGAAGTGCCTAAATCCCCCATTCATTTCCTCCTCGCAAGTCCTACCATGTTCCTTATTTTCGTTTTCCAGATCAAAGAAGCCACTAGCACTAAACCATTTTCCTGCAGGTATTTCACTTACCATTCTGGAAGCCTGCCTAGCTATCCTGTAGGCTGTCCATCCATTGGAGGCATTCTCCAGCTGCTGTTTGATAACAGTTTTGATATCTGAAGATAAAGCTTTCTGGCTGGAAACACATATCACTGTGGCAAGAGAAACCTAATAAAGAAAGGTGAGGAAGAAGGTTAGACAGCAGGAGCTAAATAAAAAAGGAAAGAAAAAGCCAGCTCCGTTTCCTAAGCTACCAGAAATTATCTGCTTGATTTTAGACTCAAAACTACATAGAAGAATACATAACCATTTTAACTGAGGAACTTCTCAGTCACTTATCTTTTAAGTAGCTTTTTAAGTAGCTTCATTCTTGGAGATGAAAGTCACTTTCTTTTAAAGAAGCTTTCCTGTGGCTTTTAATTGAGATGTTTCAAATGCAATGAATGAAGTAACAAGAAGCTTGTAATCTCCTTCTTAAAATTCAAATTCATTTCCAAACAGACATGATAAAAGCATTTTTTATCTCTTAGAGTGTATTAAGTCATGTGCATGAGAGTTACCAGACATGAAGTGAGCTAACTGCCATTTTGCTTTTCTCTAACCATTATTTTACAGATATGCCATTAATTTCAATAGCTGGATTTGTCTAAGCAGTGCCACCTGCTGGAAAATCTGATGGAATACACTTAATAAATACATAATTCAGCTCCAGCCATGAGATATTTCAATACTGAATGTATGTCATCAAAAGTTCAAGCACAACTGAAAAGGGTGGCTATAGACTGGCACATCAACTCGGAGAGAGCAAATGACTTAGTGGGCTTTTATGAATAAAATCAATCCACAGTAGTTTGCATATAAGTAGGGACCTGGGGGCTTCAAATGGAGAAGAGAAGGCTCAGGGGGACCTGATGGCTCCCTCCAAGTGCCTGACAGGAGGATGGAGCCAGGAAGGGTCGGTCTCTGCTCCCAAGGAACGAGGGATGGGACAAGAGGAACCGGCCTCAAGCTGCACCAGGGCAGGTTTAGATGGAGCTGAGGAACAATTCCTGCCCCACAGGGTGCTCAGGCATTGGAACAGGATGCCCAGGGCAGGGCTGCAGGCACCGGCCCTGCAAGGGTTCACACAGCGTGGAAACATTCCCCCTGCCTCAATACTCCTGCCCCCGCCATTGCGACCACCATAGCCCCTCAGCTCCTTCCTGCTGCTCCCCTCAGCCCCTTCATCCCACTCCCTTCCTCCCAACCCCCCCTCTCACCTCGAGCACCCCAAACCCGAGCTCCTCCTCCCCTCTCCTCACAGCCGCCTCCATCTCCCCCCCACCTCCGCCTGCGCTCCTCCTGCCGGCAGGTGGCGCTGCCGCCGCGCGGGGCGCCCCTCCGCGGCGGGGGCGCCGCTCTCTCCGGCCGCGGGAGGCGGCGGGGCCGGGAGTGGCGGCCCCGCTGGAGCCGGCGCGGGGCCTGCGGGAGCAGCATGGCCGCCAGCCTCTGGATGGGGGACGTGAGTGTCCGGCCGGGACCCGCGGGGGGCGGGCGGCGGGGGGGCATGGACGGAGCGGGGGGGGAGAGGGGTGGGGTGCGCTGAGCGGCGGGCACTGATACCTGTACACTGACACCTGCACATTGACACCCGCACATTGATACCTGCAGACTGACACCCGTACACTGACACCCGCACACTGGTACCTGTACACTGACTGGCTGATACCTGCACACTGACACCCGCACATTGATACTGTACATTGATACCCGCATACTGACCAGCTGATACCTGTACACTGTCACCCGCACATTGACACCTGCACACTGACACCCATACACTGACACCCGTACACTGACACCTGCACACTGATACCCGTACACTGACTGGCTGATACCTGCACATTGACACCCACAAACTGACCGGCTGATACCTGCATACTGACACCTGCACACTGGCACCTGCACACTGATTGACACCGGCACATTGACACCCTCACAGTGGCACCTGCACGCTGATTGACACCCTCACAATGGCACCTGCACACTGATTGACACCCACACACTGACACCCTCACACTGGCACCTGCACGCTGATTGACACCCGCACATTGATACCTGCACACTGACCGGCTGGCACCCACTCACTGATTGACACACGCACACTGACACCCACACATTGACCGGCTGATACCCACACCCTGACACCCTCACACTGACCGATGGACTGCCACCCTCGCACTGACTGATACCCTGCCGCACTGACACCTGCATAAGCTCCTGGAGTGACCGGCGCTCTCCTGTGCACGCTGGCAGGCTCACAGGTTCACACCCAGCCGGAGGCTCTGACCCCCAGCCCAGCACACTGGTGAGCAGTTACACACCCACAGACACCCCACACCCTTCCCCCGAATGACCCTTGTTGCACCCGTGGCACTTACACCAGTGTCCCGGCTTCCTGTGCTCACACTGCTGCACACTGATGTGGCTCGCTCTTTGCTGGTGCTCTGTTAGGCATTTACACCCTCATGCCTGTGCACTTGCACGTGTGCAGGGTTTATGCACTGCTCGTGTGCTTGTAGGCACTTGCATGCTCATGGCCATACACTCTGAGGCTACCACTTACACACTTACACCACTTACATGTGCTTGTGCTGCTCAGGTTGCACACTTGTGCTCACACTTGTGGGCACTCACATGCTTGGATGCTCCTACCCGAGAGTATCCCTCACTACACACTGCTCACTGTGGGTGCACTCACACACTTGGAAGGATTTGCAGCCTTCTGTGTGCACACACACTTGTGAGCACTTACACACAGAGCATCTCCCTCGTTCCCCCCTGCTTGTGCACCTGCAGCACGCTCACACTCGCAGATGCTTCTCTCACTGCCTGCTCACATGCATGCTCACAGTGACACGCATCACACAGTGTCACTTGTTGTCCACCCTTCGCTCGCACTCCACACACCGACATGCTCCTGTGCCTGTGTCCCTTCCCCTTTCCACTGTGCAAACACACTTTCATACATGTATGAGTATGAAACACATCTACACATGTATGAAAGTATGTGTCCTCACCCCCAGCACACAGCACCCACCACGCTCTTGTCTGCATGTGCTCACGTTGCACTCTAGTGCCTGCACTGCCTGTGTCTATGACTTTCACACAGTCATATCCACAGTCCCACTATGGTATTGTGCTGTCCTTGCTGCCTGCCACATGCTGCACACACCTACTCAGAGCCACGCGTGTGCAGTTACACCAGTGTGTGCAGTTACACCAGCATATTTCCATGTTGCCTGTTACCTGCACACCCATCTTCCTCCTCACAGACCCACAGCAGTACATTGCCTGGGCCTGCCTGCACACACAAGTACCTGTAGCCTTCCTCAGTCCCTCTCATGTGTGTGGGGTCACTGGGGATCCTGCTGGGTGCTTCTCTCATACACACACTCACACACAGCAGGTGTGCATTACATGCACACACTGACACTGTCAGTGCAAGCAGACTCCATGGAGTTTGCTGTTTCTCTTTTACTCAAAGGGTTATCCACCACCTCTCCACCATAAAGCCATCTTTTCCAGTTACCACTCGTACAAGCAGCCGGTGGCTCTTTGGAACATACACTGCTAGCAAGAGTTACCTGTTGCCTTCATGAGTCTGGCTTGCCTGTGCACACAGCACACAGGATCACCCTCTGCACAGCACATCTGGACAGAGTAGTGCTGCTTCCTGCTGCTGGCACATGTAGCAGAGTCACTTCTGCTTTACACCCCCCTTCCACAGGGCATCTGCCACCTGGTGCACATCCTCGTGGGTGCAGTGCACTGCACAACCTGTGCATTCTGTCCCTTGCACAAGTGACAGAGCCGCTGGTACCTGGCAGGTACACCAACGTGCTCGAGGGCTGTCAGCTCCCACAAGGCCATCTGTCTGACTCACCCAGGTGGAGAGATACATAGAGGTGTATAAATGTATAGATGTGTGCAGTGCTCCCCATCAGGATGTCCCCTGCACAAAACCTTCATTTCAGTTATCTCCCGCAGTGCTATCTGTTACAGAGAGGCATCCTTTTCCCTCAGTCCCTTCCTAGACTCTCAGCCTGGTTTGGGGACCTTAAAGCTCATCCAGGGCCATGCACAGGGACACCTTCCACTGGACCATGTTGCTCCAAGCTCCATCAAGCCTGGCCTTCCTCATACATTGCTCCCAGTTGCAGCACTGTTTCATGCTCTTCGGTCACTTACACCATACAGACACCTCCTGTCCAGCGTGTGCACTCACTGCCCTTCACACCCCCTCTGACACTCCCCTGTCACCCATGACAAACACACGGTCAATGCACTCGATTATAGGTTTCCCCTCTAAGCCCTGTCCTGTGTACCTCGTGTCCTGGGAGGTAGACAAAGGTCAGCAACCCCCTGCCCAGCTCCATGGGGACTGTTACCTGCCACATGCCACCGTTCCTCATAGCACCCCGACAATGCTGGCCCGACCTCGGTGTGCACACAGGAGCCTTGCCACCTCCTTGTCCCCTCCTCCGTGTCCTGAACGCTCAGTTTGTTGCTGTATGTTTTCTGAGTGGCTTTTGTCCTTCTGTGAAAGCTCCCTGTTCTCTGAAATTCATGCTGTCTCTTGGGTTCCACTTTGCAGACTGTTGAGCCTGGTTCATGCATGCCTGCTGGTTTTGAGTGGCATCGACCCTCTTAAATGAGGCTTCTTTTTGAAGTGTAAGGGTAAAATCCTTCTCAATAATGTTTTAACTGCTTAGGGGGACATGGACACAAAAATTCTCCTGTTTGTCGATGCCTGGGCCTAATTTTTCCTCTTTTGCTTTTATAGCTGGAGCCGTATATGGATGAAAACTTTGTTTCAAGAGCCTTTGCCACCATGGGAGAGCTGGTACTGAGCGTAAAAATCATTCGAAACAGGTTGACAGGGTAACTGTTTCTGCTTGTTCTCAGTTTGTTCTACCAATGGATTGAGCCATGTGCCCTCTGTGTGGCATCACTGTGGTCCTGGCAGCAGCAAGGTGATCGTCACATTGAGCTTTCCACCGGGGCTGCCACCAGTCTGGGTGTATGGTGGTGGGACAGTTGCTGGCTCTTTGCCCATCAGCAAGCCAAGGTTGAGCCCTCGTGCTGCAGCACTTCAGCACTTGTTCAGGGGTGTGTACTGTGCCAGACAGGCTCTCTTGGAGTTACGCTGCCTGTAAGTGGGCTGGACGCTTCAGTGCCAGGCTGGCATTCATTGTGGCACTAGTGTGTGGTGCTGGCAGAGGTAGGAATTCTGCTTCTGTATCCTTGTAGATGTTGTCATTTCACTTTTCAACGGGTTGGGACAACTGGGTGGGAAAACTTCTAGTGAATGAAAGCAGAAATTAAGCTAATTGTGAGCCGAACTATTTGACATGACTTACTGGTAAGTAGGGGCTACCTTGACTTGAGATCAAGATTCCTTTGCTGGCTTCTTTCGGGGAGCTGCTATCTATCTTTTGAAACAGAAATGGTCCTAAGTATTGCAACTAAAGCAAACTCCCTCCTGGTTATGTGACATGTGTTTTAAATGTGAACTCTTTCTCTCTCCTGTGTCCTGTGTTCAGAATTCCAGCAGGCTATTGCTTTGTAGAGTTTGCAGATCTAGCTACTGCAGAGAAATGTTTACACAAAATCAATGGAAAACCGCTTCCTGGGGCTACACCGGTGAGTAACTGGAGTCAGGCAGTTGAGAACCACAACTAGGAAGGAATAGATAGCACCAGAGCTGTATTTGGAATGGTTACAGACAAGTTCAATAGTTAGCAAAGTGGGATTCTCCTTTTCTTTCTAGTTAAAGTGATGAGCATAAAACCGTGAATGTTCTTATGCAGGAAAGTGTTGGAAAACCCACTCATTTGTGTGTGAATGGGATAAAATCCAGGTATAGATCTGGTGTGGTGTGAGGTTTTCTGTTTTCTTGTCTTTTTGAGCCTTTTTACTCTTACCACAGTTGTACTAATGCGGAAGACCGAGTTAAAAATAGATTGAGTATCCCTTCCACAGTCCTCCAGCCTCTCCCCAGCTGTAGCTCCATCTTAATTTGTCTCAGTGTGTAAGTTCTTACATATGTACCAGATGAGCTCGGGGTCATCCTGAGTTGTGAGAAACTTGGATTTGCAAGAGAAATGTGGCTTTTAAGCCTTGTGTTATCCTTGATCCTTAGCAAGCAAAAGTTACTCCAGACTATTTACAGTGCAGAAGGAGCTAGGCCATTGTGTAACTGCAGCATGTAACAAACGGCTCAGATATGTAAAAGGTGGTTAGGAGGAAGAATAGTCACCGAGGCTAATTTTAGGCTGTTGACTTCAACGTGGAGTAGATTAACATGGGATGGCTGACACAGCTGCCCATTGTACCCACAGGAGTTGGCTGCAGGAGCTGGGATGACTGCTTCCTAAAGCAGCTCTAGAACCGCCTCAGTTACACTGGGAGGTAGTCAAGTAAATTTATGATACCTCTTTCAGTGTAATTAATACCCTGAGCAGGAAACTGGGAAGTTCAGCTTTGGTCAGCTTCCTGAGAGGACAGTGGCCGCATCAGAAGGGGTGGATGAGAAGCCTGGAGGGATTTCTTTCACCTGCCCTGTTTAATTCTCAAATCAGAGCCCGTGATTAAAGGAAGTTAATCTCCCTCAATGCCTTCTTAGTCACCAGAGAGACAATGAGAGCGGCTCCTGCAAGGACTAAGACAATCACTGAAGTTCAGTTTCGGGAATAGCCACAGTTTAATTTCAAACATGGTGGTGTGTAGAGGGATGATGTATGTAGCACGTGTTGGGAGCTACAGATGTCAGAGAGCCAGTGCAGGCAGCCAGAATCAGTGTATTGTGTTGTTTCCTAATTGTGTGGCTTCACACAGAACATCTGAATGCATGGATTCATTTCTGCCTTGTTTCAGGCAAAGCGATTTAAACTGAATTATGCAACGTATGGGAAACAGCCTGATAACAGGTAAATATTCAGTATTTAATATCAAGTTTGCTGGTTAATGCCTCTGGATCATTTGCCTTGCAAAGGGTTTTCAAAACTCACAAACCCACAAGTTCCTAAGTGCCAGTCTTTAGCAGAGGGAGGATAACTTACACTGCCTGTTGGGTTTATGCTTTGCTTTCTGTGTGGCACAGCAGATGTGTCAGAAATGTCTTTGAAGTGTTTAAACTCTGTAGCACCAAAGTATCTCATTTGTTTATTATCATTTAAGATCAATACATTGGAAACAGCAAATCTATTGAGACCTTAATGCTTTCTTACTCTGCTGGAAACCCAGAGATACCCTGACGTTATCTTTCAATAGCAATCAGTAGTGAATAGATGGGTTGTGCTGCTTGAATTGACTTGAAACACAATGTCAATAACAATTCTAAGTCACTGAAGCAACTTAGCTGGTAACACTTTGAATTATACATCAGATGCTCTTTTAATATCACTTCTCTCTGCAGTTCAGGCTGTTCGCTGTCACTCAGCATGCCTCTTTGGTTTGTGTCATTGTGCTTAAGGAGTTTTCTCTTGGTTTCTTTAGTCCAGAATATTCCCTTTTTGTGGGAGACCTGACTCCTGATGTGGATGATGGCATGTTATATGAATTTTTTGTTAAAGTTTATCCCTCGTGTAGAGGTGGCAAAGTCGTTTTGGACCAGGCAGGAGTATCCAAGTAAGTCATCTTTTAGTCATTCTTCTCTTTCACTTCACATGCAGCAACAGGAAAGACAGAATGAATTAAGGGGAAAAGCATAGTTCTATAAGCTTAGAATACAACGTTCTTGGATGTTCAGTTACAGTGTGCTTGGTTTCTGACAGTCCCCACATCATCTTGTCACTCAGTGTGATGCCCTTTGTGTGTTGGCAGCATGTTACAGAACGTGCTCAAGATCTCTCCTCCTTCTCACATAAGGTTCAGTCTTAGCCATATTGGTTGGAAGGAATCTCTGGAGGTCTGTGGTCTGACCTCCCACTCGGAGCATGATGGCTGCCAACATTCGATCAGGTCAGCCAGGAATTGTGCAGCCTGGAAAACCTCCCTGGATGGGGATAATGCAACCTCTGGGCAGCCTGTTCCAGAGGGGTACAACATCCCCGGTAATGGAGTCCTTCATGTACAACCTGAAGCTCTTGCAGAGCTGCTCAGTCACTCTCTGGCTGTCCAGTATGGTGCTGTTACTGCCACCTCCCCTGGGACCAGCACTGGGTGGGCTCCGAGCACCTCCTCCTCACAGGTGTAAACCCAGTGGTTCTTGCTCTGCTTCAGTCTCTGCCTACAGAAGAGCTGTTGGGTGATGTGTGTCAGACCAACAGTTGCGCTTTGGGAAGTGTTGGTAAGGGAACCACAGGGAAAGGGGATCTGTGGTAGCTCTGGAAGCGGGGAAGGAGCAAGGGCTTGGGAAGAGCATGGCTATCTCCCCTAGCAGCACCAGGGTGTTGCTGCCAGGGGCTTTGTTGTGACTTGTGTGGTTACTCAAAGCTGAGGCAGCTGCAAGTGTTGGTGTGGTGTGAGAGAGGAACCTGGGCCTTGTGGACATGCCTAGTGGTAGATCAGGAAAGCTTCAAAGCTTTCTCCCAGCACCTCTTATTGAGGCAAGAGAAGAGCCTGATGCCATAGAACTGTGCTGGCTTCTGCTTTCTGATGAGGGTGCAGCCTGGGGGGCTTCTTCTAGCTGCAGGGAGAGGACAGAATGTCCTGGCCACAAAAAAATGCTTTCTAGGTGGGTTTTCTTTTGTACTAAAACCTGGTTTAGGTACCGGTGTGCAAAACAACGTCTCCCTTGCTGCACCCAGCATCTATTCCAGTGCACCTCATCCCACCCTTTATCTGTCCCATCTCTGGTTTGGAACTGCCAATCTTCCTGCTTTTACTTACTCCTGGTCCCATCCAAAAGGCTGCAGGAGTTCATGCCCATCATGGGGCAGGAGCTGCTCTGTACTAGCTGCCAGTGGGGACCTACCATGAGCAGTAGGTGATGAGTACATGATGCCACCTTCAAAAGAGCATGTTACATGGTGTTGCAGAGTTCCCACAGAAGAGATAATGCACTGTAAATGTACACCCTTGCTTACAGCCAGTGCTTTTCCCCAGGTAGACAAGCCCTTACCCTCCCAGCCTCCTTCCTTCACCCAGATTGATTCCTCTTTCCCTCCCACACCTATGTCTTTGATCTTTCTGCTGCAGGAGGCAGCCCAGCCCATGCTGGGATCCTGGCACTGCCCTCTTGGATGCTGTTGTATTGCTTCTGACTCACTACAGCAGCAGAAGCCCACGCAAAGGACCTTTGGGGTTGGAGGGGAATTCATATTGGCTGTTGTGCAGAGCTGCCAGCACCACAGTGCAGGATTGCTGCAGTCCAGGGCTTGCTGGCTGGGTGCTAGCGCTGTTCCAGTTGTGCTGTCAGAGCAGGTTTTAGGTACCTGATGTTAAGAGCTGCTTTTCAGGTCCACTCTTGAGAACACCAATAGGGCTGTGCCATTGTTCAGAGTAGTAAAAGCCTATTTGAGTGTTTTCCTGTTGCAAAAAGGACTTGATTAGAAAGTCTATCTTAGTAAATCCTACACACAAGTGATGTTTTCCTTCACAGCGGGGCAGTTTTAGCTGTAAGCAGTGCCTTTGTTGTGTCAATCCTGTGCTGACTTGCAACCATGTAGATTATTTGTATCCTCCTGGTGCAGATTTGAGGCTTTGCTACTGTTCCTGCATTTCAACAGGGCTTGTGTCAGCTTATTTCCAATTCCTCAGAATCCATTGGCTCAGCACCCTGTGCCAGTGCCTCTGCACCCTCACAGGGAAGATCCCATCCCCATCTCCCCTCGGGCAGGTTAAAGCCGTTCTCCTTGCCCTGTCCCTACATCCCTTGTCCAAAGCCCCTCTCCAGGCTTCCTGTAGCCCCTTTAGGCTCTAGGCGCTGCTGTAAGGTCTCCACTAAAAGCAGGGACATCCCTAGTAAAAGCATACCTTTTGCTGCGTTCTTCAACACCTGTTTTGCCTTCCCTGTGAGTACCTGTTTTTAAGTGGCTTCTTTTGCTGTTATTTCATTGGAGCTGTTCTGTATCTCTGCAGGGGTTACGGGTTTGTGAAGTTTACGGATGAGCTGGAACAGAAAAGAGCCCTGACCGAGTGTCAAGGAGCTGTGGGCTTGGGCTCCAAACCTGTACGCTTGAGTGTGGCTATACCAAAAGCGTGAGTATAAGAGCAGGCAGGGGTTCACTAGAGTGAAGTGAAACCAATGTCTATTAGTGCTTTGGCTACAATGCCTGGATGTTTCCATCCCAAAGTGAAGGAATACCCAGGCAACAATTAGCTAGAGTATGAGAATGCCCAGGAATCCCAAAGGATTCTAATGTTAGCTCGAGAGTTAAGCATTTAACACTGTTTTGAATTGTATACATTATTAAATACGCACACACTATATTTAAATCTGATCATTTTTTAAAGTATAATGTAAAGTGTTAAATTGCAATTGTCTAAATCTGCTTCTTGATTTCTGGGTAGCAAAGCTCAATGACATTGATAATTCTGTGATAATGTCTACTACATATAAGTCTTTTGGGGCAGGGATTAACTTTGTTTTCTGTGTTTGTTCAGAACCTGGTACAATGAGATCCTGCTCTGACTTGGGGCTCGTAGCACTAGGGTAATACGAATCATAGTAATTGCTCCCTATTTGAATAACATTTAGGTTTTCAGGCACCTCAGAAGGCTTGGGGGAATGAGGAAGAGAAAAAGGGGGTGTATCGTGGTGAGAAGATTGCTGCTGTTTCCCTCCTCCTACTTCTCACTAATTTCATCATTAGACATAGCCTGATGTGTGACATACTTCCATTTTCAAACAAGATCTCTCATCTCATTACTTTCCCATCTCAATAATCTGGTAGGATTCCTAATTCCTTGGAGAAGAGCTGCCACTTGATGGCAGGGAATGGGGATTTCAGGCAACATACAGGCTATTTTAAATGCTTTTAAGATTAAGTATTTCTTTTATTATCTGTAGTCCTTTTCCCTTTATAGGCGTTTCCAGCTCTGTGCATTGATGAGCACAGATTCAGAGAGCCTGGGGTCAAGGAGTCATTGCTTTAAGCTTCTGCACAACAGTGGCAGAGGGAAGAGGGTTTTGCCCGTTCTTGCTAAAGAAAACCCCATTCCTTTTGCAAGGCTCTCAGTCTTTAACTCCTCTTGCAAAGCAAGACTCAGTACCTGGGGGCAGGAAGATGCAGAGCACTTCACTCCGTCCTATTTATCAGAAAAAGAGACCCAGGAATCTGGATCATGGTTCAGGATTGTTGTAAACTGAGGCTCCCAGTCCTGAACTCTTCCCTTCACAAAGGCAGGAAGCGATTACTGTATTAACTCATAAAGAATGAAAGCAATTAATGAAGAGGAATATAGGAAAGGGCATTAATTGAAAGCACTTCTTTCTTCCTGCAAATGTATGCAAATGATAAATACTGCTGCAGTGAACAGTGCAGCATTTTAAAGACTGAATTTGCATGTTAAACTAAGCCTTGCCTATGCACCATAGATACAAATCTAAGCTCTTTCATTGCTTTTTTACCTGGTTCATCCTTGGCAACTTAATTCCTGCTTTTTTTCTTTTTCTTCCAAGTAATCGTGTGAAAGCCATGGAGTACAACCAGATGTACAGCTATAACTATAACCAGTATTACCAACAATATCACAACTACTACGCGCAGTGGGGCTATGACCAGAACACGGGCAGTTACAGCTACAGCTATCCCCAGTATGGATACACCCAGAGCACAATCCAGGTAGGGCAGTGTGACATACTCACCCTTCAGTGCTGTGTCAGCACAGAAACACCCCATAGCTTACAAAACAGTAATGGGTATATTTCATCATCAAGGTCTGGGGTCTTAACATGAGGAAGGAAAACTGTTTAGCACACCTTGATGTGTACTGGTGCCTTTTCTGGGGGGATATTGCTGGGACTGGAAGAGTAGAAAGGTTGGGAGGACACAAAGGGTCTCTTTAATAGAGTTGTCATGGTAGGAAGGTTCTTTTGATATGGGCAGTTTTAGAGGGTAGAACAAATGAGGACACCCACCCTACTACACCACAGGCATAGAAACTTCTGCCTCAGAAGTGTAGTGTGGGCTGGTTCAGCCTGGAGAAGAGAAGGTTCCTTACAGGGAGACCTTAGAGCAGCTCCAGTGCCTAAAGGGGCTGCAGGAAACCTGGAGAGGGGCTTGGGACAACGGCCTGGAGGGACAGGCCAAGGGGAATGGCTTGAACCTGCCCGAGGGGAGACTGAGATGAGCTCTTAGGCAGAAGCTGTTCCCTGTGAGGGTGCTGAGGCGCTGGCACAGGGTGCCCAGAGAAGCTGTGGCTGCCCCATCCCTGGCAGTGCTCAAGGCCAGGTTGGACACAGGGGCTTGGAGCAGCTGCTCCAGTGGAAGGGGTCCCTGCCTGTGGCAGGGGTTGGAGCTGGAGGAGCTTTAAGGTCCCCTCCAACTCAAAGCAATCTCTGATTCTATTCTATGATTCTGTGATCTCCCCCATGGAGTCTGTTGGGAGTAGAGCACAGGGATTATGTGTGAAGAATTCTGTTGTCATCAGTCAGCTCTAAGTCAGTATGTGGCAGCAGTGATTGGCAGGTAACGTCTGTAAAGAAAAGGTAAATCTGTGCTGTCCTAAGGGTTTTGTTTTGCTTTGCAGACATACGAAGAAGTCGGTGAGGATGCATTGGAAGGTACGTTGCTCAAACTCTGTATTGAAGTTGTCTGTTCTGCACGGGTTAGAGATAGTCTTTCTCAACTTGGCCCTTCATTTCGCTGTATGATGTACCCTCATCTCTTCATGAGGTCTGAGAAAATCTGAGTCCTAGTTTTACAGTTGCTGCTCCTAGTCTGAACCTGGTGAGGACTGAAACTAACTCCCCCAGCACTGAGATTTTAATCTGTTTTAGTACTCAAACCTTTACCCTGTTTTAAAGTGTTTCTTTCTGTTGTGCTACAAAAAACAATGGAAGTATTCAATTTTCCTGTAAAATCATGGAATTTAGAAGCCAGGATACTTCACTGTGGTTTTAGCTTAAAAAAGAAATCACATCAGTTAGCACAGTGATCAGGTACTTCCTTTAGCAGTCGTTGCTCGAAGTGGGCCATGAAACCATATTGGTTTGGACAAATGTACAGCAGTTTTCATTTATTAATGCAAGAAAATAATCAGTTCATAGTAGCAGTTCCACATGGCTGTGTTGAGAATATGCACTGGTTTATGTAGCTTATTCTTCCATGTGGTGACAGTAGAAAGTAGCTGGATCCTTTACAGGATCCATAGTTACCAGTATCGACATCACTGAGAAAGCCCTGAATGGCTTTTAAAAGCATTTCAGGAGGGGTTTTCTTGCTCTGAAACACACCAGTTCTGTAGTTGGACTATCTCTGGGGTGTCTTTTTCTCATCAGTTAAACGAACAGATTGAGATTTGAAGGAAAATGAAGTAATCTATCACCAGTGCATCATTTCTGAGCTGTGTCCTGCTGGGATGTGTTACGACACAATGCAGCTAACGCCAAACGTGTTTACAGGCCTTCTATTCCAGAGTGCTTGGTAGTTTTTCCTCCAGTCAGCTGGTTGCTTCACACTGTGCTAGTCACTCACTAACCTGTGTGATTGTGCTGCTCTGATAACCAGAGCTGCTGCAGATTGTGGGTGTTGCTCAGTGAGCTTTACATCCTCCAAATGGTTTGGGGAATAGAATGAGTCAATGATTGGGAAATGTTGCAGTAGCAGCAGGATCGTGCCCTTCGCATTCCTGTCCAGCTCCAGAATGCTTTACAGACATTTCTTGCACCCAGCTGCCACCTCAGGGCTGTGTTCAGTGTCGTTCACTGGGTGATGCTGCCCCTCTTTGGGTTACTGACTGTGAAATGCTTTGAGATGTCCGAGGCTTTGGCAGACGAGCTCTGGTGACTCTTGTTGCAGCACCTACGGTCCCCAGCCATCCCCAGCAGCCACTCTGACCCCGTAGTGGAGGGAGCAGACCGGACCATGTGCCTGCGCCTCCACTCTGCCCCTTGGTGCCTTAGTGCTCCCCAGCTTCTTTGGCAGTTTAAGTGGCTACCCTGGGCTGCGAGGTGCAGGTACGCATCCTCTCCATTCACTCTGCTATGGGGCAGTCACCACCGCAAAGAGGGACATACTTGAATGGTGTGGTTTCTTAACGCGTTACAGAAAGGGCAGATCTGGTCAGGCTCACAGTTGGGCAGGTGCTGGGAGTGTTTTATGACTCTCCCCAGCTTTGTTTTAATCGAACTAACACATTTATGGGGTGTAGGTTTTCTTTCTTAAAGTTTTTGGGATGTGACCTATTTGTCCTTTCTCCTTTAGATCCAACACCTCAGCTAGATGTCCACGAAGCAAACAAACAGTTTATGGAACAGAGTGAAGAGCTCTATGATGCCTTGATGGACTGTCATTGGCAGCCTTTGGACAGTGTCTCTTCAGAGATTCCAGCTGTGTTATAGCCTCAGGCTGAGGCACTGTGTCTGTGTGACAAGCCCGCCGGTGTGCTCCAGACTGTTCATGCTGCGCCAGGACCCTGCAGTAGTGAGGGGTGGCCCTTTCTCCACCCAGGTCTGTTACTTGAAGTACAGGAGGACTGTGGCTTTCCCTGTACGGAATGAATATCATAGGAGCATCATGGTAAACTTTTATTCATGGGGAAAGTTAGAACTGCAACAGTTTTATTCCTTTTGTCTTGAAATGAACTCTTATTTGGGAATTGTAATTTATAAACTCTCAGCGAGATGGCACAGGGGAAGGACTCTACTCCAACGTCCAATAAAAAAGTTGGTCTTTTAAGTAAAATCACCCTTTGCATTTGGTTCCTGCCCATCTTTCTGCTTTGCTGCCCATTTAACCATCTTCAGTTCTCTGATCCAACTCCCACGAATGGGTTCTTTTAAGGAATCATTGCTGGATACCACTGACGTGTTGCAGTGACTGGGTAAGGTTGCTGTGACTTGAGGATGGGGAAGAACCACGTAGATGAAAGCTTATGTTCTCTTTGAGCTAGCACGTGTAGAGCTCGGTGTTCTTAACCTACCTGAAGAGCTTTCTGGAGAGTCAAGACAGAAAGGAGCGTTGTAAAACTACTCCAGACTGATGCCTCCTATCTGGTGATGTCTCTCACGTTTGCCTTGCTTCTCCACTTGTCTATAAGGAACAATTCCCCACCAGCCAAGCAGTTTAAAACACTTTTACCAGCAACCTTCTTTAAACCTTCTTTTGTGTCTCATGTTTCATGGTGGATGAAAAATGGTCTCATTGAGATGATGAGATTTCCCTTCCACTGTCCTGTCAGAGTGAACCTGGTGAAACTGAAGATCCTGCAGCAAAAACGGGGTCAGAGCAATCGCTGTATTGTGCAACAAATTGTTGCTGCCCTGGAAAGCAGGTTTTTTTTGCTGGATGTTGTATAAGCTGATGGACAAGCAATATTATTTAAGCTAAGATTATGTTGCATTAGAGGTGAAAGCAAAAAATAATCACACTTCTGTACATGTTCTAAGCCCTTTCCAGGCTTTTGTGCCTTAAACTCTTGGAGACCTAGGAACAAAAACTACCTGCAATAAATGTCTATCCAAGAAATCATTTGGTAACTGAAGTTGCTGCTGCAAAGCAGTTCATTGCCTCCCTGCCCATGCTGGGGCAGAGGTTTGCCACAAGATTTCAATACTTTCATAAAGCCTAATTCTGCTACCCCTTTGTGTCCATAGTTGTGATGTATTTGTCAGCCTGTGCTCTTCTTACCGACTGTGGTGGTTGACCATGCTGTGCTTACGAGCAGAACAGTGATGTGGTACAGTTGCTGAATGACTGCAGGCTCCCTGTGTCCACCTCTGCTGTGCATCTGACTGTGCTGTGGGCTGTTACCATGTCCTAACCTTCAGTTGCTCTGAATTTAAGGAGATGAATGTTCCCTGCCTGTGCTGGGAGTGTTGCAGAGATGGAGGAGAGCAGAGTGCTTTGTTTCTTCTGACGGAGCTGCTCAGCACAGAGGATGCCCCTCTTCTTGCAGAGGGCATTTCAGAGGTGATGTAAAGGGGGTTTATGTTCTGCTATTAACGGCTCTCTAGATCGTTCCATTCCAGTGCTGCAACAGTGCTACTCTGGTGCCCTTCATCCCCTGTTGCACCTGTCTTATCCATCCAGATTTTAGCTTTTATAGTGCAGCCCTCATAATTTGACCTGAAGCCACACTTCCTTTATCATTATAAGTTTATGCTGTGCTTCTAAGGCTGTGTAATATTCCCTGGTGCACAGATAAGCCATCTCCATCCAAGCCTGTCTCTAAAGGACAGCAGAGCAGGTTAGCACAGAGCAGCACCCACACAGACAGTGACCCTGTGGCAAATCATTTTGCTCTCTACTGTTGTTTCTGTGGTGGAAAGCCAGTAATGATTGCTCCAACCCATCATAATCCCCTAGTTTCATAGAGTCATAGAGTGGTTTGGGTTGTACCTTAAAGCTCCTCCAGCTCCAACCCCTGCCACAGGCAGGGACCCCTTCCACTGGAGCAGCTTGCTCCAAGCCCCTTTGCCCAACCTGACCTTGAGCACTGACAGGGATGGAGCATCCCATGTTCCAGCAGAGCTGTGTATATCCAGACCCTTGAGCCCTTCCTTAGGTGTAGAAAGAGCAGTCTGGGAGTACAGAGGCCAGCAGAGGATACCCACCAAAGCCTGTTTACTGCCGCTGCAGAGCTGAAAATAGCTCCTGCATTTCCTTTCTGGAGCAAGGGTTGACGTGAGGCTTTGGGCCACGTTCCCTTGATGCAGGAGCCAGTTTTTGGGGGTTGTTTGTGCGACTCTCAGCCAACGTTCTGTTGAGCTGTTAATCTCTCCACGCTGTTTCCTGTGGATCACTTACTCATCTTCATGTTCATTTTCAGCTCCTGGCCGTCATTGCAGCATCGGAAGCACAGAAGAGACTTTTCCATGGAGCTACAGAGCCGTCACCTGCAGTTTGTCGAGTCTGTGCTTTGGAATCCGAGTCAAAGGGAGCGTGGGATTCTGTGCTCATGGATGGCTACAGGAAAAGCTTTCATTAATTGCCATTTAGCCTAACAGCAGATGAAAGACAAGGACTCCGTGGAGTAAGGTAAATCCTGCTTTTATCTTTACATGCTAAAGATGAAATCCAAAGCAGATGATATCACAGCTCAGTGGGATTATGAAATTCTCTACAATTACATTTAAAAAGATAACAGAGGGGAGTCCCAGATGAGATCTGAGGCAGAAGCGTTTCCCTGTGAGGGTGCTGGGACACTGGGATGGGCTGAATGGGGAAGCTGTGGCTGCCCCATCCCTATCAGTGTTCAAGGCCAAGTTGGACGCAGCTTGGAGCAACCTGCTCCAGTGGCAAGTGGGGGTTGGAGCTGGATGAGCTTTAGGGTCCCTTCCAACCCAAACACATTTGGGATTCCATGATTCTATGAAAATTGCATCAAAACGTGTCGTGGAGACGATGAAATACTCTGCCTTTCAGCATGCAGCATTTACTAGTAATTACAAGAACACTTCCTACCTTACTTGATGAAGATGTGATCATCCAATTTAGATTCCTCTCAGTCTACTGGCATTACTGTTGGAATTACATAGGCTGCAAAAAGTTGGGCCAAGTGCAGGGCTGGAAAGCTGTGGGTGTTCCTGTTGGCCATGAAGCAGGGGTGGTTTCCAAAGCAGAAGCTGCAAGGCTGTGGGGTGGACTGTTGCCATTGCATGTGTTTAATTCCAAGCTTGACATAAGCAGTGGGGGTGGCTGTGAGGAATGCTGACCAGTAGGGTGAGGAAGGAAACCATTCCTTCAGCTAACGTGGCTCTGCACCAGTGCAGCCCAGTGTGTGGGTTGAGAGCTCTGATAGGAATCAGTGATGATGTTTTCCATGTGTCTGAGTAGAGAAAATTCCTGTTGCTTGGTCCAGGAGATGGTTCCTATCCTGCACATCAACAAGTACCAAAAGCCTTTGGGATTTCTCTGAATCCCTCTGGAGGAGCAGATGCTTGGCTCTGATCTTTGCATACTCGGTTTCTCCGTACTGGCTTTCCTCATGCTCAGCTTCTCCTAACCAAGACCTGAGAGGAATTTCTGCCTCCCAGGTTTGCTCTCTGCATCTTGGGAAGCATTCTGGATACACCAGCTTCTGGAGTTCATTCCATGCTTCTGCTCTAACGTTTCCAGGCTCAAAGCAATGGTAGATAACACAGGTAAGGTGGTAAGAGATGGAGCTGTTCATGGCAAGGGCTTGTCTTGTCCCCTCGGCACACAGGATTCCCAGGGAGCACAGCAACCCACTTGGATTCCTGATTCATCCTTGCTTTTCCTCACTGTTAGCTTCTCACAGAGTGCTTTCCTGCAGGATGTCTGCTCCCACCTGTCTGGTGATGGGAACTGCAGCCTCTTCCATAGCGCAGGAGCATCTCTCAGTGCTCCTTGTCCTGTGGATGCTACAGAGGCTCCCAGCCAGAGCAGGAGGTTTCCTCAGGGCCTCCCCAATGCAGGCATGCAATAGGATTTTCTCTGCTCCTCTTTGGAACTCCGTCCACCAGCTCATGCTGGGTTGGGGTCTGTTGGACATCACAGGTTTTGGGTGTCCACCCAGTTGGAAGATTGTCTTGCCAAACACTTGATGTTTACCAAGGTCTGGATCTGGGGGTTTCTTTCTTTTGCTACAGTGATCTCCCAGTTTCTGCCCTGGGATTTGACTGGGAGGTTTCGAGGTTCCCTTCACACCAGTGCCAAGCAGAATCCAGGACACCCAGGGAATGAACGCCTTGTGATGGGGCAAAGCAGCCGCAGGATCCATGCAGGAGGTGCAGGATGGGACTAGCTTTGACCAGGACTGTCTTTAGAAGAGCTTGGCCACACAAGGGTTGGGGCTCATTCCCAGGCACATGCTTTAAATGAGGACCATGTTGATGTGGTTGCCAACCCCGCATGTTTGTGGGGGGGTGACCAGCTCCAAAGGGTGATTCCTGAGCGCTGGCAATGGCTTTCATCTGTGCCTTTTGCTCAGGCTTAAAACTAACTGTTGTTGCCCCTCATCCTTTCTGCTCTTTCCCCAGGGCTCAGGGGCAGGAAGCAGTCTCCGGCTTCTCACCCCCGTTTCTCATGGACCTGTGGCATCAGCACCTGCAGGAATTTCAGCAGTTGCTCCAATCCAGTTGGTTGGAATCCTTTCCATTGACGATGCACCCAACAGGATTGCTTTGGCAGGTAGGCTTTTGCTTCCCAGAAACTTTCCTTCCATTCCCCAAGGGTTGGGTGTGCTCCCCAACTGGGAAGGGAAGGGAAGGGAAGGGAAGGGAAGGGAAGGGAAGGGAAGGGAAGGGAAGGGAAGGGAAGGGAAGGGAAGGGAAGGGAAGGGAAGGGAAGGGAAGGGAAGGGAAGGGAAGGGAAGGGAAGGGAAGGGAAGGGAAGGGAAGGGAAGGGAAGGGAAGGGAAGGGAAGGGAAGGGAAGGGAAGGGAAGGGAAGGGAAGGGAAGGGAAGGGAAGGGAAGGGAAGGGAAGGGAAGGGAAGGGAAGGGAAGGGAAGGGAAGGGAAGGGAAGGGAAGGGAAGGGAAGGGGAGGGGAGGGAGGGAGGGAGGGAGGGAGGGAGGGAGGGAGGGAGGAAGGAAGGAAGGAAGGAAGGAAGGAAGGAAGGAAGGAAGGAAGGAAGGAAGGAAGGAAGTGGCTGCTGTAGGGAATCACAGGTGCTTCCATCCCCTTTTGGGAAAGCAGCTTCATGTGGGTAGGAGGAGAGGGAATTGTTTGTGCCACCCATACTGTTTATGCGGGCTGGGGCGCCCATAAACCACAGCCCTGCTGCTTGGGATGGGACATTCCCTGCTGCTGTGGGACCCTTTATCCCTTGGGAAGTGGGGTGCCATGGCGGATGGGGGTGCCATAGGCGGAGCGAACTACAATTCCCGTAAGGCTCTGCGGCAGGGCCCAGCCGCAACAGCCAATCAGTCCCCGTGTTGCCCCGCTATAAAAGGCTACCGCGCGGTGACTTCCGCCTCTTTCTACGATGGCGGATGGGGCTTACGGGGCGGGTGCCATCGGCCTCCATCCGCCTCCATCCGCCTCCATCCGCCGCTCCCCACGGTGCTTCGGGGCCCTGCCGTGGGCTGTGGAGAGCAGCGGGACCGCCGGAGGGCTCCGCTCCCCCCCCCTGCGGCGCTGGATGAGGTGACCGCGGGTAAGCGGCCTGAGCCGGGCCGGGCAGCCCGGGGCGGCCCTATCGAAGCCGCGTCTGCCTCGGTGCTGTGGCAGGCGCGGTCAAAAAGGAGCCGAGAGCGAAGGGCTTTCCTCGACGGTCGCCGCTCCGTTGAACCCGTGTAACCGAGCGGCAACATGGCAGGAAAGCACAGGGCTCCGGTGAGGGGCTGCGGGCAAAGGGAACGGCTTGGGCCTGCCAGAGGGGAGGCGGAGATGGGGTCTCAGGGAGGAGCTCTTCCCTGTGAGGGCGCTGGGATGGGTGGAATGGAGCAGGTTTGGATGCCCCATCCCTGGCAGTGTTCATGGCCAGGGTGGACACAGGGCTTGGAGCGAGTGGAAGGGGTCCCTGGATGGGCTTTAAGGTCCCGCTGTCATTTGTGAAGCTCAAGGCTCTGTTCTTCCCCAGCAGCATCCCAGCACGGGAGGCGATCCTAGGGCATGGGATGGTTGGTGCCCGGCTCAGCGTTGGACAGGTGAGATCTGTGATCCAGACTTTGGGAATGGGGCTGCCTTCATGCCCCCCCTGGCCTGAGCACCAGGTAGTGCCAGTGTGGGGCTTGCTCCAGGGACTCTGCAAGCTCATCCTGCAGACAGGGATTCCCTGTTCCTAATATGAGGCCTGAAGAACTGCAGGCTCCCCTGGTTCTTGCTCCATCCATGTCATGCATCCCTCGGGATAAACGGATTTACCTCCCCACCATTCCTGTGGAACCAGACCGATCCCTGGGAGCCATCCCAGCCTTTGGATGCATGTTGATCCAAGAGCTGTGGCTCAGTGCAGTAGCTACAGGTTTCCAGTAACATGCCAGAGCAATGGAAGGTCTTTGGCTGCTGGGCTTCTCCTGCCCATTGCTGTTACTCGCCCTTCCTACAGACTTCCCAGGAATGTGGGGTGTATCCAGCAGTCTGCAGCCTGCTCCTGGGGGGTGTTGTTGTTCTTCCAGGGTCATTTGGCTGCTGGATGATGACCGTGGACCTGCCTGTGGTTAGGCCTCAGGTGAGAATGGGATGCTCTCATTCCAAGCCCTTGTGTCCCATCCCTCCGGATCCCTTTCCCATCTGATCTGAATACCGATCTCATGGTCGAAAAAGGAGGAAAAGCAACATCCTGGCTGGCCTCATCCTGTGCTGGTGCAGTGCTGCTGGGAGAGGGGCCAGTCAGAAGACAGCCTGTGCTGGTGTTCCTTTGGGAAGGCTGGGGTGGGAGTGAGCATGGAGGGATGTGGGGTACAGCAGGAGGCTGGGGTTTCCCTGGGCTGGATCTGATGCATCAGGTCCTGGTGGGCAGCATCCCACCAGCTTCACATCCTCACCGGGGACTGATCTTTCCAGGAACTACTTGGTGGAAAACGCTGCTGAGCCCCCTCTCCATGGGGAAGGGATAGGCTTTGCCTTCCTTAGGGCCTGGATCGTAGGAAGCCGACATGGAATTGGGTGAGTGGCCCTGGTGTTTGAGTGGGATCTCGCCAGCCCTGGGGGGAGGAAGGGACGGTTCAAGCTTCTTGTGCCCGTGCTGGAAGTGGCCACTCCTTCATCTGGGAATGATGGGGGCTTCATTAGTGGGGATCTTAATGGGGCAGCCCTCTGGGTACAGCCTGGTCCATGATGATCCGTCCTTTGGAGACTGCTGGATGAGTCCTGCGGATATGGGGCTGAGGCCAGGCTTGCAGGAGCCAAGGGAGAGATGGGAATTCCATGGCTCTAGGAACTGCTGCCCTTCACTGAGCTGTGTTGTTACCCCTCTTCAGGTCTGCGTGGAGCTGAGGCATGAGCTGGTCCATGAGGGTTGCAGGGGCTCTGCAGAGCCATATCCTGGCCTCCTTACTGAGCTCCGCTCCCTGCACCCACCAAGAGGGACCCTGCTTGGCTCCTGCTGCAGCCCTGCATGGAAGGACTGGAGTTTTCCAAGAAGAGCTTGGAGGGGGAGGGTCTGGGTATGGAATGTTGGAGGGTGAATAAATGCAATCACTTTAAGCTTGTGCTGTGTTCCCTGTGCTGGGGTTTGGGCAGCTTCTGGGGCACCTGCATCCTGCCAGGATGAGCCCTAAATCCCAATGGCTTCTTCCACCTGATCCTTCAAGGTGGGTTCCTGTTGGTGGCTGGGCATTGGGGTGCCTGGAATAGCACCTGCATGGACAAAGATGACACCTTTAACATTGCCAACACTGCGGGTGGCCGAGTTACCCATTCCCATAGGATGGAGAGCGAAGAGCCCCAGAGCTGTTGCAGTGAGGAGGGATTCTGTGTCCATGACACAAGAGCCCTTTTCCCTCCCGGTTCTGGTTCCTTGGGATCCCCTCCAGCAGCGTGTTCTACACCTGCAGCCCCATGGCTGGATGGAGCTGGTCCATGATGGCAACCTGAGGACGAGGAGGGAGCTGGGGGCTTCCTGCTGGTGATGGTTTATGTGTGAGCTGGCCCTGTCCCCAGGGAACGTGCTGCAGGGTGGGGACAAGGGACATGGACACAGCCACATGCAGGACCCCATCAGCACCCACCCATGGGTGCTGCCCCATCCCCGCTGCACTCGGTGCTGTTGGGGGCTATGGAAGGACCCCACAGGTCTACTCTGGTTGGGGGACCCAGAACTCCCCAAGGGAAGGGGCCGAGGGGGGGTCAGGGTGACCCCAAAACCTCACCAGCACCCAGTCCTGGGGCTGTGTCCCCACAAGGGTTATTTAAAGGCTTGATTTGGCGGCTTTGACTAAATAGCACCTCCCTAAAGGGGAGGGTTTCATGAGCGTGAGGCTTTTCCACACCAGATAAAGGCTGCTCCGAGCGCTGGGACACATCAAGACTCAACCCATGGCATAGAGCAACACGGTTGGTGTTGGAAGGGACCCTAAAGCTCATCCAGAGCCACGGGCAGGGACCCCTTCCACTGGAGCAGCTGCTCCAAGCCCCTGTGTCCAGCCTGGCCTTGAGCACTGCCAGGGATGGGGCAGCCACAGCTTCTCTGGGCACCCTGTGCCAGCACCTCAGCACCCTCACAGGGAACAGCTTCTGCCTAAGAGCTCATCTCAGTCTCCCCTCGGGCAGGTTCAAGCCATTCCCCTTGGCCTGTCCCTCCAGGCCGTTGTCCCAAGCCCCTCTCCAGGTTTCCTGCAGCCCCTTTAAGGCACTGGAGCTGCTCTCAGGTCTCCCCTTCAGGAGCCTTCTCTTGTCCAGGCTGAGCAATGGGGGATGCTCTGCTTTAGGGAGGAGGGTGTCACCCCCAGTGTCTGTCCCTTGACAGGACAAACAGGACCAGGCTCCCGCTGAGTGAATCCATGCGGATGGAGCCGGGATAAAAGGGGCTCCAGTGCGGGCCGGGAACGCCTCCTGGGTGGAGGAGGCAGCTCCTGCCTGCCCGTACACGCTCCCGAGGAGCCGATGGAGCCGCGGTGGCAGCTCCAGTTCCGGGTGATCATGCTGGGGGACTCCACGGTGGGCAAGTCCTCGCTGCTGCGGCGCTACACGGAGGGGGTGTTCCTGGACGCCATCAACCAGACGGTGGGGGTGGATTTCTACGTCCAGTTCGTGGAGCTGGAGCCGGGGCTGAGGGTGAAGCTGCAGTTCTGGGACACGGCCGGGCAGGAGAGGTTCAGGTGAGTCCTGCTCTGCCCGTGGGGGCCCTGCCTTAGAGAGCTGTGAGCCCGACCCCAATGGGCGTCCCTGTGCTGGGTATGGAACCACAACACCCGGGCAGGCTGCGGGGGCTCAGGTGAGGCAAAGCCAAGGGCGTCCCTAGGGAACGGAGCCCTTGACCAGCTCTAAAGGCAGTTCAGGACCCCTCAAGCACTCCTCTGCTGCAAGAGGGGATGGGCAAGCTCAAGAGACATGGATGTAAGGGATGGGAGAGCATCAGGACTGTGGCTGGAGGGGATGGGAGAGCACCAGGACTGTGGCTGGAGGGAATGGGAGAGCAGCAGGACCGTGGCTGGAGGGGATGGGAGAGCACCAGGACCATGGCTGGAGGGAATGGGAGAGCACCAGGACCGTGGCTGGAGGGAATGGGAGAGCACCAGGACTGTGGGTGCAGGGAATGGGAGAGCACCAGGACCATGGCTGGAGGGAATGGGAGAGCACCAGGACTGGCTGGAGGGGATGGGAGAGCACCAGGACTGTGGCTGGAGGGGATGGGAGAGCACCAGGACCGTGCTGTAAGAGAAGGGGGAGCTGCAGGCATGGGCGATGCTCCCATTTCTCCCATTGCCCCAGGTCCGTGACCCGCTCCTATTACCGCAACTCAGCCGGGGGGATGCTCCTGTTCGACCTCACCAACCCCGCGTCCTTCCAGAGCGTGCGGCGCTGGCACCAGGAGGTGACGGACACGGTGCCCCCGTCCCGCATCGTCTTCCTGCTGGTGGGGCACAAGAGCGACCTGGCTGCACAGCGCCGCGTGAGCCGGAGGGAGGCCGAGCGGCTGGCGGCCGCGCTGGGGGTGCCGTACATCGAGACCTCGGCCAAGGACGCTACCAACGTGGTCCAGGCCTTCCGGATGCTGACGGTCACCATCTACCAGGCGCTGCGGACGGGGCGGTTGGCAGCCGGCGAGGCCTGGGATGGGGTCAAGAGCAGCATCCAGCTGCCGGCACCGCTCCAGGCTGCCGTGATGGAGAAGGAGAAGAGGTGGAAGAGCTGCTCGTGTTAGAGGGGGGACCCGGGCGCTGTGGGGCACAGAAGCGCATTAAACACCCCTGTTCAGTGCTGCTGCCTGTGCGTGAGCAGGGAGGGGCGGGGAGGGGCACCCGTGTCCCCCTTCTGTTCTGAGGCTGGCCCCAGCCCCTGGGGGTGTCACCCAAGGGCTCATCTGAAGCCCTCTGACTGCCCAACCCTCGATGCTCAGGGGGCCATGTCCAGCAGCCCCCCCTGCACACCCCACGCTGGGAGCCAGGCTCCATTGCTCATCCTCAGGCACCACATCCCATGATCCAACCCCCATGGGCTGCAGGCAGGAGAGGACGGCGCCTGCCCCGTTCTGTCCACACCGCAGAGAGCAGCCCAAACCCCTTCCCTTCTCTCTACCACCACCAAAAGGGATCCTGCACCAGAGCCAAGCCCCGGTGATGGAGCTGCTGCCCCTTTCTCTCTGCACAGCCCAGCACCAGGCTGTACATTAATAACTTCTTTATTCCTGTAAAACAAAGGCAAGTCCTTATAGAAACACTGACATTACAAAGTATCGGGGCAGGAGGGAGGGCACGAAAACCTCTACGGATGCTTCTAATACTGTCCCACACACGCTCATCCCCTGGGTAATCACTGAGAGGAGAAACCCACGTTCAAGTCACAAAGAGTCTTTGTTTCCGCGGGAGGAAGGGGCTGGAATCTCCTCGGGAACTCCAGGTATTGCTGCAGCACGAAGGGGAAATCCCTGCTTCTGTGTGGAGCATGGAACCCCCAACCCCTGCGTGGTGCTGGGGGGCTCCGGCGGAGGCAGATCCCGAACACACGCACATGGCTCCTCCCTCCTGGCTCAGCCCTGGGTTATTTCTTGGTGGTTTTGCGGATCAGCGCCATTCTCTGCAAGAAAGGAAGAGAAATCCCTTGGGAAGGCGAGTGCCTGGGAGTAGGCTCCTTCCGGCAGCCTGGAATGGGGGTGTCCGGGGTTCCCTGGGGACAGGCGCTGCCTGACTCGCTCCACACAGGTCTGGCAGGTCTGCTGGAATCTTAATGGGGTCCCAAGTGGGAGCCAGAGGCAAAGGCAGTGCCTGTGCTCCTCAGCATGGGAAATGTGGAGGGATGGGAAGAGCAGGGATCAGAGCCCAGCTCAGGGGCTCCTGTCCCTGCCAGAACCTTAGGAGGGGAGGTGGAAAATTGCCTGTAGGAAACCAGGAGAGGGGCTTTGGACACGGGATGCAGGGACAGACCAAGGGGAATGGCTTGAACCTGCCCGAGGAGAGATGGAGATGGGATCTTAGGAGGGAATTCTTCCCTGTGAGGGTGCTGGGACACTGGCGTGGGTTGAATGCCCCATCCCTGGCAGTGCTGAAGGCCAGGTTGGACACAGGGGCTTGGAGCAGCTGCTCCAGTGGAAGGGGTCCACCGGACATCATCACTGGATGAGCTTTAAGGTGCCTTCCACCCACACCACTCTGTGATGCTGTGATTCTATGGGCATCATCCAACAGCTCCTTCCCCAGCTCTGACCATGCACTTAGAAACCAATGCACTGAGAGCAAACCCAAGAGATTTCAAGTCCAAAGCAGGTGGAAGAGGCTACAAATTCACCTCGTGCTATGAGTCCAGCACCATCCCTCCCCATATCACACGTGTGCCATGGGCTCCTCACCTGTTTGTGAGCTTCTGTAGTGCAGGCTTTCTTGTAGGGCCTGATCTCTTCAGAACCAAAGCCTGGGATCCACATGTTCCACTGACGCTCTAGAAGAGAGAGCACAGCTCAGCTCTGCCCCGACTGCAAGAGCAGCCCCATCATTGCAACCCCCTGACAGCACAGCACTGCTGGAGACGTGCTGGGGATCCACACACCAGCGAGGAAACGGAGCCCCAACATAAGAGGGACCTGGAGCTGCTGGAGCGAGGCCAGAGGAGGCCATGGGGATGCTGTGAGGGCTGGAGCAGCTCTGCTCTGGAGCCAGGCTGAGAGAGCTGGGCTGGGACAGCCTGGACAAAAGAAGGCTCCTGAAGGGGAGACCTGAGAGCAGCTCCAGTGCCTAAAGGGGCTGCAGGAAACCTGGAGAGGGGCTTGGGACAACAGCCTGGAGGGACAGGCCAAGGGTAATGGCTTGAACCTGCCTGAGGGGAGACTGAGATGAGCTCTTAGGCAGAAGCTGTTCCCTGTGAGGGTGCTGAGGCGCTGGCACAGGGTGCCCAGAGAAGCTGTGGCTGCCCCATCCCTGGCAGTGCTCAAGGCCAGGCTGGACACAGGGGCTTGGAGCAGCTGCTCCAGTGGAAGGGGTCCCTGCCCGTGGCTCTGGATGAGCTTTAGGGTCCATTCCAACACAGAGCAGTCTGGGATCCTCTGCAATCAAACCCCAATTCACTCACCAAGATGCAGCTGCACATCCTTCACTTCCAGGGTGTTCGACTTGCGGTGCCGTGCGAGCTGACAGGCTGCTGTCACCACGCTCTCAATGAAGTCATCAGCGATCTGCAGCAGCATCTGTGGCAGGACAAAGACAAGAACCAGTTTTCTCCCTGTTGAGCAGCTGAATTTGTGCACCAAGTATGAAAATGAGCCCTCAGAAGGTCCCATTTCAAAGGGGTTTGCTGCAGTTCCTGTTGGAAACCCCTTCTTGGCACTGCAATGCCAATGGACGCTTGCAGGCTGCAGCCAACAGGATGCTCCAGTGAACCACCCCTCCCTGCTCTGCACAAAGCATCCATGGAAAAGCCTGAATGTGCTCTTCCTGCGGCCCCTGGCACAGGTTGGTACCTACTTCCTCCACATCCTCATCCAGCTGCTCGTTGGGATCCACCTCCCGCACCAGGTCCTGCAACTTCTTCTTGGTTAAAACCTGAGAGTGTGGGAGGAGCCAGTTACTGCCCTGCTCCAGCCAAACCCCCCCAGCTTCCCCCCAGGCCCAAGGCAGGCAGGGATCAGTTCAGGAATGGCAGAGATAAGAACTAGGAGGTGTTAAAGAGCCATTTCAAGCACCAGCAGCTGCTCTGGACAGGATGCAGCAGGCCAGGAGAAATCAGTCTCCTGCACTCCACCGGTGCTACAATGGTGAAGCAAGAGGGGCAAAGGCAGAACTGGAAGCCCTGAGAGGCAGACAGCAAGTGCAAGCGCCTGTCAGTGACTAAATCTGTGCTCAGGGCACAAGGGAAGTGTTCCTATGGCTCTGGCTCCTATCAGCTTTAGTGCTTCCAATGGGAAACAGATGGATCTGTGAGTGTGGGGTTCCTCAGGGGCAGAAGGGAGCAGCCCCAACAGGGAAGGGAGGAGAAATCCTGCTGATGCTCAGCATCAGCAGGAAACTGGGGTTTATAGGATCTGGATGCAAGTTATCCCCATGGATCTGTCAGATGAACCAAGACACACGTAGGGAATTCCTGCCCTTCCTGGTGCCATCGCACCCTGCTTGTGTAAAGGGATGAGCACAGTTCCCAGGGAGGGCACATCCTGGGCCTGATGGGCAGCAGCACTGATGCACAGCAGGGACTCCCCATCGAGCACACACACACACAGAGGTCAGCACCAACGCCAGCCCACAAGGCAGAGGCCCCTTCCGGCCCTGGGAGCTGCTCCTGTGTTGTCCTGCAGTTGGGAATGCCATTACCTGGTTGCTCTCAGGGCTGAGGCGGCCTCCCCCACTGGGTGTTCCGGGCATCTTTGCCACTGTGGTGCTGTTGGCCATGGAGCTCTGAGGGGGGGTGCTGGCTGGTTCTGGCTTGATGGAGGAGAAGCCCGATAGGTTGATCAAGGTCGAGGGACCAAACTGGTTCATAATCTGCTGGGCTTTAGCTTTCAGATCATGCGGGTTCTCTCGGCCCTGCTGCTTCTTGGGATGCTGGGCACCAGAACCGGTCAGCTGGGAAAGGAAAAGCCCCGTCAGCGAGAAGGGAAGGGATGGAACAGGCCCATCACGTCTGTCTGCACAAACCTGGAGGTCTGCAGGTTGGGGCTCTCTGGACAAAGCAGCAAGGGAGAAGCAACGCTGAGAAGAGGAGAAACCTCCCCTGGGCCAATGCAATAGTTTAGGATGAGAAGCACATTCCTCACACTGAATCCCACACGTGGCCACCCACACCCTCTGCTCAGCATCCTGCTTCATTCCACACCATCATGGAATGGTTTGGGTTGGAAGGGACCTTAAAGCTCCTCCAGCTCCAACCCTTGCCGTGGGCAGGGACCCCTTCCACTGGAGCAGCTGCTCCAAGCCCCTGTGTCCAACCTGGCCTTGAACACTGCCAGAGAGCACAAACATCCACTGGACCACAAGGAGCTTTGAGGAAGAGACCACCCAAAGAAGACGTAACCAAAGGCAGTGCCAGGGGAATGGCAGGGACAGCGTTGGGAGTCTCCATCTCCATGCTCTATGGGCCTAAGCCAGGGTTCAAGCTCCCCCTGGGTGCCTGCTGCAGTGTGGAGGTCTCATTTCTGGCCCCATCAACACTTCAAGCCCTCCTGAAATCACCTCATCAGCTTGGGTTGGAAAAGGCAGGGATGAAGAGAGCATCCGGTACCTGTGCCCCAGGCACCCTCCCATCGTCCCAGGCTCCGTTAGTCTGGGTTAACTCACACCAAAACACGAGGCAGGAGCACTTGGAAGCTTCATTCCAAGGCACACCCATGCACAGACGGACACGGAGCCCTCGGAGGAGGGTTTGTGCCCAGGACACGCTCTGCAGCTCAGTTTCTACCTCAATTTTAGCTGAATTCACACAGGAAAAGCAGGAATCTCCCACTTGAAGCCCCTCAGGTGCTTCAGGATGAGGAGCTCAGCACCAGCTCAGGAATGAGCTCAGGTGAGGCTTAGCTTTGGGTCAGGCTGATCACCACAAATCCACAAAGCAGGAATCCTCAGCAGGAAGCACTTGGTGAGCAGGAAGTTGTTGCTTTCCTTTGATCCCCCCCCCGCAGGTTGTGAAGATCCCCAAAGATGAAACAAGGGGGATGTGCAGATTCCCAGGGCAAATCCCACATGGCAACGCCGGGCTTTACTTCTGTCTGTGTCTGCATCTTTAACTACATCAGCAGCCGCTGTGGGGCCAGCCAATGGAGAGGCCACTGCCCAAAGCCTTCACCCTGCTCTCTTCCACACAACTCTCATTCCTATAGGAACGCCCATTCTGAGAGGATACAGGCAAGGGAACACACTGACAGCACCAGAGGGTTTATCTGTAAGAGGACAGGACCTGGTCCCTAGCAGGCCCATCTCCAAGGACCCTAAAGCAGGAGGAGAAACCTGCCCCAGTGTAATCCTTGTGTCAATGCAACGCAGAGCAGCAGGGCAGGGATGGGGCTGGTGTCTGCAGTCACCCTCCCAGCCTCCTGCTGTAGCTCACTGAGATCCTACAGCCCCCATTAACTTCTATGGCCAAGCCAAGCCTCAGCACTTGCTCCTATGAAGGGTTTCCAGCAGCTCCAAGGGGTTGTAAAGGACAGGATGAGGTCCTCCCCACCCAGCACCGACCCTCAGCATCCGGAGCTCCCCCCCCCCCCGTGACAGGACCGGACCGAGCCTCTCACTGGTTACCGGGGAGCAGAGCCAAGGTCACCGGTAACCGGTGTCACGGCCGAGCCCCGCTCACTGCTGTCAACTCCCAGGCACCGACCGGCCCCGGACTCCCTCCCCGGGTGAGGCCGGGGCAAAGAACACGGAGCTCCCCCGCCCCATAGCCCCGCACTGCCCCATAGCCCCGCAGCAGCCGTGCCGCTCCATAGCCCCACACAGCCCCACAGCTCCGCACCGCCCCATAGCCCCGCACCAGCCGTGCCGCTGCACAGCCCCATTGCTCCGCGTCACCCCATAGCCCCGCACCGCCCCATAGCTCCGCCCCATAGCCCCTCAGTCCCTACCTCCCCATAGCCCCGCGGCCGGACCGACCCTCGGCTCTCTCCGCCGCGCACCCCGAGCCCTTCCGGGGGAACCGGAAGTGCTCCAGGATGCAGCCAATCAGAAAACGGCGCCGCACCCGCCACAGCGCGTTCCTTGCCTGACTACCTCAGAGGGATGGGGGTGTCCCACCATGCACCGCGGAATTTGCATATTCCTAATGAGGGTACGGAGAGGGGGAAAACGGGGAAAAAAAAACGGTAAAACAAAAAAGGAGCTGTAAAAAGTAAGGAAAACTGAGGGGAATCCGGTATGGAAGAGCCGACCCCCAGTGGGAGGGAGCCCTCGCCGTGAGCTCAGCCGCAGTGCGGCGCCTTCCCCAGCGGCGGGGCGGGGCGCGCCAGTAAAAAGGGCTTCTGCCGTGCGTGGCACGGGGGGGCCCCGCGGCCGCCCCCGCGGAATCGGCATCAAGAGATTTCGGAAGCACAATTTTTGTATGCGGGGGCCGCCGGTAACCGTGCGTTCCGGCGCCCCGGTCACGTGAACGGAAGAGAGGGAGTACGGGACCGGGGGTACCGGTGACAGGAGGGAGGGGGGTCTGCGTCCAAGCGCAGTGGTACAGGAACTCTGATTGCGGTGATACCGGAACCAGGGGCAATAGGGCTGGTACCGAATGTAGCACCGGGATCCTGTGTGCGATGGTACCTGTGCCAGTGGCAACGGGAATGTACGGTGGTAGCACCGGGACCCTGCATGCGATGATACCGGTACCAGTTGCAACAGCACCGATACCGGAGGCAGCGCTCCCGCTACAGACACACTCCATGCGTTTATAAATACGGGTGTTGTTAAGCGCCGGCCCCGCCCCGCCCGCCTCACAAGGCTTCGTGGTACACGTGTGACAGCGACCCCTCCACCGCGGGGCTGTCACCCCTCGCCGCCGCACCGGTTCCCCCCCAGGGCCGGGGAGGGGCCGGGCTCTGGTATCGTAGCAAAGGGGACAGGGGGGCCCCGGCAGCGGGGGGCTCCGGCTCCGTGAAGGGGGTGGCGTACTCGGGCTCGGGCGGCAGCGGCTCCGCGTACTCGTGGTGCCTGCCGGGGCTGTCGTAGTGGCTCAGGACCAGCGGCAGAGCGTAGCCTTCATCCGGAGGGGGCCTGAAGGTGGAGGGGGGGGCCTGGCTGCTGGGGCTCCGCTGCACCACGTCCGGCTCCGCGTATTCTGCAAGGGGGGAGCCGGGTTCTGAGTGCGGGACCGGGCACACAGGGATGGAGGGGTCACAGAAACACGGACTGGTTCGTTCTGGAAGGGACTCTAAAGCTGATCCTTAGCCACGGGCAGGGACCCCTTCCACTGGAGCAGCTGCTCCAAGCCCCTGTGTCCAGCCTGGCCTTGAGCACTGCCAGGGATGGGGCAGCCACAGCTTCTCTGGGCACCCTGTGCCAGCGCCTCAGCACCCTCACAGGGAACAGCTTCTGCCTAAGAGCTCATCTCAGTCTCCCCTCGGGCAGGTTCAAGCCATTCCCCTTGGCCTGTCCCTACAGGCCCTTGTCCCAAGCCCCTCTCCATCTTTCCTGCAGCCCCTTTAGGCACTGGAGCTGCTCTCAGGTCTCCCCTTCAGGAGCCTTCTCTTGTCCAGGCTGCCCCAGCCCAGCTCTCTCAGCCTGGCTCCAGAGCAGAGCTGCTCCAGCCCTCGCAGCCGCTCCATGGCCTCCTCTGGCCTCGCTCCAACAGCTCCAGGTCCCTCTGGTACTGCTGCCCCAGAGCTGGATCAGGGCTGCAGGGGGGGACTCACAGAGCACAGCAGAGAGGTCCTTGTGCTGCTGTTCCAGATGTGGGCTGGGTGGAACAAACCTGCACATCTGTGCCCCCCCCCGGGGCTGAGAGAAACTGGAGTGACCCATGCCAAACCCCACTGAGGGCACCCCATGCCCCACTGAGGGCACATCAGAGCAGTGCTGGGTGGCAACGGGCACCCCAGGGTGCAGTAGGGGTGACAGAGCCCCCATTCACACCTTGATGTCCCCATTACCTGGTGAGGAGGCCAGCGTGGAGCCATGGGGCGGCAGGGTCTGCAGGGAACACACCGAGCTCGGGTCCAGCTTGGGGTGCCCTGAGCAGAGACCAAACCCCCCCGTTGTCACATGCAGCAGGACCCCTGGCCCCATGGAGGCTTTGGGGGCACTTCTTTACCTTTCATGATCCCACAGCTCAGGTCCGCCGCTGGTTTTCTGCCAAGGGGGAGAGCAAGATGGGGGTGAGGAGGCCCCAGCACCGCCCCCCTCGGTACCCAGCTTGCTGCTGTGGTTTGGGGTCAGGATAGGACCCACCTCTTCCTGCGGCACAGGAAAGCCAGCACCAGGAGGCTGGAGCACAGCAGCACAAAGCCGCCAATGAGCAGCAGCAGCAGCAGCGTGGAGCCTGGGGAGGGTGGGCAGCATCAGCTCCTGGGTGCCCCATCCCACCCCTCTGCACCCATGGGTGCCAGACACCCATGCAATCAATGTGTTCTCACAGCCCCACGGCACCCACCTGCCTTCTCCGGGTCCAGAGCGACACCAGGGATGGGTGCGTGGCTGGTGGGGACAGGGACGTCCCTGGGGACACCGGGTGCTGTGGGGCAGAGCAGACACCTCCATTGGGCACAGTGGAGGTGCCACGGGGCCATATGGGATGGGGCCACCCCCCAAGGGGCTCACCATAGGGCCGGGGCGCTCGGCCCCGCGCCGACTGACATCCCAACAGGGCCACCTTCATGGCTACGTGCTGGTGCCAGCTCTGGGGTGTGACACGGACGTAGCGCCCAACGATGGGGGGGATGAAGGCGTTGGAGACCTCCCCATGGCTGTCGGTGTTGCCCTCAAACACCTGCCAGAGAGGGTGAGGAGGGGCCCATGTGTCCATAGGCAGGGGGGCTGCACCCCCTTAGTGTCACACCCATCCTATGCCCACCTTTTCCTCCTGCCCATTGCTGCCCCTATAGGGTCTCCAGTTCTTCCCATCGCGGCTGGAGGACACGCGGTAGGACTTCACGTAGTAGTCGTGCTGCTTCGAGGAGCCCTTGGTGATGATGCCTGAGGGAGGTCCTGCTGTCAAGGCCTCGGGGGGCTGTTCCATTGTGCCCCATTGCATGGGGCAGAGCTTTCCCAGCTGGAATCACCCCATCTCTGGGATACCCACATCCCTGCTGGGAGGGGATGAGGAGCAGGGGGACCCTCCATCCTTGGGAGGGATCCAAGTGCTGTCCCCAGCAGCCGATAACCTCCGGCCCCGGCTGCCAGCGCCACATTCCTGCCTCCTCCAGCCTCCGGCTGGGACAATGGCCCCATTTTCCCCGCACAAAGCCCCCACTTTGGGCTGGCTTCGGCCAAACAAAAGGCGTTTGCTGGCACCAGATGCAGGAGCAGAACATGAACAGAGCCGGCTGCGGATGTGGGGGGGGGGGGGACGGGACAGGGACACCCCCGTTTGCGCTGCTGTGTCCCCAGCACTCACCAGTGATGTTCCTGCGGGCGCCCAGGTCCAGCTCCAGCCAAGCGGCCTCAGAGCCGGGTTCTGCTGCCCAGGAGTGCCCGGGGGTGCTGAGCGCTGCCCGCTGGGCCCCCCAGGCCCGGTCCTGGCCCAGCGCATCCACCTCGTGCCAGCAGGACGAGGCGTTGAAGGCAGCTACCTCCAGCACATCGGCACAGGCTGGCAGTGGGACAGGGCAGGGTGGGAGCCGGGCTGGCACCGCGGCTGCTGCCAGAACCGTGGCTTCGTTTGAGGGGAAATGTGGGAAATACCTTTATGGAACAGGAGCCGCTTCTCGGAGAGGGATCCCCTGTGGGGAGGAGGGTCCCTGTGAGCCGAGCCGGGGGGGGGGGGCTGTGCAATAGTGTGGGGCACAGTGGGAGTCCCTGCACCCCCTCCCTCACCTTTTGGAGTGGAGCCCATTGGCAAAGGCTGACTCATATAGCGTGATGCCCTTCTCCCGTGCCAGGGTCACCTGCCCGCCCTGCTCATCCGCGATCACCCCGGCATGCACGGCCGCCTTGCACAGCACCGACGTCTGCACCAGGGAGCAATGGGGTGAGAGCAGCACCCTATGGGGCACCCCATGGCCCAGCAGCACCTCCATGGCTCTGCACTTACGTCCCGGTAGCCCTGGCTGGGGTTGCCCCAGATGTCCCCATCAATGTCCTTGCAGCCGGCAGGGCAGTACACACTGAAACACATGGGGATGGGGGGGACAGGGCTCACCCCCATCCCAATCCCTTCAGCTGCACCCCAAGAGCCCCAGGAGAGGGGATGGGGATGGAACCGGGGTTGAGGGAGACCAGCAGGGCACCTCCTGCCGCTCACCTGATGTGCTCCTGGGTGTAGTGGGTGCCTCGAACCAGGCAGGAGACCAGGTCTGCAAGGCAGGGCCAGCCCAGGGTGAGGGACCCCCCTGCCAGCACTTCATCCCCTTGTGCTCCATGGCCGGAGGGGTGGGAGGGTGCCCCCATCTCCCATGCTGTGTCCCCAGCCAAAGGATAACGTGATGAGACCCCCACCGAAGGGGGTGACCCGGGGGATGCTCCCCCTACCTGGGTGCTGCGTTGTGGCGTAGGACAGGAGGAGGCCCCGTCCCGAGCGGTGGCTGGTGCTGTTGAACAGGACGGTCACAGTGCTGGTGTTGGTCACCAGGAGTGGGGTGCTGGGGACAGCATTCCTGCAGTAGGGCCCTGGGGACAGGCACAGGAGGGGGGTCTCAGATCCCGGAGCCCCAGCCTTTGGGCTGTGTCCCCACCTCCCCTTTCACAGGTGCCACCAAAGCTGCCTCCTAAACCCCCCTCCCATGGAATCCACATTAATTTGCAGCCTCCATCTCCCTGATTAAACTTCGGCTTAGCCGGTTCCTTAGGGACATCTCTGCTCCCGGCCAGCCCCAATCCCTGCACTGCCATCACCCCCCGTTGTGTCTGTGCTCTGCATCATGTCTGTTACAGGGGGCTTGGGGCACCCAAACCCATTGCTGCCTGGGGACAAGGAGCTGTGTCCTGTGTCCCCATGGACATGGTGCTGGACCTCAGTTCCAGACCTACATCCTCACCCTGCCTGGCTCATGCTGAGCCCAGGGGACATGGGACACTGCAGGGATGTCACAGCGTTTCCCCATCACGTCCCACGCCCCTCACCAAGCCTCAGGGCTGCTCCTCCACCCCATCAGTGACACTTCCTCCCCCAGCACTGTCAAATCCCTCCCGGACCATTAAATCCTTCTGGGAAGCATTTGTTTGAGCGGTGACTGGGCAGATGGAATGGATTAATTGGTTCCTGCATCTGGTTCCAGTTGGGTGTCCCCCCCCTCAATCCCAGCTTGGCAACAGCCCCTTCCTTGGGTATCCCCCTTCTTGGATATCCCCTTCCATAGATTCCCCCCTTCCCCATGATGAAAACAGATAAAACAATGGATTTTCACACTGTTATCCCTATCCAGCACCTTGCTAACAAGTGACACCCCCCTCAGTTCCCCTCTTACCATAGGAGATGCCTGCCTGGGGGTCAGTGAGCAGCAGGGAGCTGCTGGCGCAGCGCTCCGAAGGCTCCAGGTCCACATCCCCAAAGGTGAGGAGCAGGAAGGTGCCGGGGGGGCTCCGGAGCCGCCAGCGGCACATGGTGTGGTTGGGATACGTGCCCGGGTAGTTCCTGGAGCTGAGGGTGCCGCTCTGGGGGGTCAGCAGTGTGTGGCCACAGCCGTCCCCTATGGAGAGACCAAGGATGGGGTGAGTGGGGCTCCCTGCCTCAGTTTCCCCCTTGGAATCACCCCCATGGGTGCCTGCATCCCCTTCCTCATCCAAAGCATCTCTCATTTGACAGGGATCCAGGGGTGATGCTGCCTGACCCAGCTCCTCTGCACCCCCCAGGCCAGGAGGACCCCAATTTGGGGGATACCCCAATTTGGGGGATACTACAGGCCAAGGGGAATGGCTTTAACCTGCCCGAGGGGAGACTGAGATGGGATCTGAGGAAGAAGTTCTTCCCTGGGAGGGTGCTGGGACATTGGGATGGGTTGAATGGAGAAGCTGTGTTCAAGACTGGGTTGGACACAGGGGCTTGGAGCAGCTGCTCCAGTGGAAGGGGTCCCTGCCTGTTGGAACTGGAAGAGCTTTAAGGTCCTTTCATCCCAAACCAGGCTCGGACTGTGGGATAGAGAGGAAACACTCCCCCCATGGAGCAGCCCCTCAGAAGCCCCAGCTCCAGCCTTATCCTTGAGGATGACCTTGGGCAGCTGCGTCCCCATCGCCTCCTCCCCAGGCATCCACCACAAAAGGGACTTTTCTCCAGGATCACCAGCCCTGGACACGAAATATCCTGGGAAGTTGAGTTGAAAGTGCCCGGAACTGGGATTTCCGGGCGGGACTGGGATGCGGGAAGGGGGGAAGCAGGGCTGGGAGATGTGGGGCTCATCCCACAATCCCCAAAGAGCCGCTGTTCCTGCCAAGCAGCAGCATCCCAGCAAGAAAAGGGCTTTGCCCCTGCCTTGGCTCCCGTTGCTGTCGCCCGGAGATGGGACAAAGCCGGGGAAAATCCCGCAGGGATAACAAAAAGGGGGGGCCGGAGGTGGACGGTGCCAGCGCTTCCACAGAGCCCATGCGGCTCCCCAGTGTGCAGGGGGGGGTTATCCTGTGGACAAGCCCTGCACAGGGATGTGGGATGAGGTGAAATTCCCACCCTCAGCAGGGCAGAGGCTGGATGGATCAGGTTGGGGGGGGGGAAGCAATAGCACGGGGGGACCCCAGTGCTGGCAGGGACAGCAGCTCCCAGATGGGAGAAGACAAGAAACTGGGATATTTTGGGTGAGTTTCCAGCAAGGAATGTCAGATCCCTTGGGATCCGCATGGAAAACCCGCTCTGGGCAGGATAACCTGGTCTGTGCACCCGAGTTGGGGTCCTGGATGGACCCCCCAACCCCGGCTGCAGCCCCCGGGCTGGTGGGGACCCATCCCAGGAGAGGAAAGCATCCTCCGAATGGCAGGCACATGCCAGGTGGGAATGGCAGAAATAAGCCGGGAGCTGCAGGCGCACCCGGGAATTCGGCTCCAAAGACGTTACCGAGGGTCTGGGAATGACAAAAGCCACAGGAGCACCCCCCCTCCTCTCCAAAATGAAACCAACTGCCAAAAAGAACGGGATAAGTGGCTTTCCCCGCGGGATGAGGGCGCGCAGCCGCTGGGATCAGCCCTTGCCAGGGATTTGTTTGTCTTCCCACAGGATGCAGGGAAGACACAACAGGCGATGCTCCGGGAAGCACGCTCCAGCCCCCGGCAGAGCTCCCCCCTCGTCCACCACCGCCGTCGGGATGCACCGGTAACCCGCTCCCATAACACGCGTCCGGGACACAGCGGGGTCCGGCCCCGTGCCTCGGTTTCCCGTCGCTGCAGGAGCCGTTGTGGCCGGTGCCGGATGAGCCGGGGACGCGTGTTCGGAATGAGGAAACCCCTCCGTCTGAGCGTCCCTTCGGAGCATCCCCGGCACGGACCCCGCTGTGCGCCCCGGCCCCTGGGATCCCGCTGCTCCAGCGTGCACGGAGCCAGCGCTGGCACCCCCGGGACCACGGTGGGACAGGAGGAGCGGGGCAGGAACCGGGTGTAGGGAGCGATGGAGCGGGGAGCTCGTCCCGTGCGGGACCGGAGGACCCGGTCCCGGTGCGGTCCCCGTCCCGCAGCCCTGCGGGTGAAGGGGGCCGGTGAGAGCGGCACTCACCGAGCTGCCCGCTGGCTGAACGCAGCGCCATGGCCAGCGCCATCCTCCTCCCGCTCCGCGGCCACCGGGATCCCGCAGCCCCGCCCCGCTGCTCCCATTGGCTGCCGCCTCCCGGCCCCGCCTCTCCCATTGGCTATCACCGCCCTGCCTCGCCACGCCATTCGTCCGCCGAGCTCTCAATCAACTGCCTCACAGAGGGAGCCTGACTGAGGATCCCGGTAACAGCGGCGGGGGTGCCATGAGTGCCCGGTACCGGGATGCGCTGCTCCGGTGACCGGACCCCTCCCTCCTCCCTGCGGCCCTCATTCGTTTCCCGGGTGCGGTGCCGCCGTCCGCCATTAGAGGGCAGTGCGGCGCCGTTCCCCCCTATTTTACGGCAGGCGGCGGCCGGAAGTGCTGGCGGCTGAGGCCACGGCGGCTCCTGCGCATGCGCGTTGCTACCGGGCCCGCTTCCCTCCTCCTCTCCCCCCCCGGACGCAGCCGCTCGGTGACGGTAAGGGCGCCGCCGCGCTACGGGAGCCGGGAGGGGTCATGCGGCGGCGGGGCGGAGCGGGGAGGGAGGGGAGGGGGCGCCTCAGCGCGCGCCGCTGTACGTGCCACCGCCGTGCGGGGGGGGGGGGGGGTGACGGGGAGGCCACGCCCCCTCCCCCCGGGCGGCCCCGCCCCGCCGAGCGCCGCCCCGGGGGGGGGGGGGGGGAACGGACCCCGGTGTGGGGGGGGGGGGGGGGGGGAGGTCCCAGTACCGGTTGTGCTGAGGCGAGGGTGGCACCAGTGAGGCACCGAGCGCTATGGGTGGGGGTCCAGAGCCGAGATCAGCCCCGGTGAGCGCGGCTCCCACCGGGAGCAGCGGGTCCGGGCAGAGCGGCAGCTCCGGGCTGATCCCGGCAGCCAGGATCGGAGCATCCCAAGGATGGCTGGATCCAAGGATCACACCCTGGGGGCCGAGCATCAGGACTCGGCTAATCCCTATAGCAAGGGATCAAAGCATTCCAAGGATGGCTGGATCCAAGGGTTCCACTTTGGGGGCAGAGCATCTGCCCTGGGCTGATCCCAGTAGCGAGGGTCGGAGCATCCCAAGGGCGGCTGCATCCAAGGCAATAGTGGCTCCCCTGTGGGGCAGCGAGGGATCAGAGCGTCCCAAGGGCGGTTGCATCCCACCTTGGGAATCATGTGGTGCTCTCTCCAACCCCACCGTGCGGGTGGGATGGGACAGGGGCTCTGCCTCTCTCTGTTGGACATCCCCGTGGTGATGGGGAGGAGGAATCCCAGCACACCAGGTGCTGGATCCGCAATGCCCGGTGCTCTCTGTGGATTCATGGATCATATCCCTGTCCGTCCCCCCCGCCACAGCCTCTGCTTTTCCCCCCCTTGCAGCACCACAGCCTTCATGTGAGAGATGGCGAATGCCGAAGTGAGCGTCCCTGTGGGTGATGTGGTGGTTGTACCAAGTGACGGCAACGAAGGGGAGAACCCGGAGGATACCAAAACCCAGGTGATCCTGCAGCTCCAGCCGGTGCAGCAAGGGTGAGTCGGCTCTTCTGGGAAGTGCAGGGTGGGATCAGGGGGATCCCAGTGGAATTCTGTGCCGGGGGGACCCACCGGTGCTGTGGTTTCCAGGTCTGTGTTGGTTTTGTGCAGGGAGAAAGAGCCCAAAGGCTTTGGTGTGTGTCGCTGCCATGGGGCCTCTGAGCACTGCAGTTGTTCTGTGAGGATAATGTGGAAGCACTTGTGGAAGCAGGGAAGGGGAGAGGTGCTGGTGGTGCTGCCCTGGCCACACATTCTCTTGCTCTCCCTCTTCCCTCTCCAGCCCAGAATGAGGTTTTGCCACATGCAGCTGCTGGATGTATATCCAGACCCGTACATGCATTCGTGGCAGCATTCCCAAAGATAATCCTCTCAAGCACAACAAAACTGGGATGTTGAGGGGAATTTGGGGGTAGCTGGGCTGCTGCTGCAAGAGAAGTGGCTGCCACCAGGCTCGTAACAGTTGTGATGTACGTTTGATGCTCCAGTTGGATAATAGCCACGTGTAGGCATGGCAGCGACTCTTCCCTGCATGACCACCGGTTCTGCAGTGTCACACAGGGATGAGAGGGGAAATCCTGGGACATTCTGCTCTGGTTCCTCCTGCCTGTGTCCAGAATGTGAGGAGAAGGCACCAGGAAGCACCACTGCGAAGCTGCTTCATGGCACTGGCAGTGGGGAGGGTGGGATGCCAGGGCTGGGAGCGCCTCTGCCTGTCCTAGGCCTTGGGAGTCTCATTGTGGAAGTGGATCAAACAGAATCCACCTCCCTGGAGCACAGGCAAGGCAGGAATGGGTAGCCCCATGCTGTGAAGCTGAATCCATCATTTGTTCCTGGATCCCTGCTTTCCCAATAGGATTTACCAGGAGAGCTCTGAGGCCAGCGCCGCCGTGGTGGCTGTCGAAACCCACACCATCCACAAGCTAGAAGAAGGGATCGGTGAGTTCCTGCTTGGCATGGGCAGAATCCCCTCCTCTGCAGGGCTGGTGGCTCCAGTTCGTCGGGCTTCCTTCTGGCTCTGCCCCTGCAGATGCTGTTTCCCAGGCATGGATGTGGGTGCAGGGTCTGGGCATAGCCTGGAATAAGAGTCTGCTGTTACTGCTTGGTCTCAAAGTCCTGGAAGTGAGCTCCTGGCTCTCCTGCAATGAATGGTAAGGGCTCCCAGGGGGTCCAGGGGAGCCGAGCTTTCACTCTGGCTGCTGGCAGCAGGAATGCTGGTGAGGAGGATGGTGGCTGTGTCTGCGCTGAGTGCAGCATCACACTCTGCTTGCTGGCTCTGTGCTGAAGGAACAGCCTGGCACTTGGGGTTGGATGTTTGGAAGAGCTGAGCTCGCTGGCTCCAAGAGCTCCCTGCTATCCCCGGGAATGAGTGGGAAAAGGCTCCTGGTATTAGGTGCTGTCACTAGATCTTGACTACTCTTCTGCTTCCTGTGTGGGGTGTGAGTCTTTCGGCGTGTGAAGAGAACGTATTAGCAGGAAATAGCTGTTCCTGCTGCTAAAGAGAGACCAGAGGAGTCTGAGCTTCCCATTTGAGAGCATTTTGTTTCCACAAGGACTGTTCTCCCTGACACATCTCCCCTTGTCCTGATAGATGAGCTGCCTTTGGAGTGGTGCTAGATGAAAAAGCACATGCCAGTTGCTGTTAGTGATCGGAGAAGACCAAGAGAGGACTGATCCTGACCAGGGATCTGCCCTTCTTTTGGTCCCCTGAGTGCATCCTGGGAGCTTTCAGCTCTCACCTCATGGGACTCCATCCTCTTGGGTGGATACTTTCATTTTCCCCCTTCCTCCTCCCTTAGACCCCAGCAGCATCGAGGCGAACGAGGAGATTGAGATCGCCTACCCCATCACGTGCGGGGAGAGCAAAGCCATCCTGCTCTGGAAGAAGTTTGTCTGCCCAGGGATTAATGTCAAGTGTGTGAAGGTGAGGGAGCTTTGCTGCTCACAAGCTCTGGAGGCTTGAGCTCTGCAGGACTTCCTTATGAGCCCTGCATCAGGACTGAGTGGCTTTGCAGCCTGCTGGGTTCCGGGTGCTGATAGAACAGCCAAGGCTGGGTCTCCAGTGGGAGCTGCTGAGCCTCAACAGGAGCTCTCTCAGCTCCTGGAGCAGGACAGGGCAGCCGAGTGAATGCCTGTGCCAGGCAGATGCTGCTGGGCTGTTTGCTGGAACAGGAGTCTCCCTTAGTGATCTCCAATTGTTCCCAAAAGGAGGTGATTTGGTTCATGCTTCCTAGGAAGGCCTTCGGGGCTGTTCTGAGGTAGAGCTGTGTGGTTCCAGTGCCAGTGGCTCCAGATCCAGCCTGGAGTTAGAAGCATTGCAGTGGCAAGGGGGTGGGAGCTGGTAGGGATGTGAGAAGCAGCTCCTCTTCCTGGGTGGAAGCTGGGGGTTAGAGGACTTGTGGGTGGCTGTGCTGGGTGCTCCATTCCCCACTTCCAAAGTGATGTTACCCTCTTTGCTTGTCTCCTTGGCAGTTCAATGACCAGCTGATCAGCCCAAAGCACTTTGTCCACCTGGCTGGGAAGTCCACCCTGAAGGACTGGAAGAGAGCCATCCGCCTCGGAGGCATCATGCTGAGGTATTTGACTTGCTGAGCACTGTGTCCAGCTCCACGCTTCCATCGCTGCGGGTCCTGAGCAGCACCTGTCTGCATCAGGAGCTCTCCTGGAGCCTCACATTACCTGGCTGGAGCCTGCAGAGTCTGTGGTTCAAGGCCACCGTTCCTCCCCCTGCACAGAACCACCCTGACCTGGGGGACCCGTGAGGGGTGAAACAGGACTGGAACCCTGTCTATGAAGCTGGGGGTGGCTTGTATTTGCCATTTGAAAGCCCTGCACTACTTTGTGTGCAAAGAGTCTCCCATTCTCTGTCCTTCTCATGGCCTCCATAGCATTCCTACATGGAATACTCCTTTTAGTCTGAGATTTGAGCTGAGCTTGGTTCTCTTCCCCCCTCCCTGCACAGGAAGATGATGGACTCGGGGCAGATTGACTTCTACCAGCATGACAAAGTGTGCACCAACACTTGCAGAAGCACCAAGTTCGATCTCCTCATCAGCAGTGCCAGAGCACCAGTGCCGGGGCAGCAGAGCGTGGTGCAGACCCCCACATCAGCTGATGGTAGGAGACCACTCAGTGCCATGGCAGTGTCCCTGGCACTCCTCTTCCTCCCTGGACTCATCAAATCAGGTTCAACCCCCCCACCAGTCCCACCATCCCTGGCAGTGTTCAAGGCCAGGTTGGACACAGGGGCTTGGAGCAGCTGCTCCAGTGGAAGGGGTCCCTGCCCATGGCTTGGAGCTGAATGAGCTTTAAGGTCCCTTCCAACACAAACCAGTCTAGGATTCCATGATTCCAACTGCAAATTCCCAATGAATCCCATGCTTCCGAGCAGAAAGTGATCTCTTTGCTGAGGTTAAGGAGGAAGAACTACTCCCAGCTGTACCACATCATTCAGCTGGGCAGGTACAGCTCTGTAAGCCCCTGGTGTGTGAGATTGCAAAGTCATCCATAGGCTAAGGAGAGCCTCCTGGAAAGCACCATGGTGACACCCTACAGTGGCTGCACACTGACTTAGTCCCACATTTGACCTAGAAATGGGATAGAGTCAGCTCTGTTTCCCATCTATAGAGGCGCTCAGCCCCTGACCCTGTCATCTGAGGGGGTGGAAAACAAAGCAGGGCCCAGGGCTGCCCCCCCCAGGGGCTGCAGAGGGGCTGATACCTCCTCTCTGGCAGGGAGCATCACCCAGATCGCGCTGTCAGAGGAGAGCATGGAGGAGGGCATTGAGTGGAACTCAGCTCTGACGGCTGCTGTCACCATGGCCACTGAAGATGGCATGAAAAAGGACACAGAGGAGATCTCAGGTGAGCTCAGGCTGCTTCTTGGCTGTTTCCTTCCCCTCTTCTGGCCTGTAAGAAGTAAGGAGAGTTGAGGCGATGCCAGAGCTGTCTCCCAGCCCCTTGGCTTGTCCCAGTGGTCTCCAACTGGATCTCCTCACTGCTGCAGGCAGGGTGGGACTCATTTGGGCGGGGTTTGGCATGACATATCCATGCCAATGGCCAAATTAGAGCTTGTCTTGCAAACTTCCTCTTGCCTGTATGGTTTAAGTGGGGGAAACCACCAAGTGCTTGTTCACATTTGACTTCTTTTTCCCCCCTCTCCTTGTGCCAGAGGACACCCTGATGTTCTGGAAAGGAATAGCTGATGTGGGGCTGATGGAAGAGGTTGTGTGCAACATCCAGAAGGAGATAGAAGAAGTCCTAAGGGGTGTCCAGCAGAGGTTGGGTCAGTCTCCTTTCCAGATGACAGGTAGGTGGTGAGCCACAGCCCCTGCCTCTGCCCTGGGGAAGGATGTTTTAAAGGGCAGCTGCAGGCAAAAGATGAAGTAAGAAGGGTCCATCCCTTGGACCAGAGTTGTCCCAACACTTGTCTTCATGACAGTGCAGGCTACAACAGGTCCTGCCCCCTCTCTTGTGTCAGAGAACCTGGTTTTGGGGCTGAACCAGAGGAGGGAAGTGAGCTGGGTTAAAAATAACTCCTCTTTTTAGGGTTCCCTAATCCAGTTCAACCCCTGTGAGCGCAGGCTTTGGGCACCTCTTGCTGGGAGAACATCCACAAAGCCCCAGCCTTCATTTTAGGCAGGGTTATTTGGTGTCTTCCCTAAGTTAGCTTTGGGCTGGCACATCTTTGTGTCGGGGGAGCTTTTTGGAGCTGGGAGTGATTAAAGTCAGTAGGTTCAAATAGCAAGTCTGCAGAGCTGTCAGTGAAGCTGGTGTGTCAATGCCACTGTCAGTGCATGGGGGGATGGTTTGCAGGTGGAGAGCTCAATGTATCTCTGGGATTGCAACTGGTGCTTTCATTTGCAGCAGTTTTGAGCTGCTTGGGTGATACCTCTCTGGGTCTTTAGCATGGGAATGGGGTTATTGAGGCCTGGGATGTCAGAGGGATGAGGGAGCTGGGTCTGCCTTTGCCACTCAGCCCTTGTGGAAGAGCAGAGCTGTATGTGAAGCAGCAGCAGGGTTTTGATGTGATGCAAGCATTTCTCGTGGGACTCGACACTCATCCCATGCGTTTCCCTTGCAGATGCTGCAGTCCTGAACAATGTTGCCCACACGTTTGGCCTGATGGACACGGTCAAGAAGGTTCTGGACAACAGGAAAAACCAGACAGAGCAAGGAGAGGAGCAGTTTCTTTACACTCTGGCAGGTACAGTCAGTGCTTGGGATAGGCTTCTCCCCGTGCTACTGCTCTGGGGAGCTGATTTCCTTCCATATAACCCCCAAATGAACCATAGTTGGGTTCTTTTCAACACATGCTGCCCTGAAACAAACCCATCCTGATCCCTTTCCGTCCTAGGGCTCGAGTGGAATTTCCCCTCTCCCTTATCTCACAGTGAGCAGTTGCTTGGGGGATTTGACAGCCCAAAGTCTGCGGTGTCATGTAGGGCTCTGAGGGTGTGAGTCAGATGCCAGCAGCATCAGGCAATGGGTGCTGAGGTTCTGAGCTGCTCTGGGTGCTGAGCTGCCTGCTCACCTTAGCCTGGAGCTATCGTGTGTCCTGCACAGCTTCCCCTGAGCTGAAGCCAATGACCTGACCTGGATTCCCCAGAGCTGCTCACCGTGTCCTGTAGGACCTGTTCTTATCTGGGATGTCCCAGTCCCCTACTGCCCTGGATAACTGAGATGACCAGGCTGCTCCTGACTGCCCGTGTTCACACACACAGGGGATGAGGGAGATGGTTTCTGATGCAGACAGTCCTGTTCCCTGTTCCCAGTGCCTGGATCCTGGGAAGGGCATCCAGCCAAGCTTGGGAAGCAGTTCCTGCTGCTTCCTACCCCCTCTCCGTTGTAGATGGGTCTGAAATACCCAGGAAGAGGAGACAACCGACACAGGGCATTATGGGTTCAGACTCAAACAGGGGAAGTTCAGGTTAGATCTAAGGAGGAAGTTCTTTACTGTGAGGGTGGTGAAGCACTGGAATGGGTTGCCCAGGGAGGTTGTGAATGCTCGCTCCTGGCAGTGTTCAAGGCCAGGTTGGATGAAGCCTTGGGGGACCTGTTTTAGTGTGAGGTGTCCCTGCCCATGGCAGGGGTTGGAACTGGATGATCTTAAGGTCCTTTCCAACCCCAACTATTCTATGATTCTATGAATCCTTGTTCCCTATCAGCTGCAAAAGCAGCTCAGGAGAATCTGGTCACCTTTTCCTTCAGTGCAGTTTGATTTGAGTGAAGCATTGAGATGAGTAGGAGCCCTCTGGTCCCAAACATGGGGTGTGATGCTTGGTTGTGTTCTCCCTGCAGACCTGGAGCGGCAGCTGGAAGAGCAGAAGAAACTGGCCAAGGACCAGAAGGCAAAGTCCCAAACCATCCAAAACGTGGTGCTGATGCCCGTCAGCGCTCCCAAGCCCCCCAAGAGACCCCGCTTGCAGCGCCCGGCCTCCACCACCGTCCTCAGCCCTTCCACCCCTATCCAGCAGCCCCAGTTCACCGTCATTTCTCCCATCGCCATCGCACCCGTAGGACAGCAGTTCTCCGTCGGGAACATCCCGGTGGCCACCATCAGCCAAGGCTCCAGCCCGGTGACTGTTCACACCTTGCCTTCCGGCTCCCAGCTCTTCCGCTATGCCACCGTGGTGTCCTCCTCCAAGACCAGCTCCTCCGACACCGTCACCCTCCACCCATCCTCCAGCCTGGCGCTGCTCAGCTCGGCAGCCATGCAGGACAGCGGGACCCTGGCCAACGTGGCCACCGTGGTCAACCCCGTGGAGCTGGTGGCCATGGAGTCCGGGCTCACCTCCACCATCCAAGCCATGGAGGGCACTTCGGATGATGGGCAGACCATCATAGAGATTGATCCGGCGCCCGATCCCGAAGCCGATGCAGAGGAGGCGGAGGGGAAAGCAGTGATCCTGGAGACGGAGCTGAGGACTGAGGAGAAAGTGGTGGGAGATGGGGAAGAGCATCAGCACCAGGTCCATAACGTGGAGATTGTGGTCTTGGAGGACTAAAAGTGGGGGAAAATGAGCTTCAGTTTGGGGAAAGAGTTGGGGAATTTGGTTTCATTTGAAGCTTTTTTTGGTGAAGCATCTTTTCCAGCCACCCCATTTGTTTCCATGGCTGTTTCATTGTCATGTATACAATAGAGATAGCTCTAATTTGGGGGGGGGAGGTTTAAACACACAAAAAGCTGGAGGAGCACAGGAGCCCTGGCTCTGTGGAGCACTGAACAACACCCCCTGTTTGCAGGGTCCTGGAGACACTGGATCCCTGCTCACCAGCCCAGCCGGGAGGAACTGGACGCTGGGCCCAGAGGGTCACCAAGCCTTGGTGTGACTGTGGAAGGGGACACAGCTTTGGGGTGGACCAGGTACCTCATTTGGAGTTTTCCCCCCGGGAAGGGGATTCTCTCAGACTCTTCACTCTCACCTCAACTGGGATTTTTGTATTGTTGTTATTATTATTATTATATTATTGTTAATGTTATTATCCGTGCTCAGGGGGAGTGGCAGTGGCTCTGCTGTCACTGTCCTCACCCTCCCCTCCACACAGGTTGGGTTTATAGCTCCATTGGTTTGGATTTGTTTGCTCTTTCCCATCATTAGTCCACGATCCTTGTCCACATTTCCCAGCTGCAAAGTCCCAGGACCTTCTGCCTGGATCCCAATCCCACAGCACTTTTCCCCGTCATCCCTATCCCTCGGTGCTGCTCACCACCATCCCTTCAGCCTTTTGCATCAAGGCTCAATCGATCAACTCAATCTTAAACCCCTCCAATTCCCCTTTTCCCTTCCCTGCTCTGCACCACAGGGACATTATGGGATGTACAAAGCATGTTGTGCTGTCGCTATCCCGGGAATGCTAGGCTCCGGATCGGGACAGCTCCCATTTGCACCATGTGCTGGGGCTGCTCCTTGCTTGTTGCTACTTGTTGGGTGGGTTTCATTTGGGCTTTTTCCTTTCTTTTCCTTCCTATAATCCCTGTGCAGGATTAGAACCGGCACAGGGCTGGAATAACGGGGTTTTCCCTCTGCTTTAGGTGGATTTTGCTCCAAGGCTGGGGTCCCTTTGGGTTCTGCCATGGTGGGAAGAGGGGAAAGAGGTTTGGGAAGGCTGAAGGAGGGGGAGCTGCTTGCCTGGAACTATTAAGGAACACACCATAGGCGGGGGAGGGGGGATGGAAGGAAGATGTGTTTGCCTATTTTTTGGATTAAACTGGAAAACTGGACCCAGGTTGGAGTGTTTTGTGCAGGGGTAGGTGAAGGAGGGCTCGGCTCCAGCCCCTCAGAGCAGGATGGGGACCCTCTGCCTGCAGCTTTGGGGTGATGCTGCCCATGGAGGGACATCTGCAGGAGCTGATCTCATGGGTTTGGGATCAGGGATCCACCACCACCATATCCAACTGCCTTCACTCCATTCTCCTCCTTTGACTGGGGGGGGACAAGGTACTTCTGGGGACCCCCCTTTGCCATTCTATGCATACAGCAGGCTCTTCCCTGCTCCCTACTCTTGGCTTTGCTGCTTCCCATCTTCCTTTTGGCTATGCCATGGTCCCCTGAGCATGGAGATGGGACCTATAACATGGGGATGTAACAGAGCAGGGCTGGGGGGGGGGGTGCAGCCAATGTGGGCGCATGGCCCTTTAAGAGCGACCTCACACCCCCCGCGGCCGAGAGCCGACAGGGGGCGCTGCTCCCTTAAGTCCTCCTCCATCCCACCATGCACCGCGCCGCTCCCCTCCCCTCCGCCCCCCCCCCCCCCCCCGCCATTGTGCCTGGGAGCGCGGGGAGCGCGTGCGGTGGGGCCCATAGGCACGGCCGGGGCCGGAGCAGACGAGAGCGGGGCGGGCGGCGGCCTAGAGCGTCCACAGCGGCGGCGGGGGTTCCGCAGCGCACGGTCCTCCACAGACAGCCTCAGAGCCGGCTCCGTCCGTACCGAGCCCGGACAAAGCCGCCCCGCCCCGCCGCGGAGCCATGTCGGCCAGCAGCCTCCTGGAGCAGGTAGGGAGCCGCGCAGGGCCCGCTAGGCGAGCCCGAGGCTTTGCGGCCTAGCGCAGGCCCGCGGCCTTTCCCCCCCCCTTCCCCTTCCTTCCCCTCAGGGCCGCGGCTCCGTTGTGCACTCACCGCTCTCTGTTCTCTCCTTCCCTGCAGAGACCCAAAGGGCAAAGCAGCAAAGGTGAGGGCATGGGCATGGGGATACGGGATAGGGGATGGGGGGGAGTGCTTTGGGCTCATCCCTTAACGCGCTGCCTCTGGTCCCCCAGTGCAAAACGGAGCCGTGCACCAGAAGGATGGGTTGAATGATGATGACTTCGAGCCCTACCTGAGCCCCCAGGCGCGGCCGGTGAGTACCAGCGAGCACTGAGGCGGCGTGGGTTGGTTCCGCCGCGTTCCCCCATCTCCATGGGTTGTGTTGGGTGTTTGGCAGCTTCCTGGCCGTGTATATGTTGCGGTATACGTGTGTTTGGTTGGTATCCTCGTGTTTCCGCATCTTCATGGGTTATATTTGGTGTTTAGCAGCTTCCTGACCGTGTATATGCCACATTATACATGTGTTTGGTTGGTGTCCTCGTGTTTCCCTATCTCCACGGGTGTTTGGCACCTTCCAGACCATGTATATGTTGCATTATACATGTGTTTGATTGATATCCCCACGTTTCCCCATCTCTATGGGTTGTGTTGGGTGTTTGGCAGCTTCCTGACTGTGTATATGCCGCTCTGTATGTGTGTTTGGGTGGTATCCTCATGTTTCCCCATCTCTATGGGCTGCATGTGGTGTTCGGCAGCTTCCTGACCGTGTATGTGCTGCATTATACATGTGTTTGGTTGCTATCCACGGGTGTTTGGCAGCTTCCTGACCATGTATATGCTGCTTTACGCATGTGTTTGGTTGGCATCCCTGTGGTTCTCCATCTCCACGAGTGTTTGGCTGCTTTCTGACCATGCTGTGCTGCTTTATCCATGCATTTCTCCATGCAGAAAGCACTCGGTTGTGGTGGGTGAGTGATAAAGGGTTTAGCAGCAGTTTGAGGGTGCAGGCAGTGTTCAGCTCCCTTCTTTAGTGTAAGTGCCTTGAAGCTGCTCTTTCAGTCCTGCTGGTGTGGCCTTGGTTCCCTCCTGCGTCTTCGTTGTTGCTCTTCCAGTTTTAGCTCCATTCCTTGCTGCTTTCTGGGTCTTTGCCCTGTGTGAGCTGATGCACAACCTCTGTTGTAGAATCACTTCCTGCTCTGCACTTGTGCTCCAGGGGCTTTGGGAGGATGTGATCAAGGTTCTCTCTCCAAGTGAACCAGAAGGGTCTCCTCCTGTTTGACACCAAAAGCCTACATGGGATAATGGTCTTCTTGAGGCCTTTTAGTTAGAGCAGCTCCTGAAAGGCACTTCCAGCTCCTTTCCCTCTCACTTTGGATCAAGATCAGCTCTGCTGTTAACTGGGGTTTGCTTGTTTCTCTCACTGGGCATAGGAGCGTGACCCAGAGCAGATGGAGGTCAGCTGATGAGATGGGACAAGCAAGTGGTGGAGATACTCCATTCCCTTTGGCTTCACTTCCCTCTCCACTTGTGATTAGTCAAAAGGAGCTGTTCCACAAGGGTTTTCCCTCTTTTGTGCTAAAGAAATGAACCTCTGTGATCTTAAAGAACCTCTCCGTTCTTCACAATCTTCAGGATTCATTCAGATAACTCCCTGCATTCAGCTCCCTCAATGGAAAAGCCTAAGTTCACCTGAATGAGGTGGGAGAGTGGTCACTTTCTCAAACCATCAATTAAAGCAGCAGCTTCCCCAGTAGCTGTTATTTCCTGGTGGGGTTTTGCCATTCCAGCTTCCTTCTGCATGTGGAGATGTATTTCCTGCCAAGTGTAGTTTTACTTCAGTCTCCTAAAGAGAATGGAGGTGATGACAGTGTTGGAAACAAAGTGGTTTGCCCTATTTTGTATGGATGATGAAGAACTTCTGAAGGTTCAGTTTCTCTTTTGCTTGTGTCACAGTGGTAAAAACATGATTTAAAACTTGGGAGATAATGGGAGCATGACCCACAGAGGAGCTGCTCTAGGAATACAGCAGGAGTGAGGTTAAACCATCATGTGACAGTGAAAGGAGCTATAGGATGACTATATCTCAAGCTCTTTACTGTGAGGGTGCTGAGGTGCTGGCACAGGGTGCCCAGAGAAGCTGTGGCTGCCCCATCCCTGGCAGTCTTCAAGGCCAGGTTGGACACAGGGGCTTGGAGCAGCTGCTCCAGTGGAAGGGGTCCCTGCTCTTGGAATTGGATGAGCTTTAAGGTCCTTTCAACCCAAATCAGTGTGGGATTCTCACCGTGCTCTGTTGGCTCTTGCCTGTGTTTTGACACTCGGGGTGATAGCAAAGAAAACCCCAGGGTCAGGCTGGAGAGGGCTTTTTCTGGAGATGGGAAAGGGCCTTAGAGCTGGAGCTCTGCAAAAGGAGTTCAGTGCAGCCTAGTGCCACAGAGGAACAGCAGCAGCTCCTGAAGCCGCTCTCACAGAAGCAGGAGGTAAGGGCTTTGTGAAGTTTCCTGGCTGGAGCTGCTGTCCCAGGTGTGGCTATCACTGGGGAGTGAAGTTGCTGTGTATTTAGCAGCTCAGATATACAGTAAGTGCAGGCTCAGCAGCAGCAAGGAGTCTGCTTCTGGACCGAGGTGGGGAGGAACAGGGGACCTGAGGAAATAACTGTCTAAAGAGTCATAGTCATTGGAGAGGATGGCTTTATTGGCATGCTGAGGAGTAGCTGTCAGCTGCAGGGCAGTGGAGCGAGGTGGGGTGTCCCATAGCAGGGGATAGCTCTACAAGTCAGGTAATGAGCAGCAGGAGTCTGATTTGAGATGAGTTAAGGAGATTTAAGTGACCTGGCCCTGTTCTTGGTTAACATCACTGCTCCATCCTTACCTGAGCCTCACTGGTGAGTACTCTGCAGGTAGGAACTTGATGAAGGCTGTGTTAAAACACCTCATGAATTTAAACCTGTCACCTCTAAAACTTTCCTAACAAGGGGAGGGAGTTTAATCTGACACTGATAAGGTTTGAGGGAGAAGCCTGTGGAAAGGAAACAGCTACTCTGCCTGCTGGCCTTGGGGTTTAGCTATGGGCCAGTGTGTCTGTGATCATTAAGGCTAATTTCCAGGGGAGTATATTGTTACTCTTATAATTGAACCATAGCATCCCAGCTTGGTTTGTGTTGGAAGGGGCCTTAAAGCTCATCCAGTTTCAACCCCTGCCATGGGCAGGGACACCTTCTGCTAGAGCAGCTTGCTCCAACCTGGCCTTGAATTGAGGAGCTGTCTTATGAAAAGACTGCTTACATGAGTCAGGATCAGTAGTTGTGCTGTTGGATAGATTGAGCCCTAAAGATTGGCCATTAGTTTGGGTTTAACAGGTCTGAGATCCTTGCTTAGTAAAGCCGTGCTCTGGATCAGATGGAGTTTGCTGTTAACTTGCTTTTGGAACCCCTTTGGGAGAATGGAAGATGTGGAGAGAGTCTCTCGAGTTTTGGCACATTCAGGTACCGTAGAAACCTTTTTGGTGTGTTCTGTGACCAAACCAACCTTGCCTCTGACCCCATGAAATAATTCCTATTCATTGCTGTGAAGTCAGGGCTGGGTTAGCCCCAAACCAGTTGCTTTCCTTTCATTTCCCTGTGTTCTTGTGAGACCCTCTTGGAGCTCTGTGTGCAGTTCTGGTGTCCTCAGCATCAGAAGGACATGGAGCTGTTGGAGCAAGCCCAAAGAAGGCCACAAGGATGCTCAGGTGCTGGAGCAGCTCCCATATGGAGCCAGGCTGAGAAAGTTGGGGCTGTTCAGCCTGGAGGAGCTGCATGGAGACCTCGGAGCAGCTTCCAGTGTCTGAAGGGGGCTACAAGGATGCTGCAGAGGGGCTCTGCATCAGGGGCTGTAACAATAGGACAAGGAGCTGTGCTTGGCATATGAAAGCATGACTCAAACAGAACTGGAGTAGTGCCTGCTGTGAGCTGAGCTTTTAACTGGGAGCCAAACCTGCCTCTCATCTCCTCTGCACTGAGCTGGCTGCTCCCAGCTCCGAGTTCTGGGATGGGAATGGCCATTAGCATGGCTGTGAGTGCTCCCCGGAGAGAAACCCATGACACATGGGTTTCATGGAAGCAGATCTTTGTGATGGCTGAGAGTTCTCTCATTGTAAAATGAAGCATTTGGTTTCCTGATCTCAAGGCTGTTTGGGTGTTAAAAAGGAGATTGAGGCATGGAGCAGCTCTTTTTCCTTCACTCTCTGGATCTTCATGAAGCCTGCATGCTTGTGCTGCTGCTGTCACTGTCTTCCTAGTGAAACCCTATTGATTCCTCCCCATTCCCAGGTGTTTGTGCCTGAAGCACTGAGCAGTCTGTTGAAATCCCTGTTTGTTTGCAAGTTCTTGGGTTATTAGGAGCTCTGAAACTTTAAATTGTGGGGTTAATGCTGTGTTTATGGGTCACTGGTTATTAGGCACAATCCTTGCTTTAGCAGCATGTTCCTATTGCACCTTTTCCCTCCATATTCCACTTGTATCTGCATCCTTGTCCCAAACCTTCCCGCAAACACCAGAGTAAGGGCTGATAAGTACTCTGCATGGGCAAGAGAAGCCCTCTTTGGTAGTAGCTACAAGAAGTAGAAGATAAGAAGATACTGGGTTTATTGCTTGTGCTCTGTGTCCATATCCCACATTGAATCATTTAGGTTGGAAAAGACCTGTAAGATCCTGGAGCCAGGGGCACAGAGCACTTCCATCTCAGCACTGGGAAGCTTGCTGAGCCTTTGTGTGTAAGCTTTTTGGGCAATGAAACAGTTTGTAGAGCACTTCTAACACAGGAGGTACTTCAAGGCCGGGCCCGAAGGTAGGCAGAGGTGGGCCACAAGAAGTCCAAGGTGATTTTTATTCATGTTTCTTCAGTTCTAACCATTCAGTGCTTATTGTTTGCTGTATGATGTTTCTTTTTCCTTTCCAGAATAATGCGTACACTGCAATGTCAGATTCCTACTTACCAAACTACTACAGTCCTTCTATCGGATTCTCCTACTCCTTAGGTGAAGCTGCCTGGTCTACAGGGGGTGATCCACCCATGCCCTACCTAACCTCGTACGGACAGCTGAGCAATGGGGAGCCCCACTTCCTCCCAGATGCAATGTTTGGGCAGCCAGGGGCTCTTGGCAGCACTCCCTTTCTTGGGCAGCACGGCTTTAACTTCTTTCCAAGTGGGATTGACTTTTCTGCTTGGGGGAATAACAGTTCTCAGGGACAATCCACCCAAAGCTCTGGCTATAGCAGCAATTACGCCTATGCCCCGAGCTCGCTGGGGGGGGCCATGATCGATGGGCAGTCAGCTTTTGCTAATGAGCCTCTCAACAAGGCTCCTGGCATGAACACCATCGACCAGGGGATGGCAGCTCTGAAACTGGGCAGCACTGATGTCACCAGCAGCGTGCCCAAAGTCGTCGGCTCCGCTGTTGGGAGCGGATCTATCGCCAGTAATATCGTGGCATCCAACGCTTTGCCTCCGGCTACCATCGCTCCTCCAAAGCCAACCTCCTGGGCTGACATCGCCAGCAAACCAGCGAAGCAGCAGCCCAAGCTCAAGGCCAAGAACGGCATTGCTGGCTCAAGCCTCCCACCGCCTCCAATAAAACACAACATGGATATTGGGACCTGGGATAACAAAGGCTCGGTGGCAAAAGCCCCAGCACAAGCCTTAGTGCCAAACATGGCTCAGCAGCCGGCCCAGGCCTCCCCGCAGCCTGGGGGGCAGCAGATCACCCCCAGCCCCCCGGTGGCCCCGGCCTGCAGTGGGCAGCAGCCCCAGCCCCTGCCCGTGCCACAGCCTCAGCTGGCGGTGCCGGTGCCAGCGGCTCAGCCCACCCGCTGGGTTGCCCCTCGGAACCGGGGCAGTGGCTTTGGTCAGAACGGGGTGGATGGCAACGGTGTGGGGCAGGCTCAGGCCACGGCTGGTTCTGCTCCTTCGGAACCTCACCCCGTTTTGGAGAAGTTGAGGTCCATCAACAACTACAACCCCAAGGATTTTGACTGGAACCCGAAGCACGGCCGGGTTTTCATCATTAAGAGTTACTCGGAGGACGATATCCACCGCTCCATTAAATACAACATCTGGTGCAGCACGGAGCACGGCAACAAGAGACTGGATGCTGCCTACCGCTCCCTCAATGGGAAGGGCCCCGTGTACTTACTCTTCAGTGTCAACGGTAGCGGTCACTTCTGCGGAGTAGCAGAGATGAAATCTGCTGTGGACTACAACACGTGTGCAGGTGTGTGGTCCCAGGACAAGTGGAAGGGACGCTTTGATGTCAGGTGGATTTTTGTGAAGGACGTTCCCAACAGCCAACTGCGGCACATCCGCCTAGAGAACAACGAGAACAAACCAGTGACCAACTCCAGGGACACTCAGGAGGTGCCTCTGGAAAAGGCAAAGCAGGTGTTGAAAATCATTGCCACCTACAAGCACACCACCTCCATCTTCGATGACTTCTCACACTATGAGAAACGCCAGGAGGAGGAGGAAAATGTTAAGAAGGTAACTTTGTGTGTCTGTCTCTGGCCTAAACCCAGGCTGTAAAGGCAGGGACTCGTCAGCAAGCTTGGTGAGCATCCCTGTGCCTCGTGGAAGCTGCTACCCCACCCTTTGGGGTGGGAATGGGTGCTAGGGCAGAGCAGTGTGAGGAGGCTTGCCCAGGCCCTGCTTGCAGTCCACTGCCTTTGGTTGCTCTGGATCCCCTTAGTGCTGGGTTCTACACACACTGTATTCCTGTGGTATTGTCAGCTCCTGGACGGGAACAGTTTGAAATAGGAGACTGGAGGGGGGGGAGGATATGGGGAGTTGTTAGGAAACAGGCAGTTAATCCATCCCCTACTCACTGTGGAGTCAGTGTCATAGATGCTTCCCACCACTTGGAAGCCCTTCAGGAGCACAGTTCCTGTCCCTCCCCAGGCAATCTATTCCTATGTTTCATTACCCTTCCTCTTGGAAGGCTTTGTCTAATGCCCAGCCGACATTTCCCTTGCTGCAGCTCAGGTCTGTGAGTGCTTCTCCTCTCTCTGCTGAGTGCCCGTGGTCGTTCTGCTCCTCCTGGCAGATCTTGGCTGGGTCTGAAGCCTGCAGCAGCACTGGCTTGACCATCAGCTCCAAGCCTGCTGTCATTGCTTCAGCAACAGGAGGATTGCTACTTGACATGAGTCTTACTGGCGTTCGTCCCCTCTTGCTGAACCTCCCCATCATTGAGATCTGGCTTGTATTTGATCATTAAAATGAACATTAGCAATACCTAAAGGCACGATAAGAAAACTGGAGAGGGGCTTTGAGCAAGGGATGTAGGGACAGGACAAGGGGGAATGGCTTTAACCTGCCAGAGGGGAGATGGAAATGGGATCTTAGCAAGAAATTCTTCCCTTTGATGGTGCTGGGACACTGGAATGGGTTGAACAGAGAAGCCCCATCCCTGGCAGTGCTCAAGGCCAGGTTGGACACAGGGGCTTGGAGCAAGCTGCTCTGGTGGAAGGGGTTGGAGCTGGGTGAGCTTCAAGGTCCCTTCATCCCAACCCAGAGCACAGCTTTCTGCTGGTTTGCCCATACATTGAGGTGATCCCATTCTGTACCCAGTCCCCTGCCACTTCCAGCACTTGAAGCAAGGTTGTAAGGGAGGAAGGAATCCATTGCAGGCTGTCAGCTTTCTTTTTGTGAGAACCTGGGTATTTTGTATGCCTTTACATCCCTAAATTGTTCTACTTTGGTATCCAGCCTGTCCTCAAGTGGTGATAATCCCTTTTACTAAGGTTTGGAATGCCATCAGAGATGTAGTTGTGTGCAGGATGTCTTGGGAAGCAGGACTTCTCATATGCTTCAGGTCTGATTTTAGGCAGACCTTGGCACAGTGGGAGAATGGAAGAGATAATATTGCTGATGGATGGGAAGAGTTAATCCTGGGTAAATGGGATCAGGTAGTGAGGAGAAGGAAGAGCAGCAGAGTGGGAACGGCAGAAAGTGAACAGATCGATGGTCTCTTCTACTGGAAAGCTGCTGCCTTTGCAAGTTGCGATGCCTGAACATCAGTGGGATATTAAACCCATGATTTAGCAATTGTCTTAGCACTGCAAACCACCTTTATCAACTTTCCTATTGCATTTTGAAGGGTCCTTCTTCAATATCTCTTAGGAATGTGCTAGCATCTTGGGAACAGAATGATGGGCGTTCAGTGTCTTCTTTCTAAGTGACATGGATTCCCGTGTGGCACAGTGCAGCAGCCGTGTTCTTTGGAAGGAAACTTTGTCTTTATCTCTGGAATCCCCAGGCAAGGAGGGGATCTGGTACATAACCCCTTGGTGTGTGCTGTTGGCTGTCTACTCACTGGGTTGCAGTATCTCCCTCGGAGCATCTCAGGTAATCACCAGGCTTTGGTGACAGGATGTTCATGTTCCTCATTCCTTGGAGCTGAAATGGGCAGGTCAGGGTGGAAAACACTGAACTCATGCTCTTGCTCATCCTTTGCTGTTGCCTCTGTCCATCCTGGCCTCAGAGGCTGCTCTCCATCTGTTTGGAATGTTCTGCTTTGCTCTACTTATGTTGGGTGTTCTTCTGATCCCAAATGCTGAAGCTGACTCCCAGTGTGATCCTACCTGGAGCAGGTTAAGACTCCTTGAAACCTGTAACAGCAGCACATCACCAACTTGTTCCCTTAAAGAAAGGATTGCTTTTTAAGGAACCCAGAATAACCACCACCACCACCCCCAGCCCATAGTAATGCACTAGGGTTTCTGGGAATGGTGCAGTGACCATTTTGGATCGGGATGTGCTTTCATGTGCAATGTTCACAGCTTGTGTCCTGTGGAAAAGCAATACATGTGAACTCTAAAGGAAGTTAATGGAGATTGGTTCTGCCATGGATGGGGGTACTTGGCTTCTTGTAGCTTCAAGGCATTTTAGGAAGTGTATCCCATGAAAACCAGCCCTGCTCTGTCCCTTCTTGGCTTGGAGCACTCTGCTCTCAAGTTTGCCCTTGATTTAAGCCATTCTGCAGTGGGACTTGAATCAGGATGAGCTGTGCAGGATGGGGAGGGCGGTTGTGGGTGTTTCTATGCTGGGGTATCCCAGGAAAGGCTGGATTCCTGGATTGGAGCTGCTGTTCCCAAACAGTAGCTGCTTTGTGTCTATGCTGCCACCATCTGCTGCTTGAAGGGGAGTATTCATAGTGACAAATGTCACTGCTCCCCTTAGGAGAGGGAACTTAAGGGCACACTGAGTGGTGTTTTAGGCGCCTGTTTGGAGGTGTCAGGCTATTTCCCACTTGCTGTGAAGAATGAATGCTTTGGGGTGTGTTTTGCAAGGCTCTTTATTTCTTATCTTCCTCATTTGCAACCTCAGAGGGGAGGGGAGAGCATATTCCCTGCACTGTTCCCTGCAGGATGAGCTGGCCCTGTTCTGCTCTTATGGTCATCTTGGTTAGTACTGCCTTTGCTTTGGCTTTACCATATCCACCAGGCCAGTTGTTCTGCCTACAAGCCTGGCTTCCTGAACATTGCACATCCAGGCGAAGCCAAGTGTTTCCTGTGACAGCAAAGGAATTCTGCTTACACTCCCAGCTCCTTTCATCCTGTGCTCCCAACCAAGGTGATTTACCCTTTCCTGCTCCAGATCTTGCCCACAGTGCAGTTTGATGGATGCACCAGGTCAGAATTCCCTTGCTTCAAATACCCTCCACTGCAATGCACCCAGTTCCTTTCCATTTCTTTCCAGGCCTTTTAAATCCCCTGTGTCTGAGTCCATGCTCATGGATTTGCCCAGCAATAGAGGAAACAGAAAACAAGCTGCTCCTTGGAGTTTGGTACAGCCTATTTGACAAAAGGACTTCTTTATGCTTATGACAGTTTTAAGCCAGCACTCCAAAGCCCTTTACAGCATCCTTGGGTGGTTTTGGTTGTGTTGCAGCTTTGGTTAAGCAGAGGAAGTGTATGTCACATCCTGGCCTTAGGAACTCATTCTGTACTCATTTGGTGTGGGCAACACTTGGTGTCCGTTCTCAGCCAGGTCATCTTCACCTTGGCTGGGTGAGTTCAGCTCCAGCTGGGAGCAGCCTGAGCTGATCCTTCTGGATACAGAGGAGCTGTGGCTGCCCCATCCCTGGCAGTGCTCAAGGCCAGGTTGGACACAGGGGCTTGGAGCAGCTGCTCCAGTAGAAGGGGTCCCTGCCCTTGGAACTGGATGAACTTCAAGGTCCCTTCCAACCCAAACCATTCAGTGATTCTGTGACCTCAGGTTAATATCTCTCTTTAAGGCATTGTTCTTCTCTGGTTAAAACTGCCTTTGTGGGGAGGGTTTGCAACAGTTTTGGAGCTGAAAGAAGATGCTTTCTTCTGTCTCATGTGAAGTGTTAGTGACAGGTGCTCATTTAGCAAGCTGCTTGTTCTGTGCCCTGCAGGCATTTTCACTGCAGCCAGTGGAGTCCCCTCATTTGCCTGGATGGTTTTGGTTATACCTGGCTGCACCATCTTCTGCCTTTTAGGTCATGAACTGGTGCCTTGTGGCACCAAGTGCTGGCCTCCTGCTGCAGAGCAGTGCCACCCTGCTTGTACTGATGCACAGCCACCCATGCTATCACAGTATTGGCCTTATCCAAGCTGATGACTCAGGCAAATCCATCTCCTCCTTTCCGGAGATGCAGTATTGGGTGTATGTGTGCTTGTTGTAGCATGAAGGATTTCTGTTCCCTGTATGAGTTTTGGCCTGTGGGACGTGGCTGTCTCTATGGGAGGGTGATTATACATGTTTCTTCATGTGATCAAGTGCTTGGATCAGGGATGTGAGATGCCCCTTGTGGGGTTCTGTGGATGCTGGGCTTTCCTCCCAATTGGTTTTGCTTCTTAAACCAAAAGCTCTTTCCTGCTCTGACAGAGTCTCTTTTATGTGTGTAGCTCCTGCCTTCGTTGTTGGGGGTGAGCTCTGTTACATGGCTGGGAGGCAGGATGAAGGTGCCTGAGCATAACCACATCACTGTGGTTTTCATCCCCTTTCCTAGGTGAGACAGGCAGGAATTGAGCTTTCCTCCCTTAACTCTGCTGGCTTTCGAAGGCTGCCAACAGGAAAACCTCAGGTTAGGGTTATAAATCCCAAGTGAGGACTTGAGGCTCTTTGTGATGAACATAGAAAGGGATGCACCATCCATCACTTGTGCTGTGCCTGGGCACTGCTGAGGCAATGGGCTGCTCTGACTCCTCATCTCTGAGGCCTTGGAGACGTGGGCACATGGAAATCTGTGCTGCTTTGCTGCATTGCAAACACACACCCTGTGTGTGACAGGCAGTGGCACTGGGAGGAGAATGCCAACAGCCAAATACCGTATCGTGGGCAAGTGGGGCTGTTGAGCAAGGGCTGTGATGAGCAAGAATGTGCGTGTCTGTGTCTTGAGGCCAGGGTTTGCTTGCTGGCTGCCTCAGCCCTGTGGAGAATGATGCTGGGAGCATAGACTGGACTCCAGTGATGTGATCTCTTGCTGTTCCTCTGTGGGAGGGTGATGCCTTTTGCTTTAGGGCCCTCTCAGTTTGAAGCCGAGGTTGCTTCCTGGCCATATGGATGTCTTCCTGCTGGTCAGACAGGTCCAAATAAACCATGCTGATCTGCTGCATAGCTCTTGGTTCTTCTCCAGACCCTTCAGTTGATGATAAGCAGCTATTTCCCTCTGGAGCATGGCAATGAGATCCTTACCTTTGCCCAAGGAGTGCTGAGGTTCAGTGTTGGTTGTTAACTCTCTTCAGGGGCTCTTACCTTGGTTATCACCTCTTGTCATCTTTCTGGGTCCACTCTTATGGGCCTTCTGTTGTTGTTGGCAGTGTAAGGAGAAAACTTAAATCTCTTATCTGCCTTCTCCACCACCTCCTTCAGTTGCAATGGTCAGCACTGGGCATGGGACATTGCTGCAGCCCCCAGGGACTGCAGTGATGAGTGGCAGGAGAGATTTGATAGACAGAAACAGTCTGAGCTGTTTCCCAGTGGATCCGTCTCCCATGTGGATCAATATGACGTGGCTCAGGTCTAATGAAAATGAAGTCAAAACCACTTCCTGATGGAATCTCTTTGCTCTCCAGGGAGTGCATACCAGGGCAGAGCCCAGTGTGTGCATGCAGATGCTGCTCTGCCCTCTCCTGGGCTGTCCTGGAGCTGTAGGTTCTATCATCCCACAGCCCATGATTTCAGAGCAATGAATGTAATGGCTTCAGGCTGAAAGTGGGGAGACTGAGCTGAGCTCTTAGGCAGAAGCTCTTCCCTGTGAGGGTGCTGAGGCGCTGGCACAGGGTGCCCAGAGAAGCTGTGGCTGCCCCATCCTTGGCAGTGCTCAAGGCCAGGTTGGACACAGGGGCTTGGAGCAGCTGCTCCAGTGGAAGGGGTCCCTGCCTGTGGCAGGGGTTGGAACTGGAGGAGCTTTAAGGTCCCTTCCAACCCAACCCATTCTATGAGCCAGGATGGGTGAATGTTTGCAGCATCACTGACCTTTGCGGTGCATTCCTGTAAATCTGTTTGCTTCTTTGCTATGATTTGGGTGCTCACTTGATACTCCTAACACCCCAGGGACCAGGATGTCCTCATGGGACCTGTAGCATTTGGGCTGGGGAGATGAGAGAGTGTGAATGTCCTTCAGGCCCTGCCTACCTCCGTTTCCATGGAGGAGACAGCAAGCTCCTGAGGATGCTGTTTGCAGCAGTGATGGAAGGGAGCAGTAGTTGTGGGGTGAGCTGGAAGAGCAGCAGGTTCTAAACAGCACACTGGGCTATGATCCATCCTGAAGTGAAGATGTTCAATGTGGTCCCCTCTTTAGCACAGGACCATCTGCTCTAACCTCCTCTGAAGGTGATGCCTTCACCTTCCCAGCAAGAAGTGAGTAATCGGGGCCCATCTGCTCAGCTATGGGGTGATGTGCACAGTAGGACCCTCAGCCACCATCTGCAGCCAGCCCAGGACACCAGCACATGGTCAGAAAGGGGGTGGTTGAACCTGGCCGTGGCTTATCCCATGTTTTCCTTGGGAAGACAGAGGCAGCTGGGGGTTCTCGCAGCAGGAATGGGTCACGTTGCCATCTGGCCTTGGCAAACAGAAGGGGCTGAGCCATGCAGCAGGGGAGGAGCAGGACTTGGCACCTTCCTTCTGGTTTCCATCCTTGTTTTTTTCCTTCATGTTCAAGAACAGCTTTGCTTCCACCTTTGCACTTTGGTTTTGCTCTTGTGCAGTGATTTGGGCAACAGATTTGGACAGACTTAGTGGAGAGGAGTCAACTTCATTCTCTTCTATGTGGGGTGCATATTCCCAAAGAGATGTGTGCTTTCATCTACCTCTCTCCTCAGAAGCTGCCCATCTGTACACGGTATCACACAGGGCTCATGCAGAGGATGGAGCTGAAGCCTGGCATGGATGAGCATCCATCCTTCGAGCTGGATGCAAGGCATCTATTCTTAGCAGCCTTCTTGGCTTGCTTTCTAACAGTCCACAGCTATCCATGCTGTTAGCCCAGGATGGCAGCTTCCTGGAGATGAGCTCTCCCTGGCTTTAGTGGTGCCAGAGGACACTGTTCCTTTGAGCAACCTCCATGCTTCTGGAAGGGAAGGTGCCTCTGCCCACCAGGTGAACGTGACATGGGGCAGTATCCTGACCTGAGATGACCATGCTGAGCTCCATCAGCGTCCCTTTGGAGGGGTAGAAGGGAGAACCCACATCTCACTCTGCCAGGGGCACCTTTGCTTTGGAGGTGGGATGTGCTTGGTGTCTCTTGGGGCTGGGGACCGTGGTGTTGATTCAGCTGGAAATGGCACTTTGAATGCAGGCTGGCAGCACCTCTGAGGCCTTTGGGGTAATGTGGGCACACGTCTGTGCAAAGCTGCTCTGTTAACCCAGAGGGGACCAGCACGTCGTCCTTGGCACAGGAGAGGATGTCACAGCCCTTCCTGTGGTGCTGTGCTGCCTCTTGGTGCAAAGGTTCACCTGGAGAGATGGGGATGAGTGCCAAGGGGTGGAAGGAACATCCTCTTTCTCCAGAGAAGGGTGCTCCATCCCTGGCAGTGTCCAAGGCCAGGTTGGATTGGGCTCAGAGCAACCTGCACTAGTAGAAGGTATCCCTGCCCATGGAACTGCATGGTTCCCCTCCAACCCACACCATTCCATGGCTTTGGTGGCGTGGGTTAGGATCCAGATCTCTGTGTCCCAACGATGCTGTGTGCAAACAGGGAATTTCAGCTGCCCTTGGCTAACGTCTTCTTTCCTTTTGCAGGAACGCCAAGGCCGGGTGAAGTAAATGGCCATTGCCTCCCCCCAGAGACTGCAGCAGAGATTGCATCCCAGCTACCTGCCCGAGAGAGAAAGAATGAGCAAAACAGCCCAGAGAGAATTAGGACTTCTTTGGTTTGTCTTAATTTCATTGACTTCAAATAGACCTTTTCCAATCTTACAGTTGCAAAGGAAAAAGGATTGGAATTTCACCAGACATAGGACTTAAAAACCACAAAATGGACAAAAAAAAATCCCTTCTAGGTAGAGTAGAGGTAAAAACCTGTCCCTTTTTTTTTGCTTTGGTTGTGATTTCCCAGCAGCCGCTTTGGGTTTTGTCTTTTTCCTGTGTTCTTTTGGGGTTTTTGAGGCCCACAGGTGGCATCTGCCTTTTGGTTTCCTCTCATTTTTAAGCCCCAGCGCTTCCCTTCCACCCCTTTCTGCCTCCTTCCCCTGGTTCTGCCATTTGCACTTGGGACACCACTTGGAACATCTGCCGCTGCAAGTGGAATAACGTTGGTTCTTTCTTCCCCCCTCTCCCCCCCAACCCATGGCCTGGAAGAGGAGGAATCCAAGGAGGAAGTCGGGGGGTTGGCCTAAGAAGAATGGAAGAGCAATTGTCCACAAGGTTGTGTCTTAAAGGTGGCTCATTTTCTCCTTTGTTACTCCAAAGTCAAGCCCTAGGAGTCCTCGGCGATGTTCTTGTGCATTATACAGATGGAGTCTGGATTCCTTTGAGTTTTGGAAGCTGAGACCAGTGGGAAAAACACGTTTTGGTTCCAGGAAGATGAATTTTGAACACACATAAAAGAAGAACTCTTGTAAACTGTGTAGTGAATCTGTTCCTTCAGTTTCTTGTTGAGCTGCTGAGGAATGGGCATTGCCTTTCTTTTCACCATTAATCACTTCTCAATAATAAACGTGAGATCCTGTTGAGCATCACTGGTGTCTGCTCCTGCCCTCCCAGCACTCCCTGCCCCAGGGCAGTGCCTTCTCTATCCCCGCTCCATGTTCAGGGCACTCTTCGTTCCCTCAAGTTCCTACATCCTGGGCAGGTTGTGGATTGGAATCATTGGGTTGGGTTGGAAGAGACCTTAAAGCTCCTCCAGTTCCAACCCCTGCCACGGGCAGGGACCCCTTCCACTGGAGCAGCTGCTCCAAGCCCCTGTGTCCAACCTGGCCTTGAGCATTCAACCCATCCCCATCCCTCAGCACCCTCCCAGGGAAGAGCTTCTGCCTAAGATCCCATTTTAGTCTCCCCTCGAGCAGGTTCAAGCCATTCCCCTTGGCCTGTCCCTGCATCCCTTGTCCAAAGCCCCTCTCCAGGTTTCTTGTCGCCTGTTTAGGTTTTGGATTATCTGGCTCCTTCCAAGTGTGTGAATCAGAGACCCGTTTGTATCCCAAATAAGATCCCTCTAGGAAACTGCTGATGGTCAAGAAATCACAAGGAGGAAACTTCTGCTGCATTAACAGTATGTTGGCTGTTAACTCATCTCTGGGAGCAGGCAGGGGCTGGAGGCTCTTGGTGAGCCTGGCTTCCCACCAGGAATACTCACCCCCCTCTATGTCCTCACAACTGTGCTTAGTTCTTTCTGTCCTCAATTCTCCTACAGCTTTGGCCTCTTTTTGCCCTCCCAGCTGGCCAAAAACCCAGATTCCTCACTGCTGTCCTCATGGGTTTCAGTGGGAGCACAATATCTGGTGCTTTGTGATGCTGGAGGCGCTTGGACTGGTTTGAATCCAATGAGTTGTCTTTTGGGAGGATCATGATTGTGAGTATTAGGAAAAGCGAGGGCTTTTCTGACAGGTTGATCACACAGTTTGTTCCTCATTTTGGTCTTGAAGCAGCAGCCCAAAATAGATATGAGAGGAAGAGGAAGATGTGTGAAAACTAGCCCCGTTTCACCCCAGACTGGAGAGGGGAGACAAAAAGAGGTAGTTCTGTACATCACTCATACCCAAACTATGAGTGTTACCGGATACTTGAGTCAGATGTGCCCCATCCCTGGCAGTGTTCAAGGCCAAATTGGACACGGGCTTGGAGCAAGCTGCTCCAGTGGAAGGGGTCCCTGCCTGTGACTCTGGACGAGCTGTAAGGTCCCTTCCAACCCAAATCAGGCTGGAATTCTGGAGCTCGTTGATGTCCTCTGTGCTCCCCCTTCCCACCCCATCACCTCCGAAGACAGCTCCTGGACGTGAAGGCCTGGAAGGCTCCATGGGGCAGAGGAAGAGGAGGTGATGCTCTGAGGCTGCTGGGGGATGCTGCGGGCCTGGAGGGGTCCCCGGGGCTGGGGTCCCCGCTGACGGCTGCAGTGCCGCTATCTCCCGCCAGAGGGCAGTGCGGAGCGGCTCCCGCTCCCGACCGCCAGGGGGTAGTAGTGGGTCAGGCAGCGCGCCCTTGCGGTACTTACGGTACTTGCGTACGGCCTGTGCGTACATACATACGCATACGTACACATCCATGTGTGCAGAGGGGCGTGCAGCTCACGTACATACACACGTGTGCATGTACAAATCATCTGTCTCACATACATACACACCTGTGCATGTACAAATCATCTGTCTCACATGCATACACACGTGTGCATGTACAAAGCCATCTGGCTCACGTGCATACACATGTATGCAGGTACAAATCCATCTGTCTCATGTACATACACATGTATGCATGTACAAAGCAATCTTTCTCACATACTTACACATGTATGCATGTACAAAGCCATCCGGCTCACGTACATACACATACATACACATGTGTGCATGTACAAGCCATCTGGCTCACATACATACACATGTATGCATGTACAAAGCCATCTGTCTCATGTACATACACGTGTGCATGTACAAAGCCATCCGGCTCACGTACATACACATACATACACACATGTGCATGTCAAGCCATCTGGCTCACATACATACACAACCATGTGCTGTGGGGAAAAGGGACTCTGGCCTTCAGCAGCACACCCAGCATCCTCCTCCTCATCCAATGGGAAGACGTCATGGGCACACACAATAGGGTTCCATGGGGGGAGATGGATGGGATGGGACGGGAGGGGATGGGGGGTTCCAAAGCTTTTCTATATAGATCTAAATCCCAGCTGCTGGAGTCACGGGACGGAGCAAGAGCTGGGGCAAAGGATGGAGAAGCCCAATGGGGATGTACTTGGGATGATGTACCTCATCCATGGATTACATTCCCCTCCGTGGGGTACAGGAGGGGGTGATGTTGGATTCTCTGATGTCTACTGGGGTTGAGCACTGCCAGGGAGGATTACCATGCAGATGCTCGGATCCCATCCCAAGCAGGCAGGTTGGGGAGAGGGATGCTCAGGCATTCCCTATCCAAGGGGAGGGACCTGCAGAGCAAAGGAAACACCACTTCAGGTTTGGAAAGCACTAAAACCCACGACAGGAAACCCAGACTGTACCATGCAGATGGAAGTGGAAACAGCTCTTGAGCTGCTCACTCTGCCTTTCCCCTTACCCCACATTCAGCTGCATTACTGGGGCCAGTGTGGCTGAGGTGAAGCATCTTCTCCCCCCATGTTTTTCCGGGGGGGGGTGGCTGATGTTCCATGCGATGCTGTGGGATGCAGCTCTGCATCCATACTGAGGGTGGATGGTACTAAGGGCTTGTGCTGGGGATGCTGTGGGCAGCACAGGGTGGTGTCTGTGTTGAGTTGTAACGGCCTCTGCATGCACGGAGGCAAAGCCACATCCTGCAGTGGGGCAGGGATTGGGGGGGGGGGTTAAAAGGGGAGGGATTTAGGGGAGGAAACATCAACCCCCTTCCCTTGTGCCTCAGTTTCCCTTCTCTGCACCACACCAGGGCTGCAGCACCCATCTCTATGGGGCGGGGGGTGAAGGTGATGTGGGTCTGGGTGCCCCTCGTCCCCCCCCCCCCCCAGCAGGATATTGTGGGAGGTGCTTTGCTTGTCACCCTCTGAGTCACCCCATGTCCCCACACCTGCAGCTTCCGCACCCCCAGGCCACATCCTCACCCTCCTTCAGCAGGGATGGGAGCAATGGTAGGGAGAGGGGGTAAAGCACCCAAACTATGGGTGCACCCCCCCTCATGGACCCCCCCATGGCCTTTAGGGGTGTGGGGCTGGGGGGAGCTGTGTGGCACAATGGTCTCACCCCATGGCCTCCTTTGGGTAGCAGGGGTGTGATGCTCCAGAACCCCCCCATCACTGGGGGTGCCCATAAGGGTCAGGGAGGGGGGATAAGCCCCTTCCCAGGGATGGGGGGGGGGGCCGTGAGAACGGCAATGGGAGCAGGGGGAGGAAGCACCGGGAAGGGGGGAGCGACTGCTCCCGGCTCCCCCAGATGTGCCCCTGAGATAGGGCGGCAGGAAACAGCTGCAGGGATTCCTGGTGCTGGGAATGTCGCTGCTGCCTCCCCCCCCGCCCATGGCCGGGTACCAGCCGGGGGGGATGCTCTGGGTATCCTGGCTCTGTGGGGTGGGATGCTCCATCCCTGCCTGGGGCACAGGGGCCGAGGGGGTGTCCCCAGGGCTAATCCCCTGCACAAACAGCTCCGCATTCCCAAGGGATGGATCCCGTCTCCTAGTGACAGGGCGTGGGGTGGGGAAGACACGGGGACACGACTCACTGCCCCTTTATGAGTTCTCGCTCCCAGCCATGATGCTCCTTGGTTTTCCATTGCATTCCATGCACATCCAGCCCTATTCATGGCCTGGCTCTTGTGCTATGTTCCTGTGGTGGGTGAAGGGGTAAACTGAGGCACGGGGCTGTCAGCACCGTGTTGCTCACATACATCCATGGCAGCTCCTATTTATCCCAAAGCACCACCCAGCGTGGGATATGCCACAGTTCCCGAAGCTCCCCGCATGGATACGGCCCTGGGGACGAGATGGGAAGGAGATTCCCAAGCTGGTTTAGGAAGCCAGAATCCCTTTTTCCCCTTGAGCATCCGTCCAGCACCAAAACTCCCTTGGATCCCCTCCATCCCATGCCATGCCAGTGCCAGGGCTGCTCGCTTGGCTTGAGGCATCTCCTAAACTCAATGGCTTAAAGCAGCCGCTCCATAGGTCCGAGCCCGCCGGGTCTCCCGGCTTCCAAAGGATCCTGAGGGGCTCCGGAGATCCCGGGGAGGGAGGGATTTCAATCCCAGCAGCGGATCCAGATGATCCCTTGAGGCAGAGCCTTTCCCTTTGTCTCTGTTCCTCCCTTCTCCCGTCCAACACTTCCAAGCCTCCCGCTTCCCCCCCCCGCCCCCCCATCCGAACGCTCTGTGTCTCCCCCCCGGCACCCCCACGCTCGTCCTCCCTGCCCCATAGCATCCAAGGCTGACTCCGGCTCTTCCCACCCCGTCCTTCACATCCTGCCACCTGAACCGGCTTATTGAAGGGAACAAACCCATCCATCAAACCAAACCCAAGCCCTAAGGGAAACGGGGAGGGGGGGGGAACTGCTTCTGCCCCCCCCTCCCAATCCATAGGGATCTCCACAGGTGGGCAAATTAACAGGAAAGGGGAAAAGGTTGTGGGGAGCGATAAGGGGGGGACACACACGGTCACCACCTCCCCCCCCATGGGAGGTTATGGGGAGGCTTTCCAGCGGTTTGGGGGTGCCCCCCCAGCTCCTGCTCCTCCCCTGCCCCATTGGAGCGCTGAGTTCCAATACAAACCCCAGTGCGGGCCCTGCTCACTGTGCAATCCCCGCTCTCCGCAGCATTCCCGTTCCCTTCCCCCCCCCTCCTTTCCCTTCCTCCGTGCCAAGAAACCCGCTCCCCCATTCCCAGGACACCCCAAATCCGGCCCCAGCTGCGGGGCTGCACCCCAAAAGCGTGGGGATGGGACCCACACCTGGGGGCGATGCGGGGATAACCCCATCGGGGGGGGAACGGGGGACCCCGCGATCGCACCGGACACCCCCGGCTTTGGGAGCGGGGTCTATGGGGCGGCGTGGCCGTGTATGGGGGGGTGATGATGATGATGATGAAGAGGAGGAGGGGGGGGAGGAAGGTTGCCTTGGCCACGCAGCGCTGTGTGAATGCATGACGTGCGCAGCGCTGGCGCCAGGCTGTCTGGGGCCGGGAGTTAGATCAACACAGCTGGAGGGCCCGGGCCACAGCTGGGCAAAGGCAGCGGGCCCCCCCCCCCCCGTGTCGTCCCCCCCATAGGGGCCTGTGGGAACCGCCGCCAACAAAACCCCCCGGCAAACAAAAGCACCCCCCAACAGATTCCCCCCCCCCCCCCGCTTCCCATGGGAAATGGGGGGCTGGGGAAGTGGGGGGGACATGGGAATGAAGGGGGAGGCTGGAGTATGGTGCTTCGGGGGGGGGGGGGCCTTTAACCGAGGCTTTTTTGGGGGGTAAAAATAGTTTTAAATGTTTTGTGGGCATTTTTTAATTTAAACTAAAATTTAATTTTTTAATGATTTTTTTGTTCATTTTTTCCTTTCCCCCCCCCCCCCGATTTTAATCCATTTCAACCCATTAACTTTTCACTCCTGAATCTTTACTGGATGCTGCTTTGGGGGTGTGGGGGGAAGCGGGGGGGATTACAAAGGAGGGAGACAACCCCCCCTACCCCATCCCAGCACCCCCAAACTGAGATGTGGGGCAGAGGTGGGATAAATGCGGTGGGAAGGTGCGATTTGGTGTTATCATCCCCCCCCCCCCCCGCACCCCATTACCGGGACCCCCCGTGTGGAACAACCGCCATAATCAACCCCCTTGGATTCCTCAGCTGGGTGTCACCCCCCCAGGACCCCTCCATTGGGTACTTGCCACCCCATATTGGTCCAATGTGGGGCAGCATTCAGTGGGGGGGGGTGTTCGCCTTCACCCCCCTCCATCCCTTGGACTAAAAGCACCCCCTGGCCTATAAATCTCTTCCCCCCCCCCCACCCCGTTTCCAACCACCCAGCCCCAAACCCCTGCAGGCCTCTCGCAGTCGCTGACCTAAATCTGGTTTCTCCATCGTAACCTCCGTTTTACCGCAATTAATTTTTTTCTGCTGGTCACAAGATAATTCCTGACGCCAGGAAGTCTGGAGGTCAGATGAGAAGGGATTGAGGAACAGGGCGGCACTAATTTCCCTACAATATAGCCCGGTCAAACCTCTTCGTTTAGGGAAAGGAAAGGAGGGAGGGAACCCCCCCATGGTCCTGCCTAAAACCAGGGGGGGATTCACTGCCGTGGGGGGGGTTGGGGGGACACACACTGGGATTGGGGTATCCAAAGTGTTCAGGGGGGGGAATGCCCCCACTGGGAGAGCGCTGGTTGTGTGTGTGAGACCCTCGTGGTCCTGTGTGTGTGTGTCCCCCTCATAAGGGTCATTTTGGAAGGGGGGGGGGTGGTGTCTGTCCCTTCATTGCGATGCAAAGGTGGGGTTTAAGGCATTATTTGCATATAAGGGTTGTAGTTTGGGGTCATTTACGTAGAGGGGGCGGGACCATATAGGCCGCCTATATAACAGACGCGTGGGGCTGCCCCCTCCCCAGTGCCGGTCCCAAGGCTCCGTTATCCCAAGCTTTAGCGGTCCAGTGCTCCGAGGTGCCGGTGCCTGGAGGTCCCAGCAGAGCCCCCCTCCAGCTTCAGCATCCCCCGGTCCCTTGTGCATCCTCTTGCTTGTCCCGCACCATGAAAGCCATCAGCCCGGTGCGGTCCGTCCGGAGCTGCTACGAAGCCGTTTGCTGCCTCTCGGAGCAGAGCTTGGCCATCGCCCGGGGGAACAGCAACAAGAGCCCGGCCCTGGAGGAGCCCATGAGCTTGCTGTACGATATGAACGATTGTTATTCCAAGCTGCGGGAGCTGGTGCCGGGAATCCCGCAGGGCAGCAAGGTGAGCCAGGTGGAGATCCTGCAGCATGTCATCGACTACATCTTCGATCTCCAGATCGTGCTGGAGGAGGGGGGCAAGAGCCGAGACCCCTCTTCTGAGGCCACCCTGCTCTCATTGAAGGTAAGGGATGCTTTGGGATGGGATGGGGGCAAGAAAAGGGAATGGATGCGGTGGGAATAGGGGGACGCGTGGGTACCGCACTCTGAGACATCCTCCTCTCTCCGCAGGCGGCCGAGCTCGCTTCCGAACTCTGCTCCAAAGACGAGAGGAGTTTGTGTCACTAACGGCCCCTCCGACAGGTGAGTGCCCCCCCACTGCATCCCAAACCCCCCTTCAGCATCCCTATGGATTCACCCCAATAGCAACGCAACGCGGCCGCCCGAACCCCCCCAAACCCCACTTCCCACACCACGAATTCAAGGTATAAATTGTCTCTTGTGTTCCCCCCCTTCTCTTCTCTCGCCCCCGGTGCCAACCAGCAAACAGCAGCGAGCGGCGGTTCCTGGTTCCTCATCAGCCGGAGGTAAATAGCAGCTTCCTCCGTGGCGCCGGGCTGTCTGCGCCCTACCGGCCCCGGGGGGAGCGCCTAGGCCCGGCCCCCACTTGTCTGCAGCATCCCGGCTTCAAGCAGGACCCTCGGACCCCAAAGCGAGCTACTTGAATAGACTGATGAAGAAGCGGTTGTCTGTATATTTTTGGATGATAGCAACGAGTCCTTTATATAAAAAGGCGTTTAACGGGAAAGGGAGGAATTCGGGGGATTTCGGGGAGGGGGGGCACATCCTTGAGTCTGAACCCAACTCTTTGGGGCCGTGGCCTCGTGTATTGTGGAGCTCTATACTAGAGTATAACGTTTTTGTACCTTTTGTGCAGGAAGGTGAGTTTCTGCGGACGTGCCTTGTATTTGCCTTTATCGGACTTTTTATAAAAGTTACCGTTTTTTGACAGAATAAAAGCGTTTTGGATGCGTGTTTCTGGGGTTGGGGGGTGGGACATCCCCCCCCTAACTTCTAGGGTTACAATAGGAATCTTCTTCATTATGGAATAGCTTTGAAATGTCAGCTCAGGTATGGGAGGAATTAACCCTAGGCTGCTCTCTCCCGGCCCGAGCTGGCTGCCAGCTATTTTGGGTGCTGCTTCTGCTTATCTGATAGGGAAGAAGTGAAGCTGCCGAGCCCCGGGGACCATCTGGAGGTGTAGCTGAAAACGGGAGGGGGGGGAGATGCTTTTCCAAGGGCTTCCCTTTCTTTCCCTTTTAAAAAGGGGCTGGATTGGAGCTGAGTTTCTGGGCTCTCATCAGGGTTGCTTTAAGCCTTGCCATGACCTGGGTGGCATCCAGATCCAGAACCCCTCCCCCCGAGTGTCTAAGGGGGAGCAGCACCCCAGGGAAGGGGTGTTGGGAACAGGAATGCCTTTCCCTCCCCTAGGATTCCTGCTGTTTTCCCTTTGGCTCTGGAGCAGATGTGACCAGTGGCCGGCTGGGCCGCGGCACAGCTGGGCCGGATCCTGCTCCACAGGGAAGGTGCTGGGGTTAAGTTACATTTCCCGCACCTGTAGCACCACCTTTATCCTTTCTGCTGAGCTCTGGGTTTGCTGCTGTGGGTCCTCACCCCATGGCATCGGGATGTGCTGCAGCATCCAGGTGAGCCGGGGCTGCAGGATGGGAGGAGGAAGGAGGCAGGAGGGGTGTTGGGGCACGGGGTGATACAAACCTCCCCCCATGTGCATTGGCTTCAGCTTCCACCCCCATGACAGCCAGCACCCACCAAGCACCCTTTGTGGGCATTCCCATGGGGAAAAGCAGTGTGGGACATCTGGGAAGCACCAATGGGACCTTAAACCCCTGTGAGAACATCCCTGCCTCCTTGCAGCGTGATGTTCCCAGCCTCCCCAAGGGCAGGTTATCCCTTGGCACCCATGGATGGGGTGGGATGGGCTATTCCTGGTGCAGCAGAAGCTGGAAACCACCACTTCTGGGAACTGAGCTCTGTTGCCCAATGGCTAAACCCAAGTTTTTTGCCATCTCTATCGGCTTTTAGCTTGGGAGGAGAAGCCAAGGGTGGGGGTAGGGGTGAGGGTACCCCATGCTGACCCCTGTGTTGTGGTCCTTAGTGCTGATGGACCAAAGGGATTTAATTGGGATGGGTGGGAAAAGCCCCCCAGGAATGAGACAGGGGATGGGGCTGGGTCTCAGTAGCTGCAAAATGTGGCTCTGCAGTGTGAGCACCCCAAATCAGGATGGGTCCCCTGACTGTGGTGATGCTGGTGGAGATCCTGCACCCATAGGAGCATCTGATGAGCCCAGTTTGAGGCTGGGGTTACTGGGAGAAGTCGGACAAGCCACTGGGGCTGCAGAGATGTGGGTCCTGTCCCCATGGGGTTTGGCTCCCCAGAAGCCTCCCCGATGGATGGATCCCTGTGCCTTGCCTGGAACAGCTGCCAGACCATTCCCAAGCCCTGGGGAGGGCACAAACCTTGCTTGACCCCCTGTATAGTTGTGGGGTAGGAGGGGAGCACAAGCCTTGCCTGGACCCGCAGCCTGCTCCCCGTGACAACTGATGCTTTCCTTGGGACCCCTTGATTTAAACGAAATAAATCCCAAAAGACATAAAAAGGGGGAAAAAACACAACTAAAAGTGGGTGCTGCTGCCCTGCCGGGGCTGGGGTTCACTTTGTGGGGCAGCTGTAGAGCAAGAAACACCCCCGCTTCTCCCCATATCCGAGCGTTGTTCATCCCAGCCCTGTCGCACGGGTGCCGAAGGGAGGCTGAGGAGCGCAGCGGCTGACCCGGGGGGGTGAAAGCCGGTGGTGCCCCAGCCGCGGTGCCGGTGGCCGGGCCGGGCCGGCTCCAGTCGCCTCTTGGCAAGAGGCTGAGTCTGATGCAATCGGCCGCGGTTCCCCACCTGTATTTGCCATTGTGTGCCCGGAGCTGTTTGCAGGTGTTTGCTGGCGCCGCGCTGTCTGAGCCGCACTTCCCTCCTCCTCCTGCTCCTGCTCCCGCTGCCTGCCCCGGCCAAGCCCGGCCCCCCCTTCCCCCCCCCCCCCCCCCCCCCCCCCCCCCCCCCCGATCCCGGCTCCCGGCTCCTCGCCAGCCGCGGCGGATGCGGCGCTCGCACACGCGTGGGATCGGGATGTGCTTGTGTGTGCTGTGTGCGCGGACACGCGTGGCTCCGCTCGTGCACACGCGCTCGGCGTGCGCGTGCATGCACTCGGACACGCGTGCTCGGGCACACGTGCGTGCTCCGGCAGGCACATGTGAGCCCGCAACACGGCGGCAGCGGCGGCACATGTGCTCCTGCAAAGCATGTCAACATGCACATGGGCTGCAGCACATGTGTGCCTTGCAGCAGGAGCACATGGGCGCACATGTGCACACGCGCATCGACATGCATACCTATGCATGCACACGCACATACATGCACACCCCAGCCCAGCCAACACGGACATGCATCTGCATGCACACTCACACACGTTTATTCACATACACATACTTACACACACATGCACACTCTGACACAGCCAACGGGGACATGCATACACATGCATGCACACACACACGTACACATGCATACACATGCATACTCACACACGTTTATTCACACACACACATGCTTACACACACATGCACACCCAGGTTCGGCCGACAGGGGCACATCCACGTGCATGCACACACATGTGTACACGTGCACACACATGCACACACGCTCCAATCCAGCCAACAACAACACGCATCCACACTCCATTCCTCCGTCCTTGTGTCCCTTCATCCCGTTCTCCCTGTCCTCCCCCGTGCCCCTCCATCCCCACATCTGCATCCCACTGCCCCTGCATCCCATCGACTCCCCTGTGCCGGGACTGGAATGCCTGGTCCGGGGTGGGGGGAGCGGAGGGGAGCGGGACCCGCAGCCGCGGCTCGCTGCTGCCGCCTGCAGGGCAGAGGAGGAAGAGCCCGGCTCAGGCCGAACCTCTGCGATGCCGCAAGGCTGATTCCAGCACCTCCTAAAGTCCCATCTCAGTCTCCCCTCGGGCAGGTTCAAGCCATTCCCCTTGTCCTGTCCCTACAGGCCCTTGTCCAAAGCCCCTCTCCAGGTTTCTTGTAGGGAATGGTCCTTTCCCACCTCCCTGCAGGCTTGGGGATGCTGGAGGAGCGTTTTGAGCACCCAGCGCTGAGGTCAAGGAGCTTGGCCAGACACTGCTCATGCTGTGTAGCCCAGTGCTGGGAGTTGGGGGATGCTGAGCATCCTTCGCAGTGTGGGGAAGGTGCCAGCATCCTCATCTCTGTCTCCATGAGGATCTTGGTACCAAAAACCATCAATGGGTGAAGTGGAGGAGACTGGAAGTGAAGGTTTTCCAGCAGTTTGGAGCTGGTCATAGCAGAGATCTGAACTTTGAAGGCCACAATTTCCATCTGCAGCAGTGCTGGACTCTGGCCTTGGCTTTTTTGATGGCAAGGATTGGTCCTTACATGCAAGCAGTGGCTGTTAATCTCCTTTGAGAGAGAGAGATAGGAGCCTGAGCTGAGCTCTTAGGCAGAAGCTGTTCCCTGTGAGGGTGCTGAGGTGCTGGCACAGGGTGCCCAGAGAAGCTGTGGCTGCCCCATCCCTGGCAGTGCTCAAGGTCAGGTTGGACACAGGGGCTTGGAGCAGCTGCTCCAGTGGAAGGGGTCCCTGCCTGTGGTTGGAGCTGGAGCTGGATGAGCTTTAAGGTCCCTTCCAACCCAAAGCATTGGCACTGATTTATCCACCCTGTTGGGTATGGCGCTGTCTTTGTGGGCTGAAATGGAGGCAGCCATTGCCTTCTCCCTGCAGGGGGAAGGATGAAGGTCTGGGTGCGTTGAGCTGCCAAGTCCATGTGCTCCTGGCACAGGGATGCGGTGCCCAGCCGTGCGCTGGCTTCACTGCTGCCAAGTTCTTTGTTCTGCCTCAGAGCCCTTGCATGGTGGGAGGCCTGGATCAGAGGCTCCTGGTGTCCTCCCCCAGGCTGAGGGGGAATCTGGGGGTCTGGTGCCCATCCTCATCCCCAGCAGAGGCCACGGTGTCTGTCTGTCTTCGCAAGGGAGTCCATCTCTGCACCTGAACATCCCCAATCCCAGAGCTGGACATGAAGCTGCCTTGTCCGGAGAGAACATTGAGGAGGAAAGAACGGATGGAGGGCAGCCAACTGATGGGGAGGATTGAGGTGGTACAGCAGGGATCAACCGTGGCTCATCCATCTGTGGCTCTGGTGGCCTTTTACTGGTCCCAGTAAGTCTTGGACTTGCCCTCTCCTAGGGATTCACCATTGCCTTGGGACTTTCTGCCACTGCTGCACCCCAAAACACCCTGTGGGCTCAACTGGGGGCCCTTCACCCCCTTTTCCTCCCTCCCCTTTGCCACTAAGACCTGATGCACTCCAAGGACACGGTGGCGGTGGCTGCGGCTGGGCTGGTGGGTTGAGGGCACCCCTCTGAGGTCCCTGCACCCCCAAACAAGGGGGTTACTGTCAGTTTCAGGCTGGAGCACCCTGGAATCCTTCACCTCCCAGACAGATGCAGCCCCCCCTGCCTCAGTGCGAATGGGGGGGAAGATGGGAATGTGTGTGTGGGACCCCCCCGGCTTTAATAGGTAATTAATAATAAGTGAATCCCAGTCCCTATCCCAATCCCAGTGACCCCCATTCCAGGCGCCCCCATCAATAGGAGCAGGTGGTCCCCAATAGGTAACGCCCCCTAATTTGCATATACCCACCTCCCCCGAAGCGCGGCCTCTTATGGCCCCTCCCGGCGCCGCTGCCTGCCGCGTGGGGGGGGGGGGTGAGGAGGGCGTGGCTTCACCGCCGCCAGCCAATCAGCGCGTGGCGTTTTCCGCGGGAAATCCGAATTTCGCGGGACGCCGTTTGGCGCTTAAAAAAAACCAACCCAAAAAACCGGAAAAAATAGAAAAAGAATTAAAAAAACCCAGCCCCATCCTCCTGCCCCCCCCCCCCTCCGCATCGTCAGCACCACCCGAAGGTCATGTCCGTGATGGGCTCCTCCGGGCGGGGGGGGCACAGCCTGCGCACCCCCCCGTTACCCACCGCCTGCTGCACCCATGGCAGCGGCCCCGCTCCTCGGGGGGGGGCTCTTAATTGCACCCCCCAGAGCCCCCAGCTCAGGACCCTGCACTCGGCTTCAGCGGGAAGGCTGCAGGTAAGGAGCCTGCCCCACATCCACTCCTCGGACATGGCTCAGGGGGGCTCCGTGCAGGGGTGGGTGACGGCAGCACCCGCAGCACCCACAGCACCATCCCCTTCCTAATCCTGAAGCTTCTGCTCGGGTCTGCGCCCCTTGGAGGTGTCGCTTTGGGGATGGGAGGTTTGAGATCAGAAGGGGCAGTGAAATGGCCCCATAGGTTTCTCCACTTCCCTTCGCCCCTGTGAGCTGCGGAGCCGGCTCCCGGCTTCCGCTTTTCACCCTTTGGAGGCCTTTTTCCTCCTCTTTCTGGCTTGGCAAACCTCTTCCCACCTTAGGGTGGGAGGTACCGTTCCTGCTCTATGGGGCTGGGACCCCCAGGCTGGGACATGGGGTTTGGGGCTGGGACACAGGGACATGGTGGGGACAAGGGGTGGTTCAGCGCCACCGCCCAAGCTCGGTTCCTGCTGCGGTTACGGCAGGGCTTGCAATGCCTTTGTTTATGGGGGGGGAGAAGGGAGTTTGAAGCAATCCTCATCCTCCGTGGGGCACCCCAAGGCTTTGCAGCAGGGAGCGATGTGGGTTGGCACCGTCCCTGGCACCCAGCCCACTGCCACCAAGCAGGGAAACTGAGGCACAGGTCGGGCACTGGGGCAGTGTCCGGTATTGGGGTGCACGGGTGGCTCTGCCCATCCCATTCCATCCCATCCCTACTCCTGAAGGGTCCCTGCTGGCAGCTGGCATTTAATTCCCACCCCCTGCATCCAGCCTGGGCGCACATCCAGCCCTCACTGTGAGCCTCTGTTCTCCCAGGTCCTGAGGGGGATCCCAGACCCCGCTCCCTCCGGCTGAGGGGGTTTTAAGGCTTCATTGATGGATTGATTCCCCCTTTTCCCTGGGCCATGGTCACGGCTGGGGACAGGGGGTAGCTTTGCTCCCCCCTTCATGCCATGGCTGGGACTGGTGGGGCTGCTGTAAGTCCTGTCCCAGGGGGGCTCTGATGTTAATGTGGAACCTCCTATGCTCCAGTTTACACCCATTGCCCCTTGTCCTACCACTGGATATCACTGGAAAAAGCCTAGCTCCATCATCCTGACACCCACCCTTTACATATTTGTGAGCACTGATGAGGTCACCCCTCAGTCTCCTCCAAGCTAAAGAGACCCAGCTCCCTCAGCCTCTCCTCATAAGGGAGCTGTTCCACTCCCTTAATCATCTTTGTGGCTCTGCGCTGGACTCTTTCAAGCAATTCCCTGTCCGTGAACTGGGGGGCCCAGAACTGGACGCAATATTCCAGATGCAGCCTCACCAAGGCAGAGTAGAGGGGGGGAGAACCTCTCTTGCCCTACTAACCACACCCTTTCTAATGCACCCTAGGATGCCATTTGCCTTCTTGGCCACAAGGGCACATTGCTGGCTCATGGTCATCCTCCTGTCCACCAGGACCCCCAGGTCCCTTTCCCCTTCACTATTTGCAGCACGTCAACCCCCAACCTGTACTGGTACATGGGGTTTTTCTTCCCCAGATGCAAGACTCTACACTTGCCCTTGTTGAATTTCATCAAGTTTCTCCCTGCCCAACTCTCCAGCCTGTCCAGGTCTCACTGAATGGCAACACAGCCTTCTGGTGTGTCAGCCACTCCTCCCAGTTCAGTGTCATCAGTGATCTTGCTGAGGGTACACTCAGTTCCCTCATCCAGGTCATTGATGACAATATTAAACAGCACTGGTCCCAGCACTGACCCCTGAGGGACTCCACTGGTCACAGACCTCCAGCTGGATTCTGCCCCATTGACCACAACTCTCTGCCTTCTTCCTTTCAACCAGTTCTTGATCCACCTCACTACCTGATCGTCAAGCCCACACTTTCTTAGCTTATCTATGAGGATGCTGTGGGAGACAGTATCAAATGCCTTACTGAAATCAAGAAAAACCACATCTACCGCTCTACCATCATCCCTCCACCTAGTCACTTCCTCATAGAAGGCTATAAGGTTGGTCAAACATGACTTCCCCTTCATAAAACCATGTTGGCTGTTCTTAATAACCCCCTCATCTGGGGCCACCTGTCTCCTCTTCAGCCTCTTTGTCCATGTGTCCTCTTTGTCCAGCATCTCACATCTGAACCATGGGGGATGCTGCATCCTGTGCTGTTGGTTAAGGAGACACCTGCCCCTTCCCCTAAAACCTCAGGGTCCTGTTTCCATGCATCCCTGTGGAGCTGGTTTTGGGCTAAGGGCCTCTTTCCCATCACCATCACCATCACCTAACCAGGAGATGCTCATGGTGTTCTGCTCACAACTGTGCCCTGAATGGGGATCTGTGGGGCTCATGTGACACCTGGGGGGCATCCCCCTCACTGCCTTGCAAGTGGTGTCCCCATCCCATTCCCTGATGCTGTTATCCCATTCCCAGCCACACACCCCATTTATGACACAACCTTTGTGTGCAGATCCGAGGCAAGCATTAGAATAAGCGTTTCCTCCCCATTCCCGAGCAGGGTAATTGCTGCCACTCCCATCTCCCTGCTGGATTTGTGCTGGAGAGCTGAGCTGGGCCAGCTGGAGGGAGCCCATCACCCTGGGTCTGGCCATGGGGAACAGGGATGGCTTGTTCCTCATCTCATGTATATTTCCCCTCTGATCTGAGGGTCCTGGAGCGGGTCAATGTGTTCACCCCCATGAACAATGAGTGTCCTGCAGAGATTTTAGCATGTGCCAACCCCATCCTCACTATTTGCCATGGCCATATGGGATCCCTATAGCAGTTGTGGGGTTTCTATAGTGGTTATGGGGTCTTGGAGGGCTCAGCACTGTGAAGGACCCAGCAACGTCCCTGCCTCCTCCATGCTGGAATCAAGATGTTCAGAGTCCGCCGCAGTTTCAGTGTGAGCTGGCAGGGCTGAGCAAGGAGCACCTGGTGGGTGCTGGGCTGGGGGTGACCCATGGTGATCCCATCCCCTTCTCCATTCCATCCCGGATGCTCCTGCCTGGGCAGGCGTGGGGGGCCTGGGGGTGCAGGGTTGGGATGGGTGTGGAGGTGGTGGCTGTTGTGCTGCCCTCGGAGGGGCTTTGACAGCCTCCAGCTCTTCTCTGCCAGGGAACGTCTCCAACCGTCCGTGCTGGGATGGGGATGGAGATACCGGATGCATCTCGGAGTGGGGAGTGGTACCCGGGCTGGGGGTACTGCCTTCCTCCCTGGCTCTGCACCAGAGCTCATCCTCCCTCCCCTGCCCACCATGGTGCTGGAACCCCCCAAATCTGGGGGTTCTGCATCCTCCTACCCCTGCTGGCTCCCATCCACCCCAAAGGCTGCACTGGGGGGGGGGATCTGATTCAGCAGCCCCTTGTCATGAGCAGCATCCCTGGCACAGTGATGTGATCCCAGGGTGCCCATCCCTGGGTGCTGCTGTGTTTTCCCACCCCCCAGCACAGGGGGTGGCACAAAGGCAGGGCCTGGGGTGCTGTTGGCATCAGGAGCCCCTGGGAGGGACAGGGCTGGGTCCAGCCCCCGGCACTCAGGGCTGTTGGCAGGCAGAGCTGGCGGGGGGCCCGGCTTCACCCCCTCCATCCCCATTGCCTTCATTGCCCCCCCCCCCGGGTCTGAGCCCCTTTTCTCACCCCCAGCATCATGCTGGGGGGGTCCCCCCATCCTGGGAAAGGGCACAAGGAGGGGTGTCCCCCTCATGCCCTGGAGTGGGGGGGGTGGTCTTGGTTCTTCCCCCCCATCTGCTCTGGATCATCCTGAGCCCTGGCAGGGTGCTGGGAGCCCCTCGCTGTGCCCCACTCAGCTGTCGTGTGCCTAATCCTGCCCGGGGGGGGGGGGTCCGGCAGCTGGGACACAGGAGATACCCCCTTGTCCATTGTCCTTTGCTGTGCATCCCCCCCCCATTGAGCCCACCAGGCTCCCCCTGCCCCAGTGCATGTGGGGTCCACCTTTCCCCCATTCCTGTGCACTAGGGATGGGAGATCGCCTTTGGTGGCTGTGGTCCTGGGGGGGGTTTGCAGGTGGCTGGGGGGCACCAGGATTTGCTGCGGTTGCTCCCGTGCCTCAGTTTCCCCACTGGCGGTGGGAACACGGGTGTGTGGGGAAGGAAGGGTTCGGGTGCCAGGAGAAGGGGGGGATGCAGGATGCTGCTCCCCCCATCCCAAACGGCTCTGGCAGATGCACGGGGTCTGGTCGGGGGCAGGAGGTTCCCATGCACTCAGTGTTAACCATTGGGGTGCCGGCAGCCGGGGGGGGGGAGGGCACAGGAATGGCGATGGAGGAGAATTCCCTGGGGAAAACCGGCTCCGGGAGAGGGAGGGACCAGATTCCCACAGGAGCTTGAGCCCAACCTGGCTCCCTGGAGGGGGCGGAAAACAGCCCCCGGCGCCTCTGCCCCCCCCCCCCCCCCGAGGTGCCCAACCCTTCCCCACGCACTGGGGTGCGCTCCCAAGGGAGCCGCAGTCGGAGCCAGCACCGGGACCATGCGGGATGTGCTGGGGGGGATCCTGTGGGACAGCCCGGCCTGGGAGCAGGTACTGGGGGGGGGTGTGGGATGGGGCTGGGGGAGCTGCTTTGTGTTGCTGTGTGTGTGCCCCAGACACCCCTGCTAGTATTTAGGGGTCTGGGGGGGATTTCCATGTGATTTGGTGACACACCCCCCCTTTTCCCTGGGTCTCTTTGCTCTAGGTGATGCTTTGGGGGTGCCTGGGGGTGGGATTTCCAATTGCTGCTTAGCTCTGGCAAAGGGACAATGTGTGTGTGAGATGTCCCCCCCCTTGCCATGCCCCACTTCCCCTCCAGCTGAGTGCACATGTGTGGGGCACCCCATAGCAGCTGGGTGCCCTCAGCTGCCTCCAACCATGGCCAGCAATAAGGGAACAAGGGGGGGGTGATGAAACCCCGCACCCCATCTGCCAGGGTGGGAGGGCAAGGATCCAGCCTTGGAGCTACCACGTTCCCAGGACTCATCCCTGAGGAGCTGTGCCAGGAACTGGGAGCAGGGGGAAATCCCCCGTGGCTGCCATGGGGGGAGCTGGGATCACCCCAACTCCTCCCTCCCTGCTGGGTACTGTGGGAACCCCTCCCACAATGGGTTTTGCAGCCGGATGAGCCCCTTGCAAGAAGCCTCCATTGGACTCCACCACCTCCAGAGGTCCCTTCCAGCCCAATCCATTCCCTTCCAGCCCAATCCATTCCCTCGCATGCTTCTATAACAGGCTGCGGCCCCCAGGGCTCCCCCATGCCCCCGGGGGGGGGGCCTGGCTCCATCCCAGTGTGGGCTTTTCTCTCCCGCTCCAGGCCAAGAGGAAGCTGGACCTGGAGGGCTCTGGATTCCGCACGCCCAAAGGGAAGGGCAGGACCTTGGCACAGGTCCCCAGCCCCAGGAGTAAGTGGTGCTGGGGGAGATGGGGCCTGGAGGGGGATTGACCCCAAAGGTGGTCTTTGGGCCGCTCCATCTCACTGCCCCAGCACAGAGCTCCCTTGGAGGGAGGGTATTTCTCCATCAGGTTCGGGATGTGCAGCGTTCCCTGTCCCCAGTGGGGTTTTCCCTTCCTTTCCCTGCAGCTCCCAAGTCTCCCGGGGAGAAGACGCGCTACGACACATCCCTGGGGCTGCTCACCAAGAAGTTCATCCGCCTCCTGCACGAGTCCCCTGACGGCGTTGTGGACCTGAACCACGCGGCCGAGGCGCTGGGGGTGCAGAAGCGCCGCATCTACGACATCACCAACGTGCTGGAGGGCATCCAGCTCATCCGCAAGAAGTCCAAGAACCACATCCAGTGGATGTAGGCGATGCCATGGGATAAAGGGTGCTGGGGGATGGTTTGGGATGCGCTGTCACTCGGGTGCTGTCTCTGTCTGCAGGGGGACGGGGATCTTTGAGGACACGGCGGTGATGCTGAAGCAGCAGGTGCTGAGGGGGGAGCTGGCAGAGCTGGCCAGGATGGAGAGGAGCCTGGACCAGGTCCTGCAGGATGGGGACCTGCAGCTCCGGCAGCTGACTGACAACGAAGCCAACCAGAGATATCCTTGCTGGATAGGGACACGGGGCAGGGAGGGCTGGAGAAGGAGCTCATCCTCCTGGGCTGGTGGGGGGTGTTTGGAGGATGCTGCTGGGGTAGGGAATGAGCCATCATGCTTGCAGCCGGTCCTTTTCCTATAGCTCATCCCTGTCCACGCTGGCCTATGTCACCTACCAGGACCTCCGTGGCATCAGCAGCTTCCAGGAGCAGACGGTGATCGCCGTGAAGGCTCCTCTGGAGACACAGATGGAGGTGCTGGACGTCAGTGAGGTGTGTGTAGGGCTGGGAGCTGCTCCCCCCATTGCAGCAGGGTCAGGGCCAGGCTGTGGGTGCATCTGCACCATAGAACCATAGAATGATGGAACGGTTTGGGTTGGAAGGGAGCTTAAAGCTCATCCAGTGCCATGGGCAGGGACACCTCACACTGGAGCAGCTGCTCCAAGCTCCATCCAACCTGGCCTTGAACACTGCCAGGGATGGGGCAGCCACAGCTTCTCTGGGCACCCTGTGCCAGTGCCTCAGCACCCTCACAGGGAAGAGCTTCTGCCTTATCTCCAACCTGAACTTCCCGTGTCAGTTTGAACTCATCACCCCTTGTCCTGTCACTGTAGTCCCTGATGCAGAGCCCCTCTCCTGCATCCCTGTAGCCCCCTTCAGACACTAGAAGCTGCTCTGAGGTCTCCATGCAGTTTTTCTTCCCCAGGCTCAACAGCCCCAACTTTCTCAGCCTGGCTCCATACAGGAGCTGCTCCAGCCCCTGAGCATCCTCGTGGCCTCCTCTGGACTTGCTCCAACAGCTCCGTGTATCTGGAGCACCCCAAGGGTGCAGCCCAGCATGGCCCTGGGTGGTTTTGGGGTGTCTCCATGGGGCTGTTTGACCCTGGGCTGGCCATTCAGGGGTTGCAGTGCTCTGCCTGGACCCCCAGCATAGGTTGGGGCAGTGGGGTAGGATATGGGTGCCTTTCTGAGTTGCTGTGCCCCTCCAGGATAACTTCCAGCTCCACCTGAAGAGCACCACCAGCCCCATTGCGGTGTACCTCTGCCCAGAGGAGAGCCCCACCAAGGACCACAGCATCCCCTCCCCTGCCACCTCCCCATGGCACCACAGCAGCCCCCTTTCCCTGCCAAACAGCCCTGGGCCGGCCCCACTGCCCCCCAGCTCCCTCCCTCAGAGCTGGGGGGGCCCAGGAGCCCCCTCCTCACCCCCATCCCTGCCTCTCTGTGTGCCGGGGGGGCCCAGCTCGCTGCTGGAGGTGGAAGCTGGGCTCCTGGGCTCACCCCATCACCTCCTGCAGCAGACCGAGGACCAGCTGCCCTGCACCTCCTCCAGCCTGGACTCGGGGCCCTTTGTCAGCTTCTCGCCCCCCCTGGGGCAGGACGATTACCTCTGGGGGCTGGAGGGTGAGGGCGTCAGTGACCTCTTTGATGCCTACGACCTGGGGGAGCTGCTGAAGCACTGAGCATCAGGGACATCCCCGTTGCCTTGGCCCCGCTCCGGACACTCGTGCACTGAGCGTGTGGGGCGGTTGGGCAGTGTGGGGTGGGTCGGGGTGGTGATGGGGCCACCCTGGGTGCGTTCACCCTGCGTTGGTGGTCACCTCAGGGCTGTGGTTGTCACCTCCAGGGATGTGGGAAGGATGCAGCCAGGTCCCATGGGGTGCTGGTGTTGATGCTCCCCACTATAAGCTCCCACCATTGTGGGGTGGGTTAGGGTGGTAGAGAAACCCCTGTCCAGAATGGGCTGCCTTGAGGGGGGGTTCATGTTTTGGGACCACTCCCTACTTAGACTGGTTCTTTGGAATCATCATGGCTCATTCTGAGCCTTTTCCCACTCCATGGCTGAAAAATCCTTACCTAAACCCCACGGAGAGGGGTTTGGGAAGCAGCGTGGGATGAGCCCCAGGACATGGAGCTGGATACAACTTTGAGTGATGTTGTTGTTAGATGTACTTATTGCACTGTATTTATATGGACCCCCCTTGGCACAGCGCTGGGGGGGTTGGTTTGCAAGTAAGTTCAATTAAGTTCACTGAAGTTTTCCTTCCTTTGGGTTGGTTCTGCTGTGGGTTGGTTCTTGGGTGCTGCGGGTGAGTGTGTTTTTGGCATGGGAAAATTTGTGGCATTTGATGTTTTCTGCCTGGGAGGGGATGAAGTGAAATAAAAGAGAACTTTGGAGTCAGAAGGGGCTGTTTAAAGTAGCAGAACGCTGGAGGAGGGAGGTATTGGGCTGGTTTTGCTCCTGTTTTCGGTGTAAAAAAAGCCTGTTTTGGGGGCTTTTTAACTGGCCAGCCTGCTCTGGAGGAGCTGATGGAGATGAGGTTGAGGTGAAGCTGTGGCTGGAGTGAGGGAAACGGGTCTGACCTGCTGTGGGTCGGTGATTTCCAGCCCAAATCCGGTTGGGATGAGCCTTTGCCCAAGCTTGAGCCCCTTAAACCAGGAGCGTGGGAAAAGCCCCAGGGTTTGGGATGGGCTAGTACACCGGGTTTGAGAGCTGGTTGGGTGGCTGCATCGCAACCCACTCTCGGTGCGGCTGTGCCCATGGAGGGTCCTTCCCCATGGGGTGGCCCCGGGTTGCCAGCTCCTGCCCAGTCACACTGTGACTGGGTGATGGCTGGTGGTACCTGGTGATACCGGTGGTATCCAGCACCGGCTGGGGGATGCAGTGATGGTCAGGGTACCCACTGATGTCCGAGGTACCTGGTGATGGCCACTGGTACCCAGGGATGTTTAGGCTATCCAGTAATGCCTGATGGTACCCAATGACATCAGGTAATAGTCGGTGGTACTTGGGGTTCATCTGGTGGGGCAGAGGAAGACAAGGAGGAGGGAGAAGACAAGGAGGAGGGAGAAGAAGAGGAGGAGGGAGAAGAAGAGGAGGAGGAGAAGAGGAAGAGGGAGAAGAGGCGCAGGAGAGCCCCGAGCCAGGTAAGCCGGGTGATGGGCACAGAACGCTGTATCCATGGTCCCCATCTCCGTGTCTCGGCTCAGCGGGGGGGTCTCGGCCATGTGTCGCCCCACTCCGCAGTCCCCAGGCTGGCCAGGAGGTGGCAGAGCCACCCCAGCAAAGGGGCTGTCCCCAGCCCCGCGGTACCCCCGTGTCCCCCAAGGGAGGCTCTGGGAGTGCCCGTATTTTGGGGGACGCCTTACCTATGGGACCAAAGCTGAGCCCAGCACCGCAGGTGTGGCCTGACCAGTGCTGGCTCTATGGGACAGGGACATCTTCTCTGCTGGCGATGGCCTTGTTGAAGTCCTCAGCATCCCGTTGGCCTTCTTTGCCACAGCTCCTGTTCATCTTGTGCCCACCAGGAACCCCAGGTCCCTTGGCACAGAGCTGGTGCCAACCTGTGCTGTGCTCTTGGCTTGTGTGTTCCCAGGTGCAAGGCCTGACGTTTGTCCTTGTTGAACTCACAGGCTCATGGAATAGTCTGGCTTGGAAAGGACCTCAAAGCTCCTCCAGATACAACCCCTGCCACGGGCAGGGACCCCTTCCACTGTAGCAGCTGCTCCAAGCCCCTGTGTCCAACCTGGCCTTGAGCACTGCCAGGGATGGGGCAGCCACAGCTTCTCCATTCAACTCATTCCAGTGTCCCAGCACCCTCACACAGAATTCCTTCCTCAGATCCCATCTCAGTCTCCCCTCGGGCAGGTTCAAGCCATTCCCCTTGGCCTGTCCCTACAGGCCCTTGTCCCAAGCCCCTCTCCAGGTTTCCTGCAGCCCCTTCAGGCACTGGAGCTGCTCTCAGGTCTCCCCTTCAGGAGCCTTCTCCAGGCTGAACCCCTCAGCCCATCCCCCCATCACATCCCTCTCCCCCCTCTCCATCCCCCCCATCCCAACCCTCCCTTTGCCTTCCCCCCCCCCCCCCCCGTATCCCGACGCTTTCCGTGATGCGAACCCCGCCGGGTCCCTTCTCCTTTAACGGCCGGGCGGGGCTCCCGCATGACGCGGGTGTGAGTTGGGGCGGGCGCAGCTCCCGGGGCCGGGCACGGGGCGCTGAGCGGGGCCTCGCCGGCTCCCCGGGGCGCTCCGCACGGAGCCCCCCCAGCCCCGCTCCATCCCATCCCGTTCCATCCCATCCCGTCCCGTCCCATCCCATCCCGCACCATGCCCGAGCAGCTCAGCGTGGCCGAGTTCCTGGCGGTGACCGGTGAGGACCTGAGCGCCCCGACCGCGGCCGCCTTCGCCCCCAAGATGCACAAGTGCCGGGGGGCGGTGGGGGCTCTGGAAGAGGTGAGTGCGGTTATGGGGGGGTCCCCACCTCAGCGCAAACCCCCCCCCCCCCACCCCGCAGCACCGGTCCCGCACCCGCGGGGCTCCTGCGTTGCTTGGGTTTGGGTTTATCAGGGTCCCTTCAGCCCGAACCCCCCCTGTTCGACTGGTGGGAACGCTAAAGGGGGTGTTTGGGTACCCTAAAGGAAGTGTTGGGGACCCTCGGGCCGGTTGCATCCCCCGAGCAGCCCCAGCGGGTGCTTTCTGAGTCCAGAGGCTGCAGAAATGGGTAAAACTCTTCTTTCAACCTCCTGTAAAGGGTTAATTTCCAGCTCCGGGTCCCCCTCTACACCCCCAGAGCATCCCCCGTGGTTCAGGGCATCCCCTCCCGGGGCCAGGGCTTCCCCCTGGGGCTGGACAGAGCATCAGCCCCATGGCTCCCAGCCGCTATGGAGGTCCTGGAGCCAGCCCTGATGTGCTGCTGTGTCCATGGGGTCCCCCCCCATGCTATTAAAGCCATTTTCAATCCCCCCCCCCCCCATAAAGTCTGGCTGCATTTGCCGGCAGGGAGGAGGCTGGAGGGTGCCTGCGTCCCCCTTCTCCCGCCTGGAATAAAGGCGGTTTCCAGCTGGTCCCGTGGCTTTTGCCAACCCCTCTTAGCGCAGGAATGACTTTGAAGGGGAGCCAGGGCTGGTGGGGAGTGCGGGGCCCCAGGTGCCGGGATCCCCGGGGGCAGCAGGTTGGGCATCCCAAGGCCTGGAAGACTGGGGATGCACCATGGAGCATCCTGGTCCCTGCCAGCATGTGTTGGATCTTCCTCTCAGCCAGGAATGGGGCAGGCGGCTCCAGCCAGGAGTAAGCAGCAGGGATTTCATTTGGCTGCTCCAGAGGTGAAGGGGGATATAGGGATGGGGCAGGAGCAGAGGCATCCCCCTGGAATAGCAGGGATCTCTGTGGGGTTTGCTCAGTAGAGCTCCAGTAAGCGTGCCTGAGAGCTGGGAGTCGTGAGTGTGCCATGGGGGGACTATGGGACTGAGCCCCCCCCACTGGAGGTTGTGGGAACTCTTGTGGGGGCCAAAGCTCTGCCAGGCCTTTGGTGTCCTGATGCTCCAGCAGGAGGGGAAGTGGGAAATCCAAGCACAGGAATCCCGGCCCCACGCCATCCTCTGCAGCGTCCTGCTCCCAGCCCCATGGAGCTGTCACCCTGGTACCTGGCAACCACAGTGCCTCCTTCACCGGGCAGCACCAGCCGGCAGCAGGGGGGGAAGGCAGAAGAATGGCCCCATTGAGCATCCCAGTGGGGCTGTGGTGCAAGTGTGGATCCGTCCCTTCCTCCATCCCTGCTGGGAATCCCTCATCCTGCAGTGCCAATGTCCTCAGCTTCCCCAGAGCAGGAGCCCTCATCCCTGGCTGGGTCTGGGGGTGACGGGTGCTATGTGAGGGTTGTCCTGGTGCTGCTGAAGCCCATATCCTCAGCATCCATCTCAGCACATCAGGGATGCCAGCGATGCCCAGAGCAGTGCACTGATTTCCTCTGTGTTTCCTATCCCAGTGCTGGGCTCTGCCTGCCCTGTCCCCACTCATGGACCCCTTCCTAAGAGCCACTAAGTCCTTCCCCAGAGCATCCTGAATCCCTGCTCTGCACTGGCCCCATTCAGGCTCCTGCTAAGCTGTCCTGGACACTAGGAGCAGTTTCTTCCCTCACTTGCACAGTGATGCATCCAGAACTGCCTCCGTTCCCCCTTCCTGAGGCTATGCCAGGTTTCCACACCTGGCCCTGGCTTCCCTCCCAAGTCATGGGATGCTCCAGAGAGCCTGGCCTGCCTGGATCTGGGAGGCTTTGGTGCGCTCCAGTATCCTCCCCATTGCAGATGCATTGCATTGTGGATGATCCTGCCTCAGCTCCAGTCCCCTCCCAGCAGGCTCATCCCGGCCAAAGCTCCTCTTGCAGCATCCCATCCAACCAGGAGGGCCTTGGAGAGCGGCTCCGGGGCCAGGCTGACCTCGCTGTCAGGAAATCAGCCTTGACATCAGCCCCAAACCCTTCAGCAGGAGCGAGCGGAGCCTCCTTTTTGCAGCTCCTCCTGCTTTCATCCCTGCCCTTCTTCATGTTCACGCCCTCTGCATATTTCCAGCCTGTTATGCCTCTGGTACCTCCAGCCAAGGCGCCCTTAACCCTTTCCTACGGCTGGGGCTGCCTTCCTTAACCCTTGTGGGATGCTCTGCAGGCAGCAGCAGTGGCTGGGTTGGCATCAGTTTGGCATTAGGTTGGCATCAGTTTGGCATTGGGTTGGCATTGGGGTTCAGTTTGTCCTGCTGCTTGATGGGGGCAAAGAAGGGTCAGGAGGGATGGAGTGAGGAAGAGAAGATGTGGAAGCACCGAAGTTGTGGGGTTTATGTGCTGTAGGTCCCTGATGGGCACCAGTAGGTCCTGGTTTTGGCTCTCCCATGGACCTCCGTGGGGAGCTGGACACCTCCCAGGGCTCTCCTGGCCATAGGGACACATGGCCACAGGCTGGTTTAGTCATGCTCTGTGATGCTTCATCCCTTCCTTGGTTGGAATAGCTCCTGCGAGAGCCAGGGACACATTTCCCATGGACACTGGGATCCAAAGGGGTGCTGGACGTGCTGGCCAAGCCTCTCCCCCCTTGCATCTTGCTCCAGTCCACTCTCTGGGGGCAGCCAGAGCCATTGGGCATCCTGGGTGTTCCTGGGATGCCTCCGGCTCCTCTTGCAGCACCAGGAGCTTGGCTGCTGCCCCACACATCTGCATGGCAGAGCAGCAGCAGTGGGGCTGAGCGCTGGCTGGGCTTGGCAGGGCTCCTGAGCTCTGCTTGTTTTCCTTCTCCGCAGAGCCTGGATGGGGACCAAGCCGTGCTCCAGAGGATCAGGAAATATGTGAAAGCCATTCACATCTCTGGGCTCAGTGAGTTGTGCTTCGAGAGGGGATGGGCATCCCTGGACCACAGGGCTCTGTGATGGGTCTCATCCTGCATCCAGCACTGTATCATGGGGTGATGCAGGAGGGCGGCCATAGGTGGGATGTGGGTGCTTGTGGCCTCTCAATGTCATAAAGTGCTAAAAACTGTCTCAAAAAGATGTAAAAAGGGGAAGCGGAGCACCCAGAGGGAGGTTGTTTGGGGCAGAGCACTGCTGCCCTGCTATGGGGAGATGATGCTGGGGGGCCTGGTTCCGTGATGCTCTCCGTGTGGTGCCACAGGGTCACCGTGTCCCTCTCCGCTGTCTCCCCATGCAGCTCACGTGGAGAATGAGGAGCAGTACAGCGAGGCCCTGGAGAGCTTCGGGAACAACCACCTCTCCCAGAACAACCACGAGCTCTCCACCGGCTTCCTCAACCTGGCCGTGTTCACCCGCGAGGTCACCGCGCTCTTCAAGAACCTGGTGAGCTGTGCCCGCATCCCCACAGACCCCGATGGGTTTGGGAACGTGACCCCCATCCTCCCCATTCAGCTGCCCTCGACCCAGCAGTGCCCATCCTGGCCTCGGGAACGCACTCCTCCTGCTTCCAACCCATCCAATGTGCCTCTTGTTGTGTTGACAGCTCCTTCCCAGCTCCGCTGGGATTCACCGGATGCTTGGAGTTGCTCTTTTCTCTCTTCCCCCCCCCCCTTTTCTTCCTGGTTTTTCCCCCTCACATCAATTGCATCTCTTGATCTCGCTTGCCAAGAAGTAAATGAAAGCCAGGCTGAGCTCACAGAGCCGAGCTGGCAGCGCATTCCCCACCTCAGGAATGGCTCCACTGGAGAAGTCGGTTCCGGGTCTGTGCAAAGCCCTGGGGGGGTGTTTCCATGTCCTGGTCCCCTCTCTGGTCCCTTTCACATCCACTTCCCAGTGGGAGTTTTGGCTCTGCAGGAGTTTCAGTTCTGCTGCCCTTCCCCTTCAGATCCTTGCCTCTGCCCCTGTTACCCATTATAGGCCTCCCTGTTCCTCCCCTTCCCCATCCCAGGCTATCCCAGCCTGGCCGGATCCCCATGCTCCACGGGGATCTGTGGGATCCATCCTAACGGAGGAGCCAGACCAGTTCCCAGTCCCGCACCACTGCTGCTGTGCTCCCCTCGGAGCAGGGTTATGTGGCTGGATCCAAAAGCCAGGTTTCCCCCTGGAGCTGTCGGAAGTGGCTGCATCCCTGTCCCCAAACCCCAGGAAAGGTGGAAGCTTCCTTGGCATCAGGGGGGCCATGGAGGGGCCGATGGCATCGGGGAGCGCTGCACTGTGAGGAAGGGGACAGGGATGGGGTGTGGATGGAAGGGAAGAGCTTTGCTTTTGGCAGCCGTGCCGCTGCTGTGGTTTGTGGGAAGGGCCCCACGTCGCACATCTTGCAGCCAGCTCCAACAAGCCCCAGCCTGCCCGGTGCCTGCATCCCAGCTCCAGCCCCGCTTCCAGCCGCTTTAACCCTTCCCAGGGCAGCCATGGAGGTCCCAGCACAGGGAGGGATCACCTGCCCTGGGATGGGGACCCTGTGGGGTGAGCCCATCCCTCCTCCTGACAGGTACAGAACCTGAACAACATCGTCTCCTTCCCCCTGGACAGCCTGCTGAAGGGGCAGCTGAAGGATGGGCGCCTGGTGAGTCCCCTCCAGCGCTGTCCCCGTGTTGCAGCGAGAGCCCTGCTCCAGGCAGGAGAAGGGACCTGTGCCCAGGGAATGGTTGGAATGAGGTTGGGAATGATAAAAGCAAAGAGTGGGGACAGGGAGCAGGGCAGGGTGCAGTGATGGAGAGCAAAGCCTTTGGCTGCTTTGGTGCCACCAGCTTTCACCTTCCCTGATGCCTGCCTCCCCTCTTCCCTTTTCCCACAGGACTCCAAGAAGCAGATTGAAAAAGCCTGGAAGGATTATGAGACCAAAGTGTAAGGAACCCGCTGCCTCAGGCACAACCCTCCTAATCCTGCTCTGCACAAAGGTGTTTTGTCCCGGGGGCTGCACTCATTGGTGCCAGTTTGCTGTCAGGATGGCTCTGATCCAGCCTTTCCCAGCTTAGAGGGGCTGGAGATATTTGTCCTGATCCCATTCCCGTCACAGCCACACCCCTGGACATGACCCTGACCTGCTCCGTGCTGTCCCCAGGGGGAAGATGGAGAAGGAGAAGGAACGAGCCCGCTTGGCCGGGGCCATCCAACCAGAGCCGTTGGCAGCCGAGCTGGCCGAGGACATGCAGAGGGAGCGGCGGCTCTTCCAGCTCCACATGTGTGAGGTAGGGGCAGTGCCAGCATGGGGACATCAGGGCCTCGTTGTGTCCCCCCCAAAGCAGCCCCATAGGGTGCTGTGTGGGACCCTCCGCTGTTCCCATCCCATCCCTGCATGGTCCCAGGGTCCCCATCCCCAAGCTGGGGTCTCTGGGATGTGGCTGTGACTGGTACCCATGGGTTCCGCTGTGGCACGGTACCCAGGGTTCCACCTGCATCCTCCCACAGGCTGGCATCTGGGACAAAAAGTGACCTTTTTTGGGTCATGCCCAGGGGTTGGCTTTGTGGTTTGACCCTGTTCTCAAAACTGCTTCAAGAAGCTCTTGGTTTTGGGTTAGGGGGGCTCCTGAGTGGCCCCACATCCCCCATGATACCAGGGGTCCATTCTCAACTGAGATAGGAATCGGTGAAGGCTGCAGACCCAGTGTCAGCCCCACCAGGGAAGAGGGACCCCAGAAGCCCCATAAGCACCTTGAGAGTAGGGGACAGGTCCCCAGTGGCTTGTCCCAAGGGGTCTGCCACATCCCTGAGGATGAGGCAGCAGCATCAGAGCCTGCAGCCCTGTGGCCCTCACCCTGGCAAAGGGGTGCAGGGAGGATGCTGCACCCGCCACAGTGGGACCAGGGAGCTGGGAGCCAGCCAGATGAGTCACTGCCTTGAATAGCAGCACTGTGAAACACACAACAGGGCTTGGGAACAACGGGAGCTGCATCCCGACCAGGAAGGGACCGCTGCCCGCAGTGCTGGCACGTGGGGGTGTGTGTGCCAGTGTGCACGGGAGCTGCTGCTTGCCTGGCAATGGGGGGTGTGGTGCCATTCCCATCATGGGAATGGTTGCACCTCCTCATCATGGGCCAGCTTGCACCCCCAGGGCATGGGGACGGATGCATGTAGTTGGATCCAGATACAGGCAGCGCTGGGAGCATCCTTTTGTGGGGCTCAGCAAGCTGGAAGCCCCATGGTTGGCTTTGCATCTCCAGCTTGCATGGAGCCATTCAGCCACGCTTTCAGGCTGGGGTACCAGGAGGCTCCATCCTCAAGGCTTTATCCCGCCGCAGTGCTTCCCCACCATGGAAAGCCCCTGGAGCTGCCTTCCCCTCCCCTTGCTTCCCACTGGAAAGCATCCTCCAGCAGCTGTGCTGGCTGGATCGGAGCTCCAAGGGGAAAATCTCCTCCCCTCCCTTACTTTGCTGTGGGGGAGCAAGGCTCTAAGTCTTTCCTGTCTGCAGCTGATGGATGGGTTGGATGCATGAAGCTGAAATTCCGCATCCCATGGGACAGCTCTGTGTGGATCGCAGAGCTCCAGGGCTGATGTGCTGCAGGTGCTGGGTTTGTTTGGAGCCAAGGGGTCATGTCTTCAAAACCAGTTCGTTTTCCCTTCATGAGCTGCCTCAGGTCTGGGTTATTTATTAACTCCAGAAGCATGGAATGATGGGACAGGAATGCTTGGCTGGGAGCCCTGGGCGCCTGCCTTTGGTCCTTGAACTGCTCAGGGCTTGGAGGACTTCCAGAGCCAGGTTTTATTGAGGGTGGTCCCCAGCCGGTGCCTGAACACTCCTCCCTGCACTGGGAAGGGGAGGCAGGGGCCGGGGTGAGCATCCCCTTTCCTCTGGGATGCTTCCAGCCCTGTCTCCATCACCTCACCGAGCGTCCCCTCCTCCTGCAGTACCTGCTGAAAGCCAGCGAGTCCCAGATGAAGCAGGGACCAGATTTCCTGCAGAGCCTCATCAAGTTCTTCCACGCTCAACACAAGTAGGTGCTGCTCGGGTCACCCCATGAGGGTCTGGGACCTTCTCCCATCCCAGCTCCATCAGGCTGTTGGTGCAGAGCCCATTGCTCTCCACTTGTACCCAGGGATGGGAATTGAAACGTGCTTTGTTGGCTTGAGGAGCTGTAAACGTGGCTGTGGGGGATGTGGGAAAGGGGTTGGCTTGGGATAGAGCCGATGATTTGGTTTCTGGATGCGTTTCCAGGGATGAGTTCAGCTGAGTAGCTCTGCTGTTAGCTAAGGGGCTCCTGGTGAGGGTGTTTGGAATGAGGATTAACATCCACTTGTCTTTTCCCTTTGCTCCATGAGGCTGTAATAGCAATGTGTGGGTGCCATGTCATCACCTCCTACTCTTGAGTGGGGAAACTGAGGCAAGGGAGGGGACAGGCCCATTGGCCAAGTGTGGGGCTGTGACACAGAGATTGCATTGCACCAGAGGCCAATCCTGCATGCCAAACACCCAAAATACTTGGGGTATCCAGACCCCATGGGCTGAGATTGGGGTCCCCATAGGATAAAGCTTCCCTCAGGGGGGTGTGTGTGTTGCTATGGTCTCTGGCCACGGCATCTCTCAAAGATCCTCTTTCTTCCCCTCCATCCTCCCCATCTGCATCTCAATCCCATGGGACAAATGCCCAGTTTCTTCCAAGACGGCTGGAAAGCTGCCCAGAACCTCTACCCCTTCATTGAGAAGCTGGCTGTGTCCCTCCATGCGGTACGGCCCCACATATCCCCCCCGAGCCGCTGAGGCCGCCCGCACTCAGTGCAGCAGTGAGCATCAGCCATCTCCCTTCCCAGCTCCACCAAGCGCAGGAGGAGGAGGTGAAGCAGCTCACGCAGACCCGCGATTCCCTCCGCAGCATCCTGCAGCTGGACAACAAGGAGGTGAGATCCCGGGATGGGCGGCGGGGAGCCGGGGTGGTGCTGGGTGGATGGGAAGCAGCAAGGGAAGGACTGGACCAACGGGGACATCTGATGGAGCAGCAAGGCAGGAGATGTGGGAGATGCTCCAGGGCTGGGACGCGATGGGGACCACTGCATCCACATAACGATGAGGTGCCAGCAGCCACCTCTGCACTTCTCACTTTGCTTTTTAAATGCCTTTTCCCAGGAAAACCTGAGCAGGAAGAACTCCGGCAGTGGCTACAGCATCCACCAGCACCAAGGGAACAAGCAGTATGGGACGGAGAAGTCAGGCTTTCTCTACAAGAAGAGTGATGGGTGAGGATGGTGCCCAGATTGCTCCTAGCTCTGTGCTGGTGTTGCAGTGGGCTGGGAGAGCTCCATGCTCGTGGGAGGCCCCCCGAGGTGGAACTGTTGGGGTGAGGTTTTTGGTTGCTGTTGGATGGGTCTTCAGGTGCAATTGGTCCCATCTGGTCTTGAGCATCCATCCGTGCTTGGGAAATGGGATGTTTGCCCAGGCTGGGAGAGAACCCAGGGCTTGGAAAGGAGGAGGTTTGGAGGTGGTGCAGGGAGCACTCCCCTGCCAATGGTTTGGTGTCATCAGCCCATTTCTTATCTGGAGAACCCCAGGAGGCTCTGGTGCTTCACCTGTGATGCTCTCCTGGGTGCTGTGGATTTGGTGTCCTTGGCTATGGGTCTCCAGTCCGATAGCACAACCCCATGTGCAGAAAGCCATTGGGTTCCTCATGAGAGCTTCCATAGGTGGCCTGGGAGGCAGATGGATGTGGGTGATCAGGGCCATGGAGTGCATCCTCACTCTTCTTCCTCCTTCTCAGGATCCGCAAAGTGTGGCAGAAGAGGAAGTGTGGGGTGAAGTACGGCTGCCTGACCATCTCCCACAGCACGGTGAGGAGCTGCAGCCCTGACCCTCACTTCTCTAAGCCCTGGTCTCGTGCAAAGGGTTGGAGAGGGTCTGACCCTCCTAATCCCAAGAGGGATTAGCATCCCTCGGAGCTGCCATGGGAAGGATGTGCTCCGCACTGCACATCCCGGCCCTTCCCGATCCCTTCCTAACCCGCCTCCATCCTCACACCCCGCAGATCAACCGTCCCCCTGTCAAGCTGAACCTCCTGACTTGCCAAGTGCGGCCCCACACCGAGGAGAAGAAATGCTTTGACCTGGTGACACGTGAGTGTTTGTCCCACGTGCCCATGGGAATTGCCGATGGGAAGTCCCTGGGTTTCCCCAGCACTGGCTGCTCCTCTGCCACCCTTTGTCCTTTTCACCTGGTTCAGGGCATCTCCCCGGAAGGACCAAGGAGATGGAGTGAGCTCAAGGCACAAAGAGGTTGCAAGAGGGCTTAGATGATGTGCAGTGAATCACAGCATCCCACTCTGGTTTGGGTTGGGAGGGACCTTAAAGCTCATCCAGCTCCAAACCCCTGCCATGGGCAGGGACACCTTCCACTGGAGCAGCTTGCTCCCAGCCCTGTCCAGTGTCAAGGGTGCCAGTGCCCCATCACCCTCACAGGGAAGAACTTTCTTACACACAGCCTAAATCTCCCCTCTTTGAGTTTGATTGAGTTTTATATTAAAGCAGCCACTTCTGGAGTAGTTTCAGCCCCTTCCTGCTGTCCTGGGCACCCCAAATCCCTCTCCTCACCTCCTTCCCCTCTCCCCACCCCTGCAGACAACAGGACATACCACTTCCAAGCGGAGGATGAGCAGGAGTGCATTGTGTAAGTGCCGCAGCCCATCCCTGCTCCTTACAACGCCTGATCCCGCTCTTCCTTCCCCATCCCCATCCTCCTCCTTATGGCTCCCTCTCTCCCAGGTGGGTCTCGGTGCTGCAGAACAGCAAGGATGAAGCCTTGAGCAATGCCTTCAAGGGGGACCCCAGCAGCAGTGGGGCAGCAGTGGGCGGTGGGGCGGATGGAGGCCTGCAGGAGCTCACCAAGGTGGTCATCAGCGAGGTGAAGAACATGCCTGGGAACAAGCAGTGCTGTGACTGTGGGGCCCCGGGTAGGTTGGGGCTTGGGGTGTCCCCATCTCCCTGGCTGTGGTTGGTTTGCAGCACCCCATGGGGCTGGGTGGTGATGCTGAGCCCCTCACCACCCCAGACCCGACATGGCTCTCCACCAACCTGGGCATCCTGACGTGCATCGAGTGCTCTGGCATCCATCGGGAGCTGGGCGTGCATTACTCCCGCATCCAGTCTCTGACCCTGGATGTGCTCAGCACCTCTGAGCTGCTGGTAAGCTGCTTCCTGAGCCACTGGGGACCATAGAGCCAGAGGATGGGTTCGGGTTGGAAGGGAGCTCAAGATGATCGAGTGTCAACCACTGCCACCACGCTCTGTGGCTCCCAAACCTGCTGGGATGCAGAGTTCATCCCTGCTCCTCCATCCCATCTGTGCCTGGTGTGCTCCAGTGCTCCTAAACGTGCCCCAGTCTCCCCAGCAGCAGTTTCCTGCCCCCACTGTGGTGCTTTGGGCAAGGGGGGGGTGTCTCTGCTTGCTAAGGGGGGGATGCTGTCAGCCCCTTGGGTAGACTTCCCCTACCATGGAAGAGCATCATCCCTGGGGGAGATGCTGCTCCGGGAAGGTCCTGTGTGGATGCAGTGGGTTTGTTCCCTCTGTCTCCAGGATGGAGATGGGGATCTGGCTGGGGCAGGTGAGTGTTTCCAGGAGGGCTCATCTGCCGCATCCCTGTCTGCCCACAGCTGGCTGTGAACATCGGGAATACCCGGTTCAATGAGATCATGGAGGCCACGCTGCCCAGCCAGGACTGCCCCAAGCCCTCGGCCAGCAGTGATATGTGAGTTGGGCACTGGCCCGGGGGCTCACTGGGAGGAGGAGGAAGAGCAGCACATGGTGCTCAGTCCCCATCCCCACACTGGTGCCCATTGGCTCTGAGACAGTTTGGGATGGGGAAGGGGGAGGCCATGGTGTCAGCACTGGGTTTTGGTGGGGATCTGCACTGTGCTTGGACCACGAGGGTTCAGGCAGAGGCAGGAGCCCAGTGGTGCCCATGAGGAGGGTCATTCCCTGTGTCCATCCAAGCCCACTCCACAGCTCCATTCCCACAGGGCTGCCCGCAAGGAATACATCGTGGCCAAGTACATGGAGCGCCGCTACGTGCACAAGAGCGGGCATGAGGACCCCCATCGCCTCTGGGAAGCCATTCGTGGCCGGGACCTCCTGGCCCTGCTCCAGGCCTTTGCCGAGGGGCAGGATCTGGCCAAGCCCCTGGCCAGCCCTGAGGGCCAAGTAAGTGCTCTGCTCCCCCTGCCTGGCAGCAGACGTGGGGCTGCCCCCTTTGGGTTTGCCTTTAGGCACATGGATGGCCTTGGGAAGATGAGCATCCTTGGGTCCAGCTCTCCCCTATCTCATGGGAGATGAGCATCCTCAGGTTCATTGCTCCCCTCCATCACTTGGCAGGATCTGGGTGAGCTGGCACTGCACATGGCTGTGCGCCACGCTGACAGATCATCTCTTCCTCTGGTGGACTTCATTATCCAGAATGGGTACGTCCCCTGCCCACTTCCCATGCAGGACCACAGGGGCTGATGCTTGCATGCCCTCGAGCCTTGAGTTGCTTGCAGGGGGACGCTGGACCGGGTGACGCAGGATGGGAACACGGCTCTGCACTACAGTGTGCTTTACAACCAGCCCAACTGCCTCAAGCTGCTCCTCAAGGGCAAAGCCACCTTCACCACGGGTATGGGGCTGGGACTGAGAGAGGGGGTTTGGGGTTCTCCAGTGCCTGGGACCCATCCCCTTTGTCCCTCGGGCAGTAAACGCCGCGGGCGAGACGGCGCTGGATGTGGCGAGGAGGCTGAAGCACACTGAGTGCGAGGAGCTGGTAGGTGGGAGGAAGATGAGGAGGATGCTCAGGCTGGGCAGAGGGGGCTGCAGCACCGGCGGGTGGCAGGGGCTGCTGGAACCTCTCGCCCCATCCTGACACCCTCCTGCCCTTCCCCATCCGGCAGCTGGAGCAGGCACAGACAGAGAAGCTCTCCCTGCAGATCCATGTGGATTACGACTGGGAGCCCGCCCAGGAGTTCCCCTATGACAGTGAGGATGAGCTGGAGGAGAAGGTACCCACATGGGGTTCTGGTGGGGATGGGGACACCCCACATGCCCAGCGAGAGCTCCGGGGGTGCAGCCCCCACTGTGGGGCAGCCCTAGAGCCGGGTGCCTGTCCACAGGTCAGCCCCCTGCAGCGCTCCTTCAAGGGCACCAGCCCCCAGGCCCGCTGGAGCTGCACGGGGATGGACATCACCAACAGGACCTATGAGAGCATCCTGGTGCCCTTGCGCCCCGCGCCCCGCCGGGCCCACAGCGAGGAGATCCCCCCCCCGCTGCCCCTCAAAAACCCCACACGGGGCAGCGCCCGCCCCAAACCCAGCCCCACCGGTGAGTGGGGGCGTCCCCGTGGGGTGCCCCATCATGCACACACCCGATGGGTTGCTGTGGTTACTGTCCCTCCATCTGTGTTGTCCCATAGAGCGCCCTGAGCTGTCCTGGCAGGCATCAGAGCCCCACTTCTCCAGCAGTGGGGGTGCCCTGGATGGCACCGTGGGCCCCCCCGGCACCCGCAGCCCCACTGAGAGCCGGAGGGCAGCCTATTGGGAGACCCGCTCCGAGACAGAGACCAGCACCCGGCGGGGGCTGGAGCTGAGCCCCACAGCCCCCGACATCCCTCCTGTCAAGTTTGGGTATGGACATTCCCCCTTATCCCAGTGTTGGGGTTAGGGGGGGCTCATTGCATGGGTTGGCTTCATCCTGTGCCAGCCACCCCCCCCTTAGGCATGGGGGACATGGAGCAAAGGGGACCTGGAGTCTCCAGGGGAATTGATGCTCTGGGATTCAGGAGGGGACAAGGGAATTAATGCTCTGGGATGCAGGAGGGGACAAGGGAATTGATGCTCTGGGATGCAGGACAGACAAGGGAATTGATGCTCTGCGATGCAGGATAGACAAGGGAATTGATGCTCTGGGATGCAGGACAGACAAGGGAATTGATGCTCTGCGATGCAGGATAGACAAGGGAATTGATGCTCTGGGATGCAGGAGGGGACAAGGGAATTGATGCTCTGGGATGCAGGAGGGAACTAGGTTCTGGGTTATCCCTAGGGAAGGTGATGCAGGATATTTGGGGTGACACCAAGGCCCCCTGTGAGTTATCAGTCTCCCTTTTGGGCAGTTGTGGTTGGAATGGGCTTGTTGAAGGGAAGACGGGGCCCATCCGCATCAGCAGCCAGGGGGCTGTGGGGTGGGATCTGGGTCCCATGAGGGGGCTCTGCCCCACTGAGCCCCCGCAGGACGGGGTCGATGCCTCAGAGGGGTTGACACCGTCCCTGCTGTCCCCAGCAGCTCCGAGAGCACCCGCTCCTACCGGCGCATCAGTGGCGTGGGGGGCAAGGCCGTGTCCCCCCCGAGCCCTGCCGAGGACCCCAATGGGAGCAAGGTGCCCCCCGTGCCCATGCCCAGGAGGTTCGCTCCAGTAGGTGCCAACACTTGGGGGGGGGGGGGTGTCAGAGGTGCTGCGATGGTAGTTGTGGGGGTCCCCCCCTGCATGCCCAGACTTCCCCTTGTCCTTCCTATTATCTTTTCCTCTTTCCCTTTTCCCTTTCTTTCCCTTTTTTTCCTTTTCTTCCCTTTCTTTCCCTTTCCCTTCCCCCTTTCCCTTCCCCCTCTCCCCTCTCCTTTATCCCCGGTGCCCGATGGACACCTCGGGGCTATCGCATCCCTGCACCCCCACTGGGGGCATTCACGCCCCCTTTGCCCCCGCTGCAGGCGAAGGGGCGGCAGAAGCGGGTGAAGGCGGTTGCTGACTGCCGGGGGGACAGGGCTCGGGAGCTGACCTTCGCCAAGGGCGAGGTGATCGTGGTGACGCGGGAGGAGGACGAGCAGAGCTGGGTGAGGGGCACCTGGGCTGCTGGGGCCCGATCCTGGTCCATTTCCCCCCCCCCCCCCCCCCAAAGCTGGAGGAGGTTGAGGGTGCGGATGGGTGATGGAGGGGGTACAGGAGGGCGCTCACTGATGGATCACTGCAGCTTTGCCTCTCTGAATCCATCTGGGAATGGGGTTATTGGCCCCAGAGCCTCTCCCCTACCCAAGGTCCTATCAAGGGATGGGTTGGGTTGGGAGGGGCCTTAAAGCTCAGCCTCCCCTCCGGCAGGAGGTTAAAGCCATTCTCCCTTATCCTATCCCTTATCCCAAGCCCCTCTCCAGGTTTCCTGCAGCCCCTTTAGGCCCTGGAGCTGCTCTGAGGTCTCCCCATCAGGAACCTTCTCTTGCCTGGGTTTAGTTCTCAGCCCTGTCTCAGAGCTGGGGCTCCCATGGCCTGACCCCCCCCTCTGCACCCCCCAGGTTGGCTTCATCGAGGGCGATGGATCCCGCACCGGAGTGTTCCCAGCCAGCTTCGTGCACCTCCTGCAGGACTGACGGGTGCCCACGGCCCCTTCACCCTCCTGAGGCAGCTCCTCTGTCCTCAGCAGAGCTGGGCCCCATCTGATCCCCTTCCATTGGGAATACTGTCCATGGATGGCGGCTCTTGGGCTGCTGCCTGCCCTGGGGGTAGGGCAGAGACCAGGCACACTCGTGGCACTGATGGGCTGAGATGGTCCCTCGGTGTCCTCCTGCTCATCCCTGGGGCTTGCTCCTGTCCACATGGATTTGGGGATGGAAGAGCTGCACTGGGTGCCACTCACCCTCCTCTGCTCGGAGCCATGGGCCCCCCTTCCCAGCCTGGGCGCTTCTGGGGGTGAGGGGACAGGGCTGGGGAGCAGCTGTGTCCCCCCCATCCTTCTTCTCCACCCCAACTGTGAGGCCTCTGGGATGAGCAGGGAATAGCAAAGGGCTTGTATTGGCCTCTCCTTGGGGGGCTGGTGGCCTCTGAGGATGCAGCACAATCCCCATTGCCTGCTATGGGGCGGTGGAGTCTGGCACCATGGAGCTCCTGCCCCATAGCCTGTGCCTGGGGTGGGTGCTGGATCACCACCCCAGCCCTGCGGGGGCTCTTCAAGGGGGGTTTACAGCTGTTTTGGGACCAATGTCCCCCGTGTGCTCGTGCCCTTTGGGACCCACCTACTGCCCCCCCCCCCCCCCCAACTCACCCCATTCCCATTTTGGGGTCAAATGTGTCATCTCAACCAGTTTTGTTCATGTTTTCTGTCTCTGGTTTCTAATAAAACCATGGGTTTTGTAAGGGTCTGGCTGCATGCTGTGGGGCACAGCCCCTGCCTTGGGGCTGGCAGCCCCCCCCCCTCCCCCCACCTGATGCTGATGCCACCTCCCTGATGGGTACCAGAGTGACCTCCATCAGTGATGGGAGCCTGGGCTTTGGGGTGCTGAGCATGGGGGGAGCACTGCTTTGTATGGGGATAGGTGCACCAGGTGGGCTTCGGGCTCTCATGGGTGTCACAACCCCATGGTTGTGTTGGCCCCATGGCTCCTGGGGGGGTTCTGCAGAGCAAAGCCTGGTACAGGCTTAGGCTCCTCCTTGCCAACACCATAAAGAACCATGGAATGGGTTGGGGTGGAAGGGACCTTAAAGCTTATCCAGTTCCAACCCCGTCCATCCTGGCCGTGAGCACTGCCAAGGATGGGGCATCCAAACCTTCTCCGTTCAACCCATTCCGATGTCCCTCTGCCCCCATAGGGAAGAACTTCTTCCTATACCTAATCTATACAGAGAGACATACCGATCACAAGTTGTCTGTCATGACTAGAACTGGTTATTACAGAGCTTTGGCAGTCTGCAGCCACATTCCCACTCTCTGGAATGCCACGTCCAGAACAGACCCACTGAACTAACAGAACCAGATCACCGACTGCCTTGAAGGAAGAGCTCAAGAGCCAGGCTCCAACCCTGTTCTGCACCCCGGGGTCCTCTGCAGCACCCCCGGGTGCCCCCCCAGCCTGCGCCTCCGGCCCTCATGTCCCTGCCCGTCATTCCCAGCTATATTTAGCCCTTCCCCGTGTTATTCCGCCTGCCTGGCAGGGTTGATGACTGGCCGGGACAGCCCCACCTCCTTTCTGCTTTCTCTCCCTTCTCCTTCCTCCCTTTTTCCCCTTTCTCTCTGCTCCTTCCCACTCTGCTTCCCTCTCCCATCCCTGCCTGCATCCCCCCATGCTGGCAGTGCCCAGCTCTGCCTTGGGATCGCCCCCCTGAGCCGGGAGCCGCCAGCATGGGCCCTGCTGAGGAGCTGGTCCGGATTGCCAAGAAGCTGGATAAGATGGTGGCCAGGAAGAGCACGGTAAGGGTGGCCAGGCCCTTGGCACACACACACACACACACACACGTGTGTATTTACACGCGTGTGTCTGTTTGCATGCGTGTACACACGTGTTGGTGTGTCACAGCCTGCTGTGGGACAGGGGAGGAAGGAACGGGGTCAAGGGGGTGCGGTGTTCTGCACCCCCCCCCACTATTGCTTGTGCTGAGTGGGTCCAAGGGGTGCTGAGCACCCACCAGCACCCCGGGGTGCAGCTTGTGCTGCCCCAGCTTCAGCACAGCGGAGTTTGCTGTGCCTCCAGTCTGTGCTTCTCTCTCCTGCACCCCTTGGTATCTGGGGACATGGGGCACATATGGGGACATGTGGGCACATTTGGGGCCATGCAGGCACGCTGGGGCCCATGCAGGCACATATGGGGCACGTATGAGGCACATATGGGAGCATGCAGGCACATTGGGGGCTATGCAGGGACATATGGGGCATGCGTGGGGCACATATGGGGGCATGCAGGCACACTGGGGGCCATGCAGGCACATATGGGGCCATGTGGGCACACTGGGGGCCATGCAGGCGAATATGGGCACACAGGGGCACATATGGGGCATATCTGGGGACACGTGGGCCCTCCGCGGTGCCAGGGGACCGTGGCTGACAGGTGCTTGGCCACCAGCCCGGCCACCAACACCCAATGGGGGTCGGTGCTGCCCTGTGCCCCCCCCAGCCCCACACACGCACCGGTTCCTATTGCCTGAGCGTGTGCAACGTGCACGGGAAGGGCACGGGAGATGGCTCCTGGCTCCGGCTGTGGTGCTGGTGCGCCAGGATCCGGCCTCTGGGAGCCGCTGGGAGCCCGGAGCTGAGCCCAGCCCTTACAGTTAATATTTGACTGTTCCATTGGCCTTTACCCCGAGCTGCTGAGCAGAGCTGGTGCCTTGTTGGGATGCCAACACTTGGAACCCAATGGGTTCTGCTTTCCCCTGGGAATTACCCTGGCTATATCGCTGTCTTCAGCCCTGCAGCCACTCTATGCATGTCCCTCCATGGGAACCTCGCGGGTCCCCCAGCCTGTTTCCTTATGGAAGGGTTTCCCCAAGCTCTAAGGGAAGCTCCTGCTTCCCAGCTGGGGGATGTGACCCCGTGCGGCAGGAATCGGGATTGGGGCTTTCATAGGAGTGCATTGGAAGGGACAGGGAGCAGCTGCAGGATGCTGGTGAGAGGGAAGGGGTACAGGGGCTGCCTCGATGCAGGCCTCTCTTCCTCTCCTGCTCCTCAAGGAGCTCCCATGGCTTCTCCCCATTCTAGGAAGGGGCTCTGGATCTGCTCAAGTCTCTCACCAACTACACCATGACCATCCAGCTGCTCCAGGTGAGGGGGGCTGGCCCCAGGGATACCCCATGGAGGGGGGTTTTGTCCCATCCCTCCCATGCTGGGCAGCACATCCCTAAGGACACATCCCTGTTGCACATCCCAGACCACGCGGATCGGGGTGGCTGTTAACTCGGTGCGGAAGCACTGCTCCGATGGAGAGGTAGTGGCCTCGGCCAAGATCCTCATCAAGAACTGGAAGCGGCTGCTGGGTGAGCCCCCGTGCCCCAGACCCTTCCCCAGATCCATGTATATCCTTGGAGAGCTATTCCAAGGGCTCATTTCGGCTCCAGGATGGAGCAGTGTAAATCAGTGCGTGCCTTCCCAAGGGCTGGGCATCCCCCAGCCTGGGCTGCAGCTCCCCAGGTGCCCAGGGCTGCTTTGGGCCGTGCTCGTGACACCCAAACCCTGCTTCCAGAGCCCTCCAGCACCCCAAAGAAGGAGAAGGACGTGGATGGGGAGAAGAAGGAGAAGGGTCTGGATCTCCCCAGCTGCCCCAGTGAAGGGGTGAAACACCCCAAGAACCCAGCAGAGAAGCACAGGGAGAAGCACAAGGAGAGGTGAGGACTCCTGGGCACTGTGGGAGGCACCAGCATTGGAGGGGCTGATACAAACCCCTCTGCTCACTCCTTGGGATTGGTTTATCCGTCTCTATAGCTGTTTATTCCCTGGGCAAGGGGCTCCTCTGACCCTGCCTGGCTCTCTGTTCCCATAGGAAGCCCAGCAAGTCCAGCTCTTGTGCCATCACCCCTCAGGGCCATTCTGCCGATGCCAGCCTGGACAGGTACGTACCGAAGGCCGTGCCGGGGAGGTTGTGCTGGGGAATGGTGGCACTGGGATGCGGTGTGCAATGTGCAATGGGCTCACCAGAGCATCTCTCCCTTCCTTTGGGCTTCTGAAGAAAGGCCAGTGATGGCCGGAGCCCCACTGCATCCTCCAAGAAGTCACCTCTGGACAGCAAGAAGGAGAGGTGGGTGCTTGGGATGAATGAGGATGGGGTCTGGTCCCTGCCACCACCTCTGACATGGGGCTTGTCCTGCCAGGAGAGACTCTGCTGACTCAAGGTCCTCCACCTTGGCCATCTCCTCCTCTTCCTCCCCACAGAAGAGGCTGTCGGGGGAGAGGTAAGGAGAGGGCATTCCTGGGGTGCTTTGGGGATCTCCATTGGGGATGCTTTGACCATGGATGGGTAGGGATGGTTGGGGAGACCTGACCTGATGGGCACTGGGGCATTCCCATGGGGAACCAATCTTCCCTTGGGGAGACTCGCATTGATTTCTGAGCACTCGGAGTCACTGTGTGCCCCTCTCCGGTGCTGTCCCCTCCTGTGCCCCCCCAGGAGAGCCTCCGTGGGCAGCAGCCCCTCCCCAGCTCCCACTGGCTCCCGGAGCAGCTCCAGTGACAGCAAGGAGAAAAGGTGGGAACAGCCCCATCCTGGTGCCGTGGCGCAGGTCCTGGGGGATGCACGAGGACCCTGGGCTCTGCTTGTCCTCCCCTGCAGAGCCAACAGCAGCAAGGCCAAGGCAGAGACCCCACAGACCCCCAGCAGCCCCTTCTCACCCAGCCCCTGCCTCCTGGCCCCCTGTTACCTCACAGGGGACTCGGTGCGGGACAAGTGCATCGAGATGCTGACGGCCGCGCTCCGTATGGATGGTGAGTGGGGCTTGGGGTGCTGGAGTCCAACCAGGGATGCTTCCCCTATGGGGCAGCCCTAAGAGGAGCAACCCTGCAGTAAAAAGCGAGGCTCTGCTTCAACTGCATCAGTGCTCAGCCTCAAACTGCAACAAAGGAGGTTGGGAGGGTGTCCGGTAAAGGGTTGGATGCGGGGATGGGCTCTGTGTGAGGTTCGAGATGGGTTTAAAGAGGCTGTTTAGAGATGGGTGCCTGAGACAAGTCGAGGGGGAGAAGCGAGATCTTTCAGGGGGGTTCTCAGTGCACGGGGACATGGAGCTGGTTTTGCATCTCTCAGTCACCCCTTGGCCTCTCTGCCCTTTAGATGACTACAAGGAGTTTGGTGTCAACTGCGAGAAGATGGCATCGGAGATCGAAGACCATATCCTTTACAGGGGCTGGGGCCGCACACTGGGCCCAAGAGTGGTGCTGGGGCAGGACAGAGGGTGACAGGGACAAGGTGATGGGCTCTGCGTGCCCCGTTGCCTGCAGAGGGAGCCCGGAGCCCGGTTTGAGGATGATGCTGAGCAGAGCATCCCCCGGGCACCTGCGCTGGTCCAGTGCATCCCCCCAGCCCCTGGGCTCAGGGATCTGCCTTCAGCCCTGGGCAATAAAACCCACCCCAGGCAAGGCTGCTCCTGCCACCCTGCTGTGGGCACCCACGTTTCTTGCCAGCCCCAGTTCATGACGGTGCCACCTCCATTCACCCCCAGCTCCAGGCTTGGGGGTCTCCTGGCAGCCCCCTAAGACCAGAACTGACCCCGAGGTGCTTTCCCCTGCCCTGCTCTTTGGTGCAGCCCCAGCTGCAGCTGTCAGATGGTGCAAGGCGATTGGGCTGTTTTCCTCCCCACATCCCAAACCATGCTTCACCCTCCAAAGCCCAAGGAGGGGAAGACCCCACCATGCGGTACCCCAGGGAGCATCCCTCCACCTCACCCCCTTCCGTTCCTTGACGCACCCCACATATCTTCCAGGAGCTAAAGAGCACGGACATGAAGTACCGCAACCGGGTGCGGAGCAGGATCAGCAACCTGAAGGACCCCAAGAACCCCAGCCTGCGGAGGAACGTGCTGTGCGGGGCCATCCTGCCCAGCCTCATCGCCCGCATGACAGCTGAGGTGGGACATGGGGCTGGATCTCATGGGGCACCTCCCTGCTGCCTCCACAGCCTCTGCTCTTGGAGGCTGTGTTGGTTCCCAGGGGCTGGCAGGGTTTTGGCTTGGTGGTTCTTGTCCCAGCATCAACCTGTCCCACCTTAGTGCTGGTTGTGGAGTATCAGGCACAGGGAGGAAGCAGGAGCCCATTGTGGAATGCCACCAGTCACGTTTGAGGGTCTCCATTCCTTATGGAAGGATGTTCCCCATGTCCAGCTTATGGGAGCACCGCTCCCTCCATGGGGAGCCATGGGAACGTGCAGGCAGCAGTTTCAGATTGAGGATGGGGTGATCTGGATGGGCATAAGCCCTCCAGCAAAGCACAGAGCAGGAGCAGTGCTGATGCTGGAGAGGATGGGGAGGGTGCTGGACCACGACGGCTTGCGCCTATGCTGCTTGAGCTGCAAGGCCCCGGTGTTGGTGGCAGGAGATGGCCAGTGATGAGCTGAAGGAGCTGCGGAATGCCATGACCCAGGAGGCCATTCGGGAGCACCAGATGGCCAAGACGGGCGGCACCGTCACCGACCTCTTCCAGTGCGGCAAGTGCAAGAAGAAGAACTGCACATACAACCAGGTGAGCCCTGCCAAGGCCCGGGGTCCCCGCTGTTCCCAGGGGACCCAGTTTATAGAATCACAGCATCCTCGACTGGTTTGGGTTGGAACAGAGCTTAAAGCTCATCCAGTTCCTTCCCCTAGAGCTGCAGAGCTGCTCCAGCCCTGACAGCATCTCCATGGCTCCAACAGCTCTATGGCCCTGTTGTGCTGTTGCCCCAGAGCCGGATGAGGACTGCAGGGGGGGCTCTGCTCTGACCTCCCCCTGCTCCATCCATCCTAGGTGCAGACACGCAGCGCCGACGAGCCCATGACCACGTTTGTGCTGTGCAACGAGTGTGGGAACCGCTGGAAGGTCTGTGAATGGCCCCGGCTGCCCAGCCCATCCCCATCCCTATGGGGGGGGTGTCAGAGCCCCCCCGAAACAGTGCCAGGGGGTGGGTGAGGGCTCACCCTCGGCTTCTCCTGCAGTTCTGCTGATGGCAGCCCCCGGCGATGGGGCTGGAGGGATGCGGTGTGAGACAAGGATGCTGTGACAGCCACATCGGGGTGCGGAGGAAGGTGATGCGGTGGCTCCGGTCCCTACACCCCAACTCCCTGTTTCCTTGCACCCCAGGAAGCTGGGCTCTGGCAGCAGATGGGTTTGCTTGGGAAGACCCTGGTGAATCCAAGTGGTCCATCCGTTTGCTTGGGGTGCGCTGGGAGCCCACTGCCAACATCCTCAGTAAGGGAGACTGGTCTGTTTACAGACAGGAGGGACATTCCCTGTGGATGTGGGGTTGTGCCACTGTCCTGGGAAACCAGGAGTGGCAAACAGCCAGGTTTTAACCCAAATACCTTCTTCCTCCACAGTGGGAGGACACAGAGGGAGAGGGGGTGGTTGCAGGGTGCCTGGATGCTGGTGGGAGGTCACCATGTCCATCCATCCTGGTTTAAGGGCACTAAAAGGAGGAAGAAAGAAGGGATGTGGGGGGCAAGAGGAGTGGGGCAAAACCCTCCAGCTAAAGCAATAAAGCAGTGCCTCTCTGCCACAGGCTGCTTTCTGAAGGGTGCTTGGACCTTGTCTCCATTCACTCATGGTCCTTCAAGAGCCCCCAGCCAGCTCCAGAACATGGCTTGGATCCACCAGGCTCCAGCTTGGGCTTGATGCTCATCCACCACCTGCCTGGGGATGAAAGACCTTTACTTAAGGCTGGAGCTGTGCCCTGTATCCCATGGCAGGGCAGGAACTCCACCAGCGGGAGGGTTTTCCAGGGAAAGGGGTTGGGAAACACAACCTTTGGCTACAAGAGGTGCGGGATGGAGGCTCGTGGTACCCAGCTCGTCCCTCACCACCACCAGAAATAACCAGCAGCAGTGAGATGTGATGGGGACAGAGGGGAGCTCACAGGGTGACCATGGGGGGGGGATAAGGGCACTGATGATGGGCAGAGAGGAGGGGGATGGAAGAGCTGTTGGATGCAGCGATTCCTGTTTTACTCTTGGTCTGCACCCCACGGCTCCCCTAAGAAATCCCACAGGAGGAAAGGGACCAGAGGAGAGCTGGGTGCCCCTGGAGGCTCCTCTGCCACCCATGTAAGGGTCCCCCCAGGGAGGATGCTCCAGGTGGGGATGCGGGATCCATCCCTGGGGCACAGAAAGGGGAATGCAGCTGTTTGCAGGGGTTGAAATGGGGTACGGGTGGCTCTTGGTGGTTGTTCCTAGGGCTGAGGCCCTGACCTGCTCTATGAGGAGGACACAGACTGGGATGGTTGATGGCATTTTGGGGCTGGCTGGGATCCTGCTCTCCCCTCCCCAGCCACCAGCCCCACAGGTGCCATGGCTTCAAAAGGCAAATGCTGGATCCCTCCGTGCCCACACAGCCTCTGTGGGCAGGGAGGCTCAGCCTGGAGCAGCTGCCCTGTCCCCCAGGGGCAGAATCCAGCACACAGGCACGGGAGCATCCCTGGTTCCCATTCCAATCCAAGGGCTCTTCCCCTGTTTTCCAGCCTCCCGCCGCTGCTGCCCTTCTCCCCCGCATTTTTCCAGCCTTAACAAAGAAAAACCCATCACTTTGGCTGCTTTGTTTCCTTGGCAACCCCATTTCTCCATCCTCTCGCTCAATGCCTTGCTAAACCCCCTGGTCCCCAAAGCACAGGGGCAAGGATGGAGTGGGGCGTTGTGAGTCCTGAGCCCCATCCCAAGAGGACTCTGGACCCTTGGCCAGGGCTCTCCAAGCACTTGGAAAGGGGATGGTGGGATTGTGTCGGAACCCAACTGAATCTAGAGCTGATCTTTGCACATCCTGTGCTCCCCAGCACAGTGGGACCCCCCCTCAGCACCAAGGAGCTGTTGGACCCCTCTGAACCCTCTCTGGGGTGAGTCTGTGGCTGTGCAGCCCCCCAGGAGGCTGGCAGTGTTCTGGGGGCTCCTTCTGGCCCATGGAACATCTCCCATTGGACATCAAACCCAATCTTAAGCTGTGGCATCACCATCTAGTGTGTGTCAGGGCGGGTGGGTGCAGGTCTCTAGGAGCGGGGCTGGGGCTGGGGTGAGGAATCAGGGGCAGCAGGGGATGGTGGGGTGCAGCATCTACCCCAGCATCATGGGAGCCATCCCATGCTTTTAGCCTTGTATGTTCCTGCTTTGTCTCCATTCACTTCAGAGCTGCTAAAATGTGCATTGGGGGTAAAAACCTGCATGAAATGAGAGGATGAACACAGTGTAGAACAGACACAACAGCCCATCCTGGAGACCTGAGCTCCTGTTTGCAGCCATGTCCCTTCTCTTCCCAAGGGAATGACACCAATTCTGTAACCAAAAGGGCTCAGAGATGTTATCTCCAGTTCCTCACTCAGTGTTAATGTCCCTTTGCCAGGGCTGGGGCAGATCCCACCCTGCCTGTCCCATGGGGAGGTCCATCCTTTGCAACCTGAGCAAGCAAGAGAATGGAATGGAATGGAGTGGAGTGGAATAGCATGGTTAGAATTAGAAAGGCCCTTAACATCATAGGTAGATATCCACCAAGCTCACACACTTGCTGCCTTCTCCAGACCTCAGACCCCACATCTATCTGCTCAGCTTTGCCATTGTCATCATTCCTAGTGAAACCCACATCCCTGAGGTGATGCTCAGCATTCCTAACATGGGGAACACGGGAAGGGGCCAGCCCCACTGAGGAGCTGAGCTGCTTTGCTTTTAAAAGCAGGACAACACAGCACTGTGGTTGTATGGGGAGGGCAGGAATGATGCTGAGGGGAGGTCAGGAAACACCCACCATGTCCTGGGATACCAGGGATGCATCAGAACACTGCTGAGCTCAAGGACACCAGCAGCCACTCCCCAAATCCCAAAGGGATTTTGGGGTTGAAACCCCCAAAAGCTGAGCAGACGGATTCAGCTGGGGATCTGATGCTAGATGAAAACCAGAGCTATAGACAGCCTGTGTCTTTTAGGGGCCCCCCATCTACTGCATCAGAGCCTTTCAAGCACTCAGCTGCTGGGCTTTTGAGTTGCCTTTTTGTTTCAATTCCACCCCAAAACTCAGGTTTCCCTGAGCATGAGGTGCTGCCTCTGCTTGGAGCTGTATCCCATGGGTACCAGTCATTGAAGGATGCGGAGGTGCAGTGGTGGGTCCCTAAATACCTGGAAGAGCTGGGTAATCCCAGCAGGACACCCCAGGGACTGAAACCCACACAGACATCACTAAACCAGGGGGAGAGAAAACCTGCTGAGTGCTGGCTCCAGCTCCAGGCTGGGATGCAAAGGGAGCAATTTCCTCTCTCCTTCATTGTTCTGCATTGATGGGAGTGAATCAGCTGCTTCAGAGCAGCTCTGAACACAATACAGTGATTGCCCAAGCCAGCCCCACCTCCCCGCACGGCTCTTCGGAAGCCAAGCTGGAATACTCAGAGCAAAGCCATGGATTTGAGCTGATGGGATGTTCGTTGGCAAAATAAGGGGAGAAAGTCATTGATCACCTGCAACGTTTGCAAGATATCCATGGAGTTGTAGGGCTGCAATTCAGTGCCCTAGAGCATCCCCCAACCTCCCCTCCCTGAGCTTTCTGATGCTTAAATGCATCAAATGAGCCTAAAGTGAACCCAAACCTTTGCTTCTAAAACATGGGAAAGGGCAGGATATACTTTTCCTAAAGAAAAAGACTTGTGCCCTTTGGTTTCCTGGCCAAAGAGGTTTGCTGAGTCTGCAGAGTACTTTGATCTCAGCCTTCCTATAGCCACAGCACTCAGTGGACTTTGAATAGACAAAGGAGGAAGAACTGAGCATAGATCCCCCATTAAAAGCATAACCCCCCACCAAAACCAGTGTTTCTTGACACTTGGCTGGAACCATTGTGCTCTTCCCTCTCAGGGTCAGCAATGGAGGAGATGCCAAGGAAAACACCCCATGGAATGCTGTCGAATCACTCCCTGTTCCATCCAGACCAGACGGATTCCCATCCGCCTCAGGAAGATGACCTTGCTTGCTATGCTATGCAGATGATAAGGAATGCCACACTGGCTTTTCCCCTGACACTTCTTGTTCTCCCTGCCCAGGAGCACTCAGCGATAAAGAGCAGCAGCTTGATCTGGAGGGGTGGAATGAAGTGCCATGTGCCTGGGGATGGAGCCCTTTGCTCTCTGGGTTAGCATGGCTTAGGCCAGGTTTGGGTGCGGGCAGAGCAGCCAGGGTGGCCCGAGGATGTCCCCGTGCATCCCGCATGGAAATGCTCTTTGTGCATCTGCAACAATCCCACAGTGTTTTCCCATCCCCTTCCCACCATCCCAACCTTTCCCAGCCACACAGGGACCCTGTTTGATGATCTCCTTAGGCAAAACATGCCCAGGATGGGAGGTTGAGTTGTGCCCTGGCTCTGCCTCACCTCCTTTCTCCAAGGTCCCTGTGTCCTGGGTTTGGGAAGCAGCTGGCACCAAAGGCCACGTCCTCCCAAGAAGCCGCCTTGGCTTTCCAAAGGGGAAGTATAAATAGCTTGTCCTGGAAGGAAGGGGTGACCCAGGAGTGGTGCCACGCAGTCTGGCAGGGACAGACACTGTCAGGGAAGCAAATGCTCCCTGCACCCTGCAGTGCGGGCAGTGAGTGTGCAACAGCAACACCACCGGGCTGGGATTGCAGCTATAGAGGGGTGAGCAAGCTGCTTTGGTCACCCTGAGGAGGGACCTGCTTCAGCTGAGCAAGAACTCAGGAAGAGAGCAAGAGCTTGGTGTTGCGGATGTGATTGTGATGCTGCTGTGGTGCTCGGCATCCCTTCGGTCCCTGCATCCCTGCGCTGGTCCAGCACCCGTCTCCATCAGGTTGTCCTGCCCAGCAAGGGGCTGTGCTCCCTCTGCCCCTCTGTTTTGCAGGTGAAAAGGTGATATTTCCTTCAATGGAATAGGAAAAGCTCCTGGTGACAGGAGATGCAGAGCCCTGGGAGGAATCGTGTGCTAATGCCCTTGCATTGCAGCCATGGTGAGTCATCCAGGCCTATGAGGATCCCAGCTGCGCCTGGATACAGAGGAAGGTAGAAGCACAAAGGGAGAGGGAAAATTGCTTCACTCCTAAGAAGCAAGGGAGAAAGAGTGCATCCCTTTGCCATCCACCCACAGCTTCATCCCACAGCACTGGGGATGGAGGTTTGCTGTTGGGTGGGCAAGGAGAGATGCTCATTTAGGAGTGAAATGGGAGTGCTCAGCCTAGGAACATTCCAAGTCATTAACAGAACATAATTATTAATTCCTTTTCTTCCCCCTTGTCGCTGGTATCTCTTTGTGGGCAGGAGGAGGATGGAAAAAAGCCATTCTGGGATTGGGAAGTGCGTTGGAGTAACGTGGTTATGGGCAGATGTTGCCTCCCTTCACCCTTTGCGGTACTGCTCCCAGTCACCCATCCATACGGACACGTGCGTTTTGCTGCCTTGATGGGGACAGGAGGGTCCACAGGGACTCCTGACCAAGCTTCGTGCCCATCTGTGCTATGGGAGAGTCACAACCGTGTTTGCACAGGACCCAAACAGGGCCACTTGTGGAACCAGGGAGTGAGAAGGGATTTACACATCAAACACCTCCTTCCCCCCACACTGCTGCGGCCAAAACCACGGGAAGAGGGACCCCACCTCCGTTCCCAGCCTGTTTTCCTCTCCCCTGTAGATCAGCTCCTGTCAGCGGAGCACTTCCTTCAGCCCGAAGGCTTCCATAGGCATTGGTCATTCAATATTGCTTCTAAATCCCTGTGTTTGGCTCTCAGCCACTTCGCCGGGCTCGGAGCAGGGATGCGTTTAGCAAACACATTCTATGTTTAGGCAGGCAGGCAGACATGGAAGAGCTCTTCCAGTCATTAAACCTCTGCTCCCCATTCAGCCTCTGTTATTGCTCCTTTAACCACCAGCTCCTGGGGTTGGGCAGCAGCTCCCCAGGGCCAGGCCAGCTGAGACCTGCAGGTCTGCAGCCAGGAACGGGTGCTCCAGGGGGAAATCCAGGCCCAACCCGATGGCCAGAGGAGAAAACTGCCCTGTAAATGTCTTCCCAAGGCTGTGGTGTGCAGGAAGGGGACAGGGATGTGGCTCAGAGCTTGGTTCTGGGCTGAGATGGCTCCGGGTGGGAGCGAGCAGGGGGATAAAGGGGGGATTCTGGTGCCTTTCAGGCGATGCTGCCAGCCCACCCTCAGGATGGCCAGAGCACCCATTTAGGGGTGCTCAGCATCGCCCCAGGGCCTTGGTGGGTGCTCATTCACCAGGCACTCACAGCACCAGAGGCTTCCTCCGACCCATTACTGATGGGATTCAAGTTTCAGTTTAAGCCATTCCAGCTTGGATGTGCCTAGGTATCTCCTCTTTACTGGTAAAAACAGAATCACCCTTCCAAAGCCTCCCCAGCCCAGCCCTCCCTGGTATTCCCACTCCTTTCCCCAGTGCTGCTTACCTTTCCCTGGATAACACCATAGCCACAGAAGAGCTGGGCTATCCCCATGGTCTCTGGATGCTCTCAGTGCTGGCCAATGGACCAGGAAGGTTGCAGCAGCTCTGCCCCACGGCTCCCAAACACAAACCTGTGCTTTCTCCTTCCCCATCCCAAAGGAGGAGCATGAACAAGTAGAGGGGAGAGCTGAGCCCTGTGCCTGGAGCAAAAGGCACGAAAGGGGAGGAGAACCAGGATCAGGCACAGAGAGCTGCAGGGATTGCAACTGGGTCAGCACTGACCTGGATTCACAGCATCAAAGACAACAGCTTCCTGCCTGGCAGCCCTGGAGCCCTCAGAGGAGATGAATCCATGCGTCCTGGCACTGGCTCCATGGTGGATGTGCCAGTGATGGGACATCCATAGCGGTGAGGGCTGTGGGGCATGGCCCGAGCATCCCCCCTGCTCCATAGGCATGGCCTGGCTCTAATTGACCTCTGTGCTGCTGGTACAGTAGCAGGAACTGGCAAACGGATGGGGCTTGGAGCAAGCTGCTCTAGTGGAAGGTGCCCCTGCCCATAGCAGGAGTTTGGAATAGGATGAGGTCCCTTCCAACCCAAATCAGGTTGGGATTCTATGAAATCCCCTGTCACTCATGGGAGGTGGACAAATGAACCTTATCCCTTAGGAAACCCAGCCATAAACCTCCTCCCTGTCCCTTGGTGGTGTGATGTGTGTGTTTGTACTCACACACATATGGATGGGGACCTTGTCCCTCCAGCATGTCACAACCAGGACACATGGTCCTCATGTCCCAGCATGAAGGAACCTTCTCCCTGCCTGGGAAAACCCATCCCCAGCTCCTTTGGGGAGCCCAGGGCTCACATTCACATCAATTCCCTCTCCCAGCAGCTTAAAGCTTTCCTTTTCCAGCAGGGCTCGGGCTCGGAGCAGCAGCATCCAGCTTTGATGCTCCCCCCTCTCCAAGACGGTTCATTTACAGGATGACTCACAGGTTGTTAATGCTCCTGATGGAAAGCAGTGATGCCACCTTTGAGAGCCAGCTGGGAAAGGGAGAGGGGACACATCCAGGCTCACAGCTCCCTGAAATCCAGGGGGATGCTGCCAGTTCCCAATCAATCCTCCATTGCCAGCCAAAGACCAGAAGGCGGTGGTGAAAATACCTAAATAAACAAGCATCAGGACAAAAGGCTCCCTTGGGATCGAGTCCCTCAGGGATGGGGCATGGTGAGACTTTGCTGTTCCGTCTGGGAACAAAGGAAAAGGGTTTTGGAAGCCCTCAAACAGGATAATCAGGGATGAAAAGGCAACGGGATGAAGCAGCTGATGCAGCCCCCCTGCATCTGTAAGGAGCTCTGTCCTGGGGGGGAGCAGGGGGCTAAGGGCACCAGCACCAGTTTAAGCCCAGTGAGGGGTCAGTCTCCCTTGTGCCCTGGGGACATGGAAAGCATCAATGGCATCATTGCTGCAGGGAAGGGATGGCTGTAAAGCACAGAGCAGAGATTTCCCACCCCAGCCATCTCCCAGGTACCCTGCACACAACAGCAAAGAACTGATGCTGCAAACACCCCCTCACCCCCCCTTCTCGCCACTCAATCATGCATAATGGGGAGGCAGAGAAGAGCCTCATCTAATTTGAGCTCCCCTGAGGGATGGGCTTTGTTCTTTCCTGCAAGGTATGAAAACATGGATGTGTTGAGGTGGGGAAAGCACAAACCACAGACATCAGCCCTTTTCCTCTTCAAGGCTGATTTACCTGGTGCTGTCAGTGGAGGGAAGGGAAGAGATGAGCCCCAGGGAGATGGGGAAAGTGGGGGGAGAGCCGCCTGGACCCACATCTCGGTGGGTACCAGTGTGGTTGTGCTGCTGCTTGCAGAGCATCTGCTCCATTCTGTCTCTTTCCTGCCCTTCCCCAAGCATCTCAGACCTCCCGAGAGCAAAGCAAGATGCAAGGAGAAACCCAAGTACAAACCCAAGCACAGCCATGAGGTTAGGATGGGGTGAAGCCCAGCAGCCCTCCTGCAGCACCCATAGGTGCAAACACAGCCCCCCTCTTTTTGCATGTGGTTTATTGGATATCCAGCCTAGATCCCATCTCCTACTTCCCATCTTCCACCAGGAAAATCTCAGCTCCTATTAAGAATCCTGCTCTTTTTAGGCTTTTCCTAAAGCCTAAAAAATAGTTTTTAGGAGTTATTTTGGTTCCTCTTGACCATCTGAGGATGTGGTGCTCTGTTGACATTGCTCCTGGGGAGAACATGGAAAAGCAGGCAAAAGGATGGAGATGCCTGCACGTGTGACGTGTCCCTGCCTGCAGGTACTATCCAGGGTGTTAGGAAGGGTCATGGACAGTGATGGGACCAGGATGCAGCACCCACAGTGGCATTTCAGACAGTGCCCATCCCCGCAGGAACGATCACTGATGCTCAGCTCCAGGTCTGAGCAGAATTGGCTTTAAAAGCAAAACCCTGTGCCAGTGAAATACCTGCTTCTGTAGTATGCGGAGGAAGGAGAGCAAGCAGCACCCAAAGCCATGGAGCCAATGCTGGGGCCATTATAATGATCAGTTCCAGAGGGAAGAGGGTCTTCCCATGGTGAAATATGCCCTGTGGAGTTTGCAGCCTCTGAGTAAATCACAGCACTGCCATGAGCAGCTCCAGCTCTATATCCACCCGGATGGACCCCACGTCAAGGATGAAGTTTCCTCTTGGACAGCCTCAGCATCACTTTCATTACCTCGGTTTGATTTAACTCCTTTCCTCCTGTTTGGATGCAGTGGGAGAAGCAGCATCCCACTGCTATCCAGGGGGTGGAGAGGAAAACACGAGCTAAGTTGATGCCAGAGAGAGCTTCCTAAGAGGAGGAGGAAAGCAGAACTTGATCCACAGTAAAGGGGCATGGATAAAACTCAGGGTACAAAGAGAATTCCCTTGTTTTTGCAGTGTCAGAGATGGGGCTCAGGGCTCGCAGGAGCCATCACTTCACCTCCTGCATGAACAGTCCTTGGGCATGGGTGATGTTCTCCTGTCCAACATGCCCTCCCTGCTTCAGTTTCCCCAAGTTTGGCACCTCCATCCACGGAACAGCAAAAACCGGATGGGCAGCAAAGCCCTTTAAAGGCTTCCCATGTATTTGATGCACCCACCGGGTTTGTTTTTCACATTCCAGCTGGAAAGAGGGATCTCAAAGGCCGGAGCTGAGCCGAGGGGATGCGTTTGCTGGAACCTGCCAGGACCGTGAGTCTTTAGCCGATAACCCTTTGTTAAAGGGGCACGGGGGGGTCTCTGGCTGTGCCGGGAGCCAAGCAAATCCTCGTCCATCCTCAAAAGCTGTTTTGCACTTCCCGACCTGACGTTTCCCTCCCGCTGGGAGCGCTGGGCAGCAGGACTGCGTCAGAGATGTGCACAGCGGAGACTCAGCGCCTTGCTCCGGGCCTGGGGGGCCGGTGTCACCTTGGGAAGGTGTTTGAAGCCCATGTCCCGGCTGTCACACGCGTGTCTCTGCCCTGCCTTGGCTCTGGGGAACCATCGCACGGATGGATGGAAACCCCTTCCAGCAGAGGCAGATGCACTCCACGAGGAGCAAAGCGCAGGACCTCGAGCTGTTCTAGCACATCAGAGCCATCTCCGTGCTCCCAGTCCCTGTCCGTCCTCATCCCATGAGCCCTCCAGGAGCATCGCCACCAAAGCCAAACGGCAGGAACCATCGCACATCATCGCTGCCTCCTTCGGCAGCGGCCCAGGAGCTGTTTAGCATCTGAAGCAGGCGATGAATGAGAAGCTGTTAATTCCCTCCCGGGCCTTCTGAAGAGGCTCTTGATGAGCGGTTTGGATGCTTTGACACTGCAGGAGCCGCGCAGGCTGCAGAGCCCAGCTCCAGGCTTGACCCAGCTCCGTGGTCCCTGTCCCCTGCTCCATCCCTCCGCAGCCCACCTCAGACTGCAGCAAACCCCAGCCAAGCCCCGCACACGAGGCAAGGAATGGAGCCAGCCCCAAAGCAAAGAGGTGATGGGGACACCCCAAAAGTGGGGCCCCACATCCATTGGGCTCCCGAGGATGGGAGCATCACCAACCTCCCTCCTTACCCCCCCAGCTCCCCTCCATACCCCCAGCACTGTTCCTCCACTCCCTCCTCAGCATCCCCCCAAACCCCTCACCCCACAGCAATCCCCCATGTGCCCCCCGGATCTCCCCCCCTCCCTCCAAAGCCCCCACCAACTGCATCCCTTCAGTTCCCTTCCCCAGTCCCTCAATATATCAAATCCCTTCCAAACTCCCCAAACCCCCTCAGCATCCCCACAACCCATCCAGCCCCTCTCCCCCCCCCCCCCCCCCCAGTGTATGGGGGGAGAGAAGGAGGCAGAGAAAAGGCTGTTGGAGGGTGGGGGTCAGGGAGAGCCCAGCTTTGATTTGTGGGCAAGAGGGGGGCTTTTTGTGCTTCCCCCTTCTTCCAGACAAAGAAATCCCGATCCAGCCACAGCGCCGAGATCCATCGCACCCCCCCCCCCGCCAATCCCTCCCATCAAGCCCACAGCCCCTCGGGATGCTGGGGGCTGCAGGCAAGGATGGAGGTCACAGGGACAGCGAATGGGGGGGGGGGGGGGGGGGGGGGGGAGGCGGGGGGAAGGCAGACAGGGGTCTGAGGGAGGGCCAGGAACCGGGATGATGGGGACACAGACAGGGAATGGGGAGAGGAAGGCAGGCAGGAACAGTGGGATGAGGAGGATAAAGCAGGGATGGCGAGGAACGCAGGTAGGAATGGGGGGGAGGCAAGGATGAGGGGGGTGAAATGTGCAGGTGGGGACCTGTGGGGAAAAAGGCAGGAAGGAAGAGTGGGATGAGGGGGATAAAGCAGGGATGTGGGGAGCACCGGAATTAGGGTGGAGGAGGCAGGCAGGGATGGGGGAAATAGAGACCAGGGAGGGAGACAAGGACCTGTCGCAGGCACGGAGGGAGAGGGGAGGGACAGGTAAGGAGCCGGTTGGGGGGAGCCGGCAGGAAGCGGGGGGAGCAGGCAGGGGGTGCAGGCAGGGAGGAGGAGGAGGAGGAAGGGGCAAGCAGGGGTGGGGGCAGCGCCAGGCACGTGGCTCGGGGGACACGCCGGGTTTATAAAGCGTCCCCGTCCGCCGCTCGGTGCGAGAGGCGGCGGCTGCTGCCGGGAGCGGGACTCGAACCCTCGGCGCTCTCTGCGGGCCATGGAGCTGCCCACGGCTGCCGGCACCGGCGGGGGCAACAGCACCTCCTGGGGCCCCCTGCCTGGAGCCAACGGCACGGAGCCAGCGCCAGCCAAGAACGCCACGTCCATCCTCATCGCCATCGTCATCACCGCGCTCTACTCCGTGGTGTGCGTGGTGGGGCTGCTGGGCAACGTCCTGGTCATGTACGGCATCGTCAGGTGAGGGCCCAGGACGGGACGGAATGGGGGGCACGGGGGTGAACGGTGCAGCTTGGGGAGATGGGGATGAGACAAAGCAGAAGTGAGCGTGTCCCAGGTACGTGTGCGAGGCGGCAGAAGTGATCGTGCACCGGGGTGAGAGTGCACCGAGTGTGAGAGCAATAGGAGTAAGTGTGCCCCTGGACCGAGCATCCCCCGGTGTGGACCAGCAGCAGGAGCGGGGGTGCACCGGGGCTGTGTGTGTGCTGTGACTGAGGCAGCAGCAGGAGCCACCGTGCGCTGGGTGCTTGGGAGCAGGTAGCACATGAATGGCACCAACAGAAGCTGCCCCATTCACAGGGAGCCTCCCAAGCCCCACAGCCAGGCAGAGGCTCCGCTGGTGCCTGCCCGCTCCATCCCTAGCACCTGAGATGCACACAGCAGGAATTAATCACCCAGCCCATTCCCGGCTCCGCTGGGAGCTCCCGTTCCTGCTGCTGCAGCCGCCGACTCCGGCTTCTCTCTAACAAAGAGCAGGAGCCCGCATCTCCCACCCCAGCTCGCACCACTGCCAAGCGGCCCCCCCAGCACCCACTGCCGCCTCCAGCAGCAGGTCCTGGGGGACCCTGAACCCCACTTGGGCTCCATCCAGCTTTGCAGTGGCAAACCAGGTACCAGTGCAGGACCTTGGCTTGCAGAGGTGCCTCTGCCAAGGCTTTCCCTGCACAGGGAGCAGGGGTCTTCTGGATCTCTGCACCCCAAAGAGGAAACAGGAGCCCTCAATGCCCCCCTTTTCAGTAGGGGGATGCTGCTGTACCCAGCCTAATGCTTGTGCTGGGGTGCAACACTTCCTGCCTGTACAAACAGCCCCTTTGTCCAGGACAGTGATTGCCCCTGTCTGGGTGGGATGGGTTGACCTGGCCGAGGCTGTGGTTAATACATGATGATAAAGCCAAGCCTTGCAGAGCACAGCAGCAGCAGGGGCAGGAGCCATGCTCCCCATCACACCACTGTCAGCAATGGGCTTCACAGCACCCACACCAGAGGGGGCCCAGGATCCGTGGGGTTAATCCCAGTCCTCATCACCCCAGGGCTTGCTGTAGCCCCTGCGAGGGCCGAACCCCCCTGGTGCTTGTGGCTGGGTTTGGGCAACCCCCCCCAAGTGCCCATTGAGAACCATTTCCCCCCCAGCACTTTCAGTGCAGAGCAATGCTCAGGAAGTCAGCACAGCCCGGCCCTGCCTGTGCATGAGATGGATGTGGTGACTCACCAGGGAGAAGGAAACCAGCCTCAAACATGCCCATGAGGCATGCCAGGCTGCCCAGCAGCCTATTTATAACCATCCAAGAGGGTGGGCAATGGGCATGGGATGGGATGGGGGTGTCACTCACTGCCCCTACCTGACACCAAATGGGATTTGTCATCCACTCCAAGCAGCTTTCGAAGCCAGTTCTGGTCTGAAGAAGCAAATGAAGGTGATTCTTGCAGAGACATCCACCAGGTCTGCTGTCACTGGGAAGGATAAGAGTCCTTAGCCCCCTCCCGCTGCCTCTGCTCTCGGAGGGGGGGCATTTTAACAAAGCTTTAATGTGCAAACGACATCTCCCTGATTGAACTCGCTGAGTAACCTAATGGTACCCACACTTTAGAAAGCCTGGCTCTACAGCAACCACAGATCTCATGTCACGGCTTGCCACCCACCAACTGATACTGGGATGAAACACATCTCCCAAGGGATGAATGACTGCCCCTGGGACAGGAGGGGCTGCAGACACACAGAGCTCAGCAGGTGCCTTTGGTCCTTACGTGGTTCCGCAGGGGTTTGCTGGCAAGGTTTAGGACAGGAAAGCCGTGTCCATGCAGGATAAGGCTGTAAGACAGGATCAGCTTGGGTTCAGACCTTGCTGCCAGGGGTGGCCCTGCGGATGCAGCACTGTTTCCCATAGCAGCACTGCTGCACCCAGCGCTGCTCCAGGGCTTTTCCAAGTGGTTTCTGTTGCTTCATTTGACAAGAGGTGTGGAAAGTTAAGAGCTCCCTACCTGGGAGCCGGGATGGAATCTGAGCTGCCCTGAGCTGGCCCCATCCCCTCCAGCCTCATCTCTCCATCAGCGCCTTCCAGGCTGTTTCGTTCAAGTGTATCAGTTCCCAATTAAGGCACTCGTTTAATTATGATGGGTTTGGCAGCCTGGGGAGCTCCATCAGCTCTGCTGTGGGTGAGAAACCTCTTATCTGGAGCAGCAGCTTCGTTTGCAGCACTGGGGGGATCACCAGGATGGACCCCCCCCCACCCTCTGCAGTGGGTTTGACCTGAAGCCTAATCCTGGAAGGGGCTGGATCCTGTCCTGAAACCCCAACTGTGGAGGCTCAACTGTCATCCCCATCACCCCACTCACCTTCACCATCCCCATCACTCCCATCATCATTATCATCCCCATCACCCCAGTTATCCCCATCACCCCCATCCTCCTCATCATCCCAGTCACTTTTGCCATCCCCATCACCCCAGTCATCCTCATCACCCCAGTCATCCCCATCACCCCAGTCATCCCCATTCCTGCTTTCCCCCCACCAGCACAGCCTGGGGAGGAGGATCCATCCCTTTCCCCCCACTGTTGGCACATCTGGCTGGGGCTGGAGAAGCCAAACACGCCTGGCAGAGCACAGTGTGAATAACTGATGTTTTCTCCACTGTACTCACGAAGCAGAGATCAAAGAAGTGTGAATCTACCCAAAATGACTAGCTTTTCATCTAAGCAAGGCAAAACCTGGCAATAAGACCAAAGAGAAGTGAAAATAACGCAAAAGAGAAATGAAAATGACACCAGAGAGAAGCAAAAAGGACTTTTCAAGGAAAAGGCATTTGTAATTCTTTTTTTAATGCCATATTTCAAATAAAATCAAGTTCAACTCTAATATTCCCACCCTTGGGCAAGGGGCTGCCATTTGCAGCCAAGGTGAATGAGAAGGGACCTGAGAGCTGCTCTTCCACTGAAGAACAGATTTAGCAGCCCCTGGTGCTATCATCAGTGTAACGCAAAGAGTCTCCATCCTCTAATGGAGAAAGGGCTAAAATGAAAGGGGTGGATGGTACCACCAAGCCTAGGAACATCTTTCCTGCATCAACCTGCTCTCCTGGTCTGGGGCCAGGGCAGCAGAGCAACAACCATCCGAGATAGGAGCTACTCACCTGCTTACTCCATGCACCCCATCACACAATAGGGTTCTTCCATGAGCTGTGTTGATCAACCTCTCATCCAGCAACCAAGGGGTTGTCTCCTCTCTGCCTCGGGTCTGGGGATGCTCCAGGCAGATTTATCCATGCATGGAGATGCTTGTGTTCAAACTGACACTTTCGTTGCTTAATGAGGGTGCATCTAAATGAGCCTGGGGCTGTGGAGGCTGCTCTGAACAACAAGAACTTGCTGGAAGGGGTTTGAGCTGCCCCAACCCCAATGCGCTGCCCTTTGGGGACCCTCACAGCCTCCCTCAGCAGGGGGGTGCGCATCCACTTCCAACCAGCCACGACATTCAAAGCATCACCTTGACCAGGGCTTGTCCTCACCAAAACCACCTCATCCCTTCCGGAAGGGTTTTGGCACTGGGTGTTCCTCTCACCATGACGTGACAGGGAGCAGAACAAGCATGCTCCATGCCATGGCCAAGGCAGGCAGGCTTCTCCAAAGGCTCTGGAGCAATTGCCTGGCTAATTGGGTTGCTTCCAGATGGCTTCTTTCCGGGTGTAATCCATTCAATTTCTGCATGGCGACTCGACAGGGAAACAAGGGAGAGAAACAGTATTTACTCCCTGGAAAATTGGATAAAGGATATTTTGGGAGGTAAAGGACATTGTGCAGCTCCCGCATGGAAATGGGGTGAGTTGATGTCATTGGAGAAGTGACTTCTCTGAAATGAATTCAGATTGCCTTTAAATAAAGGCAATGAACGTTGGATAGGGCTTGGAGCAGCTGCTCCAGTGGAAGGTGTCCCTGCCCGTGGCAGGGGTTGGAGCTGGAAGAGCTTTAAGGTCCCTTCCACCCCAACCCATCCATGAGCATACCAGCGCTGCAGACAGGCACATCACCACCTCTCTGAGGCTGATGGCACCTTGCAAGCCGCCAGCAAAGCCAGGCTGTGCCTGCTCCTCATCACACTGGGTGTGCACAGGCATCCTTGGACATGGTGATCCCACCCTGACCACCCCTCTCTGCCACCCCCAGGTACACCAAGATGAAGACAGCCACCAACATCTACATCTTCAACCTGGCCCTGGCAGACGCGCTGGCCACCAGCACCCTGCCCTTCCAGAGCGCCAAGTACCTGATGGAGACCTGGCCCTTTGGGAAGCTGCTATGCAAAGTCGTGCTCTCCATTGACTACTACAACATGTTCACTAGCATCTTCACCCTCACCATGATGAGCGTGGACCGCTACGTCGCTGTGTGCCACCCGGTCAAGGCCTTGGATTTCCGCACGCCAGCCAAGGCCAAGATCATCAATGTCTGCATCTGGGTGCTCTCCTCCCTCATCGGGGTGCCCATCATGGCCATGGCTGTCACTAAATCAAAAGGTAAGTGGCTTCTGGGGCATGGTCCCCTCTTGTCCCATCTGTCCATCCCAGGTGTGACCTATCAAACCCAAGCAACCCGGTCTTGTAGCAGGTGTGAGCTTAGCGATGGACACCCCTTCACGGGATCATAAGCCATGGAAAACTGGCATGGTTTTATTGTCCATCTTAGCTGCAGAGGTTAGAAACTGTCCCAGAAATTTCCCTACCCCTTCCCCATCTCCAGTGCAACCAATGCCTCCCCCCAGCTCCTGCAGTGCAAAGGAAGTGCCTAAACCCACCCCCAGTGTTATCACAAAGTCCTCAGCCTGGCCCACACTGAGGTCCTGTGTGGAGACACTAGGGGCTAGGAAAGGCACCCTTGGCTGCTAGGAAAGCTCTGGGCAGACCTGTTTCAGTGGAAGGTACAATGGGGACACGTCCACCACAGGGAGAAGCCCAGGAAACCCTGCAGGGAGCAAGTCCCTGGATCACTGCACCCACTACATCCCCTTGGCACCAGGGTCCTGAGTATCTCTGCAGGTGTAGGACACACATGGGCAATGCCCGGCCATGACTGAGCAGGAAGCAAACCAGACACTCCACTGGTTCCTCCTTTGATCATTCCCTCCTCCACAGACGGAATGGTGCTGTGCACGCTCCAGTTTCCCGACCCTCCCATCTACTGGGACACTGTGACCAAGATCTGCGTCTTCATCTTTGCCTTCATGGTCCCCATCTTGGTCATCACCATCTGCTATGGGCTGATGATTCTCCGCCTGAAGAGCGTCCGTCTCCTGTCGGGCTCCAAGGAGAAGGACCGCAACCTGCGGCGCATCACACGCATGGTGCTGGTGGTGGTGGCAGCCTTCATCATCTGCTGGACGCCCATCCACATCTTCGTCATTGTCTGGACGCTGGTGGACATCGACAAGAAGAACCCCTACGTGGTGGCCAGCCTGCACTTCTGCATCGCCCTGGGTTACACCAACAGCAGCCTCAACCCCGTCCTTTATGCTTTCCTGGATGAGAACTTCAAGAGGTGCTTCCGAGAGTTCTGCCTCCCTTTCCGAGCCCGGCTGGACCAGAGCAGCTTCTCCCGGGCCAGGAACACCACACGGGAGCGCGTCTCCACGTGCACCCCTTCGGAAGCCCGCACCAGGCCGCTATGACTAGACGTGGGCAGCCTCCAGCGGGGCTGCCGGGGCCATGGAGGGGATGACCTGCGCTCAGAAGTGACCCAGGTCACCACCACGGAGCTGTAGCAGAGCGCTGGCCCGGGGCCTGCCGCTGGGGCTGTGCTCACGCGGAGGGCGAGGGACTGGAAAGGGGTTTTCCATCCCGGAGAAGCAGGGATGAGGGAGTCAGGACTCATGGAGTGATGGAGGGGACCAACAGGAGACGCAACCTGGGCAGAGCTGCTCCCACCGCTGCCAGGGACAATGTGCCAGCCCCATAGACACAACAAGGGCCCAGGGCCCAAGCATTCGGACACCGTGATTGAATACCTATGAGTTTCTCTTCCTGCATGGCCCACGAGGGCACCACAGCCCATGGCAAGAGGGGAAACGCTCCCATGGCCAAAGGGGACTGTGCCAGGGGTGATGCCACATCATGAGGTCTCACTCCATCCCCCTGGGTCCAAAAACCATTCAGAGACAAGAGGAGAAGAGGATGCCACTTCAGAGACCCTTATCAAAGAGCTCCACATCCATAGGAAAACCATTACTGGAGCTCTCCACGTTGGGACTGTCCCCAGAGGACAACTTTGTGCTGTTCATGTCATCACTGTATTATTCAGAGACCTCCGACTGCAGCCGGGGCAGCCCTAGATACAGATGTGATGCTGGGAACATGGATAAGGGCAGGGCATAAAGCAGGGCACATCTTGGCTGATGCCAAGTTTCCCATGCCCAGCATCCATCAGGATGACAGGGAACTGCTCCTCACCCATCTGCCTCCAAAGCTGTTAAGGCTGAGAATGATCTCATGAAGGCAGCAAGCTGGGGGGATGTGAGGAGTGCTAAAGGAATGAGGAAGGACCAACAGGACTGCACTGCCCAGGTCCCCTTTAGCAGGGCCAGAAAGGACAGGATGTAGAAGATGGGGGGACACAACATCACCATCATTCCATAATCCCCCAAGCAGGGATGGAGGTCATGGAAGCACTGAGGGAGGATCCACAGTCCACAGGAGGCAGAGGTTTGGGGGTTTTATGCTCAGCACTTCCCTGGATGGAAGACACAAGGCAGGATCGGCTCCAGGGGGAAATAGGGAGACCTCCCTTCAGCTCTCCACTTCCAGCTGGAGGCAAACCCCTCAGCAGCACGGAGCTGCACCGCAGCTGGGTATCTCCATTTAAATCCCCAATTCCTATGATCCTGATTCATGATGTGATGACCCCAGATCACTGATTTAACCCACCTCAGTGTCCCTTGGGAATACTGACCCCAAGGCAAGCAATGCCTGCAACCACAGCAACAGAGGTGCCCAGAGACACTGGGGGCCAGGAGAGGTGACCCCCATCACCTGTGGAGAGGGCATCTCCCTCCGTGCTGCAGCTTGGAGGGCACCCTGTGTGCCTGTGTCTGTACATACCTGTATATCTCTGCCTGTAGCTGTCGGAATGGACATGATGCCAGCTCACCCCTGTGTGTGATGGAGCTTGGGATCTCACTGAGTGGCAGGGGGCTTGGAGCTGCATGATCTTAAGGTCCTTTCCAACCATAACTATTCTATGATTCTAAGTGCTTTAGCCAATGTTTCCAGCTCCAGCCCTTGTGATTTTGGGGGTTTCGGTGTCATTTCTGTCCAGGAACTGTGCTTTCTACAGCAAGGAATCAATAAAATCAGAGCTAGCAAGCACCTTCCAGCCCTCCTTTGACCGTGGGGCACTGGAAATGAGCAGGGCCCAGCGCAGGGTGGTGTGCTGGGGAGTGATGGGAGAGGAGCTACCTCTTCATTCATGCTTTGGATTGGGAAAACCCAGCTCCAGGAAATCCGGAGCCCCCCAGGCCCAGGTTATTCTGCAAGCCCCGGTACCCATGAGCCTTGCAGCACCCGCTGGCCCTGGGGGGGGGGGGGATATGCAGTTGTATTCTCATGGCCCAGCTCCAGCTGTGGCTCTGATGACATTTCTAATGGGGGTTAGTGAGGATGCAGAGGAGCGGTGCTGGAGCCGGTAACGCTGCTCCTCATCCATGCCTCTTGGGAGCTTAAGGCATTTCTTCTGTGCTGGGACCATGTGCACAGCCTGACACCGCTTTGCTCTTCCAGCCAGCGCTGTTTTCCTTCGTTTTCCCACAGAATCCACCCAGACATCGCAGGCTCCATCCCTACACGTGTGATGGTGCAGCACTCGGCAGGTTTAGGCTGACTTTGTCACTGTGTTATTATGCACATGGAAATGAAGGAAGCTGCATTCCTGGTGAGAGTTCCCAGCAGCCGGGGCTGGATTCAGGCTCTCAGTGCCAAAGAGCTGCTGCTTGGCTTAGAACTCCTCATGGAAAGGGGAAAACCCAACACCAGGAATCGTTTCTAGGCCTTTTCTTCCCTCCTTTCATAGGCCAAATGGGATGGGGGGAGCACAATGAGCCAGGGGGTGGTTGGTGTCCCGAGGATCCTGCTCCCAAGGGATGTCCTGAGAAGTTTCCCCAATTTTTGGCCTTTTGGAAGATACTGGCCCAGATTCCCAGCCTTAATGATAGGAATTTGCCTGGGGCTTGGAGCAGCTGCTCCAGTGGAAGGGGTCCCTGCCCATGGCAGGGATTAAAGCTGGATGGGCTTTAAGGTCCCTTCAACCCAAACCAGGCTGGGATTTTACACCTATCAACTCAGCAACCCCCAAACCCCTTGGAAAATGCAATTCCCTCCCGGCAGATCCCGCAGGAGCAGTGCAGAGGTAGATTTTGTTCGCATCCCCACTCCCACCACACAAAACGCTTTCATTCCAGAGACAACAGAGCCTCCCAACACCAGGGCTCGTCCTCTGTAGATGCTGAAAGCCTCAAATCCCACATTCCCATCTTGGGTCTGTAAATTAAAAGCCTTTCAGGCACTTCCAATAGCAACAGATGGGGACCAGGAATGCGGGGTTGGAGCCACCGATCAAAGACCCCCCTGGCAATGACAAAGGGTCTGGTGATGGAGAACCTCAGCTCTGCACCAAGGTCCCCCCCCAGCCCCACCACAGGACCCCAATCCCTCCCTCCTCCTCACCCCCAAAACGCCCCCACCTCGCTCTGCTGGTGCAAAACCCCATTAATGAGATGCTTCCCTTTCCTCAATGAAGCTGTTTTCCTTCAGCCACCCTCTCCCCCCCATGTGTGAGCTCATCCTTCCCCCAATTCCCAGCAACTTCCCATTGAAGTGTCACTCCAGCTCCAAGACAATGACAGCTGATTCATCAGCTCCCAATAGCTTAAACCCTATTGTTCTCCCCAGCCCCTTTTTATCCTCTTCTTTCCCGAAAATACCAACTCCCAACAGGATGTTTTCCCCTTCCCTCAAGGATGAGTGAATGGGAGCAATCCCTGCAGGAGATGGAGGAGGGATCTGCATCAGCTCCTGGTAGGATTCAGCGCTGGGGTGACCACACAGGATGGTACCACCAGCTCCATCCAGCCTTACCTGGGGGATGGATGCAAAAGGGATGAGGAGCAGTGGGAACACTGGGATGAGGGCTCCTGGCCCACAGCAGCTCTTGTCAGCATTGCCCCCGTGCCAGAGGAGACCCACATCCCCCTTGATCAAGTCTCTCTCTGTGTTTCTTAGCTATAAATAGGTTGGTGAAGTTCAAAGACACATGAAAAGCAGCAGAACTCTGCAAAGCCGACTGCGTTGCAGTGGCATTGATGGGAAAAGGGTGGCAAAGCAGCCCAGGGTGGGTTTTTCCCCCTGGAAGGGATAGGAAAACACCAGTGCTGGTTTTGGGAACAAGACATTCCCAGCTTGTTGCTGGGAATCAGGCCCAGGACAACAAGCAACTTCTCCATCAGGTAGCCAGCAGCAGCAGGTCACTTTGAATAGCAGAGCATCAGAGGGTGATGGTCCCTGGAGAGCAGCATCAGCTGCAGTGATATTAAGTGATGGCAAATTCCAGGCTCCATCCTTGGCGTTAAAACACTTCCCATGGGCACACACCCCAGCTTCATGCTTACATGGGAAGAGAGCCCTTTGGAGTTCAGCACTGCAGCACCAAACACAAACCCAGCCTTTTGTGGTGGGAGAGGTGGTGCTGGAAGCCCAGAGACACCGGGGATGGTCCTGCAATCAGGGAGGGTGATGGGGACAAGCACAGAACCATAGAATCAACCAGGCTGAAAAACCTGCTTTAAGGTCACCCAGTCCAACCATTGCCAGCCCTGCCAAGGCCACCCCTGCCCCATGGCACTGAGGACCTCGTCTATGGGGTGTGTGCACACCTGTAGGGCCGGTGCCTGCAGCCCTGCCCTGGGCAGCCTGTTCCAATGCCTGAGCACCCTGTGGGGCAGGAATTGTTCCTCAGCTCCATCTAAACCTGCCCTGGTGCAGCTTGAGGCCGGTTCCTCTTGTCCCATCCCTTGTTCCTTGGGGGCAGAGCCCAGCCCCTCCTGGCTCCATCCTCCTGCAGGCACTTGTAGGGAGCCATCAGGTCCCCCCCGAGCCTTCTGTTCTCCATCTGAACCCCACAGCTCCCTCAGCCGTTCCCCATCTCTCTTGTGCTCCAGGCCCTGAACCAGCTCCAGGGCCCTTCTCTGGCTCTAACCAGCCCCTCAAGGTCTCCCCAGAGCTGAACACAGCGCTCAAGGCTCAGCATCACCGTTGCCCAGCGCAGGGGGACGATCCCTGCCCCGGTCCCACCGGGATCCGCAATCCCCATCCCCTTCTCCTGCTGCCGTCCCGCGGCCGTGTCCCGCAACTGCACCCGAGCTCAGCACCGTAGCCCCCTAAGGGTGGCCCCAGCACCCTCCAAGGCACAGGGAGCCCCAGGTTTATCAAAGCTTGTTTTATTCCAAATAGCAAAAGATTACATTTCTTTTCCCCTGTCTTCTTCAATCAGCCAAAATACATTTATTTAAAAAAACCCAACCTACTCTCACACATTGGTGAAGCCCCAGCCCCCCCCCCCCCAGCTTCCTCCTATTGCTGTATCTTAACATAGAAAACCGAAACTCTGCAGAGCCCTCTTCTCAGTCCAGGTACCTGGAATGCAGCGTGAAAAGAGAAGATGGAGCAGGGCAGGCAGAGGGAACGAGACCAGCTGGATGGAGACTGGAGGCAATGGGGAGGGAACCCTGTTTCAAGCGACTCAATGCATAGCTGTGCTTTGGCAGTCTTCTCAGCAAGTCCCTAACAGCAAATCCAGCTCCTTTCTCAGCAGAGGACAGAGGAAATCAAGTTAAAATAACCAAATCCCCACCCGTAGGATGGATTTAGTTGGGTTTCCAAAGGGAATGGGAAAGAGTGGGACTACAAACAGCAGCGCTGGAGGAGGCTGCTCCAGGCAGGAAGGAGAGGGGGAACCTGATCCCGGCCTGGCTGACTGGGGTTGGCTCAGCTGTGTCAGTGGTGCTGGGTGGGAGGCAGAGTCCCCCTTCCCTTTCCCAGCAGCCAAGGTGTACAGTGTGGATCGGGATTGTCCAGCAGCATCCCCCCCACAGGCTCCCAGCAGTGAGTCCCCGCCAAGCACTGGTGTGAGACGAGAGCTCCCCTGGGCAAGGAGCTCCCCCCAGAATGAGCCGAGAGGGGTCCAGTGGGTGCCAGCAGACAAATCCGTGCTGGAGAGGTAAAAGATGTTTAGGTTACGGGGATGGAACATGGAAAGCCTGATGCTCAAATCCTTCTGTATAGTGAAGAACAAGGACCTCAGCTTTGCCAGGCCAGGAATAGCTTCAAACATAAGAACTTGAAAAATTTAGGACCAAGCCAACCCAGGGGAGCTGACAGAGCACTGGGCACTGTGGGAAGATAGATAACACACAGGGAGAAACCAGGAGCATCCCTGAAGAGGCTTGCTCCAGCCCCAGAGTCTGCTCCCAGCTCCAGGAGCCTCCTGCCCTCCTCACTGCCAGTGCTGGGACACCAGAGCTGGAAACCAACCACCAATCCCTAGTGAAAGGTGGGGGGGGGGGGCGTGTGCAGCTCCCATCATCCCACAGGGCTCAGCTGAGCTGGTGCTCCTTGTCCTTGACCAGCAGCACCGCGTGCTGCCCACCACCGGACACGGCCAGCACCATGCGGTTCTCCAGCTGCTTGCCCACCATCTGCGCGGGGCTCCAGAGGTCATCCTCCTCCCCTGTGCCCAGCTGGTAGTTGGTGCCCATGCCCCAGGCGAATGCTCGGCCTGCAAAGGAGGTGATGCAAGTTTTGACTTCGAGGAAGGGACCAAGCAGCCAAAGCCAAGGGGAGTCCAGCCCCTGAGCTCAGTGATGGGTACCAGAGACAGCAGGAAGAGAAGCAGCACTTGCAGCTCGGAGGTGTTTGATCACACACAGCCAAGGCAAGGGGGGCCAGGAAGGGTGGATGAGGGTGGGGAAGCACAGTGCTCCCAAGCTCTCACCATCACGGCTGACAGCGTAGCCAACAGAAGCTCCACAGGCTACAGAGGAGATGCTGGGCAGCTCAGGGATGACTGTGGGGATGCTCTTCTCCTGTGCCCCAGCCCCGAGGCCCAGGCGGCCGTACTCTGCCCTGCCCAGGCTGTAGGCTTTACCTGGAGGACAGCACACACAGGAGGTGGGGAAGCAGCACACAGCAGGACACAGCCCCTCCGTGTGAGACATGGAGGAGCATCACTGCTCCCAACCAGGAGGTGCAGGGTGGCACAGAGACCCCTCAGTCCCCCAGAATCAAGGAGGTGAACGCATGTCCAGACACACTCTTGAGCCTGGGAGAGCAGAGTTCACAAGAGGCTCCAGGTTTCTTTCACCTTGCCCTTTGCTGCCCTGAACACAGGACTTGGGGGAGCTCCAGCACGTCACTGTCACCCCAACACCCCCTCCGCTGGGACGAAGGCCACCTCGATGGGTTCCCCCCACCCTGCTTTGCATGACCCCAGCACTCACCCTCCGAGTCAACGCACACTGTGTGGTGCTGCCCTCCCGAGAAGCCGACCCAGGTCTTGGTGGAGTTCTTGAAGCACGTCAGGTTCTGCGGGGAGAAGCAGGGCTCGGTGCCCTCGGTGCCTGCAGGGTGAGACACACGGACCCAGGCACATCAGATCCACAGGCATGGTCAGGCCAGGCACCGGCACTGAGCCATGCACCCCGGGGTTTCACCCCACCAGAGAGTAACAAAGCCCCCAGATCAATCAATGCTCAACCCCACAGGTTGCAGGGACTGGGACCTAAACCCAAAGCTCTGCAGAGCAACCCCCCCACCCCAATTTCCCAGCTCTGGTGTCTCCAGTGGTGCTTGGTGTTCAGGACATCCAGCAGTGTCCCCCCCCCCCACCAGGCCAGGGCAGCAAGGACTGGGAAGACCACATCCCAGACCAAGGCAGGCAGATCTGGAGGGATGGACGTAAAGCTCACCAAGCTGATGGTAGTTAGTGAGGCCGAATCCATAGACGTGTCCCTCCTCTGTGATGGCAAAAGTGAAGTAAGACCCACAAAAGGCATCCTGGAAACGCAATTTGCCTTTGTTGCCTTTGCGTCTGACAGGGACACACTGGGGGACCAGCAACCGTGCTGGGGGCAGAAGACACAGTGTCACAGGAGGACTGATGATTTACACCCTTTTCCTCCCTCTCAAATCCAGCTCACTGAACTCAGTTTACACAGGAGCCCTTGAGTGAGGAGGTTTTCCTTTAAGGGGAAGGGGCTGGGGCTCTTTGCTCCTCTGCAAAGCACAGAACTGAGACCAAACGATGCAGCACTGGGTGCCACCAAACCCCAGAGTAACTCACGTAGACCTCTCCTTCCTCCTCGGTTGGCAAAGCGCTGTGGCACTCTCCCCAGCTGGCCCTGGTCACCACAGCCACACGTGAAGAGGTCACCATCCTCTGTCAGCATCACTAGGTGGTCATTCCCTGGGAAGAGATGAGGGTGAGTGCTTTGACCCTGCAGGCTCACAAGACAGGGCACTCTTGTAAGGCACCTTACATCAGATTGTGTCAAATATTAACAATACCCTCAGGGGTGGAGGAGACACAATGTCCGTTATTCTCTCAAGAGCCACAGAAGACAAACAGCCAAGAGGGAGGAAAAGGACATGGAACCTCTGGATCTTCACCTTCTCCTAAGCGTTGGAAAGGCCTCGTGCACCACGCACACCTTGCTCACCTGAGACAACTTTAATGACGGAGACACTGAGCTGGAGCAGCACAGGGCCATGGCTGATCTTCATGGGTTCCACCAAGCCGATCACCCCATTGTTGTCCTGGGTGGAGACACACATTGCAGGGACCTGAGTCACAGGAGCAGCGACCATCAGCAGAGCTTGCAGCGTGCGAGGCATCAGCGTACCCGGAAAGAGCCCCAGGCGAAAACCCTGCCGTCCTCCGTCAGCGCAGCCGTGTGACTGTCCCCTGCAGACACCTGCACCACCTTTTCCTCCAGCTCCACCAGCCCCGGCCTGCTCTCAGACCCATCTGCAGAGGTGTCGCGTCCGAGGGCACCCTCGTCATTGCAGCCAAAGGTGTAGATCTGCAGACAGAGAGCGAGCTGGTCAGGACAGCTCCCAGAGACCCACCAGGCTGGGTTATCCTTTTGAGCCCCTAAGACGCTGTGGTCCACAGCGTGGAGACAGTGCTCATCCCGAGAGCTGAGGTGAGCAGCACATCCCCCTCTACTCTGCCTTGGTGAGGCTGCAGCGGGAATACTGCATCCCGTTCTGGGCCCCTCTGTTCAAGGACACGGAATTGCTTGAGAGTCCAGTGCAGAGCCACAAAGGTGATAAAGGGAGTGGAACACCTCCCTTAGGAGGAGAGGCTGAGGGAGCTGGGTCTCTTTAGCTTGGAGGAGACTGAGGGGTGACCTCATCAGTGCTCACAAATATGTAAAGGGTGGGTGTCAAGATGATGGAGCTAGGCTTTTTCCAGTGATATCCAGTGGTAGAACAAGGGGCAAAGGGTGTAAACTGGAGCATAGGAGGTTCCACGTTAACATCAGGAAGAACTCCTTTACTGTAAGAGTGACAGAGCACTGGAACAGGTTGCCCAGGGGGGTTGTGGAGTCTCCTACGTTGGAGATATTCAGGGCCCGCCTGGACAAGTTCCTGTGTGTACTCCAGGTTACCCTGCTCTGCAGGGGGTTGGACTCGATGATCTTCCGAGGTCCCTTCCAACCCTCGGGATTCCGTGTGCAGAGCAGGATGTTCCCTGCTCCAGAACACATCCCAGAGCCCGCAGGGAAGCGCGGCTCAACAACCCTCTGCACTAACCTTCCCTGTGTGGCTGAGGCACACCGTGTGCATCCCCCCAGCTTCTGCCTGCACGATCAGCTCCGGCAGGGGCACCAGCGTTGGGTACTTCCTCTCCATCACATCCTCTCCCAGGCCCAGCTGGCCAAGATCGCCCTGCCCCATCGCCAGCACCAGCCCGGGCTGCGAGCCGTGGGAGGGGTGGTTCACTGAGGAGACAGACACGGTACGGATAGCACATGGCCGGGAGCGGGGGGGAGAACGCGCAGGGCTCTTCCTCACCTTTAGTCCTCTTCCTCCCAGGAGAATCCTCCTCCGACACCCGTTTCTTCCTGCCGGAGCGCTTCGCGGACATGGTGCTGGGATCTGACCACAGAGACGCTGCTGGGGGGCACCGTGGGGGGGGGGGGGGGGGGCACCCCCTTCCTCCACCGCACCCTGGGCCCGGCCTCAGCACCGCCCTCTGCTCCCCGCTGGCTACGGGAGCACGGAGCCGTTCCCCGCCCGCCACAGTTTGAATCGCCCGCGCCGCTACACGTGCGCCGCGCAGGTCCTCGCCGGGCCCAACCCCGCCTGCGCTGCCCGCAGCACCGAGAGCGGCCCCGGGGCTCAGCCGGACCCACCCGCGACCCCCGCCGCCATCTTACCCCCCCCCCCCCCCCCCCCCCCCCGGCTTCAGCCCCGGGCCGCGCCACGCACCCACCTCCGCTCCGCTGCCACCGGAGCCAAGCGAGCCCGCACTGCGCATGGGCGGAACGGCGCTGAGCGGGGCACAGCGCACCCTGCCGGCTGGAGGACTCGGCACCGGGAGCGCCCACACGGGGGGAAGGGAAGGGAAGGGACGGAGCTGGGACATGCAGTGAGGGAGGAGGGGGACCAGCGGGGAAAGATGAAGGCTTTAAGGCAGTGATTTAACTTCCCGGTGCCCGCTCCCGGCCATTCCCTGCTCCCACAGCCGAAGAGCCAGGACAGAAACTGCTGCTGGGGAGCTTCTCCCTGCAGTGATCTCCAACAGCTTTTTCATCCAGCCCGGCTGTATTGCTGGAGTTGCAGGCTTAATCCCCATGGCCTTCAGTTAGGTTGAGGCTTAGGGTTGGGGTTCAGAGATCCACAAAGCCTACAACTCCAGGGACACCTGAGCTGTGAAAGGGATGCCAATGGGAGCACTAAACAGCGCCAACGTTATTCCTTCCACAGCTTTCTCAAATAGCCCAGGGATAGTGCAGGGCCATGTAGACCTCATCTCCATGGTGATGGCTTAAATTAGGTTTAGGCTCAGGGTTAGGGTTCAGAGATGCACAAGCCTACAGCTCCAGTGACAACCATTGTGCTGGGAAAGTAGGCCTCATTCCAATGGTAGCAGCTTAAAAGAAAGCTGGTGCTGGGTGTATTCTGCACACGTTGAGCTCTGCAATGGTGTCACCAACATTGCTCTCGCTCCTCCCTTTCCCAGCTAAACCTGAAACCCCATCTGCGCGCTGCCTCTCCGGTGCCTGCTCCCGGGTGTCGTGGAGCACAGCTCACAGGGTGTGAATGTCCAACCCTTGCTCTTACAGTTGAAGAGCCAAGAGGGAAAGCGTTCCTGTCACTCCTCCTTTACCCACCTAAAACGAAACCTCTCTCTCTGTACTGACTTTCCTCTCTGGTGCCTGCTATCAGGTGTCGTGGAGCACACCTTACAGAGTTTAATCATCCAGCCTCTGCTCCCTCAGCCAAAAGCTCAGGACATAAAGCTGGTGCTTAGCATTACCTACCCAGAGAGAGCTCCAGAACAGTGCCACCAACGTGGCAATACAGCCTTGCTTTGCCACTCAGAAGCCCATCCTTCTGCTGTCTCTATGGTGTCTGGTTTTGGGCTACCTGGAATATGGATGTAGCTCTGGGGAAAATGCTGCTGGTTTTGCTGTGTTGAAGAATCATTTTGTCTCTTTGACCCTTTCGGTGTTCCAGACATCAGCCCAACAAGAAAACATCGCTCATCCTGCCCCTTTTATCCCAGCTGGTGGTTCAGTGCACCCCTGCCCCAGGGCATTGAGGGATGGCTTATGGGTGCTGACTGGGGTACGTAAGGCACAGTGTTTCCCTAGTGAGCTCATTCAGGTCTATGGGGTTCAATCAGGGCACTTATCTGGTGTGTGTTCTGTAATTTTAGACTTGTGTGGTGTTCTGTGCTGTTGTGCTTTGTTATTTACTGTAATGGAATCAGCTGATGGAATAGCTTCAGGACATGTCAGGCTTTACCAATGTATGTGTTAATTAGTATTTCTGCAGGGTTTTCTTTTCTAAGGTATTATATTTATAGGAGCTCTTTAGCTTTATTAATATAGTTTATTAGTACATCCCATTATATTTATTATCAGGTACTGAATGTATTTTTCACCAAAACCAGAATTTTGATGTGATTTTTCTACTGCTTTTGTTCTGTACTGGATTATTTGCTGAAATATTCACTGTTAAGAGAACCAAAGTAGAGCAGTGACAAAAAGGTGGCACCAGGAGTCAATTTTCAAGTGTTGGTAGTTTGGTGAAGGAAAAAGCATGCCTGGTTGGTAGTGCTCATCACCTACACACAGGGATCCCATGAATAGCCCCACCAGCTTGCAATTGGGCTGTGTTTTGTCCCTGAAACTCTCTCTGTGCTTCTTCCCTGTAAGCCACAGGCAGGTGTCCTGGAGCACAGCTCATAGTGTGCTCCTAGGCCCGAGGTGGCAGTACAGGCAGCTGCTGCTGGGCAGCCCTTACAACTGCACCCCCGCAGACCGGCGCCATCAACAAGGCAGCTCACCCAGCTTAAACCACGACAGCCCCATAAAGCCCCATTTCTACACTGAGTCAGTGCCGAGTGCTCTCCAGTGTCCTGGAGCACGCATTGCTCCCAGAGCCGAGGAGCCAGGGCAGGGAGCTGCACATATGGAGACTTCTGCAGCGGTGCCACCAGTACGCCAATGAACCCGTGCAGGGGATGCCCAGCGCCACCTCCGGCCCTGGCTCCTCGGCTCCGGGAGCAGTGCCCCGGGACGCCCGCAAGGGGGCAGCAGCCAGCAGGCAGTGCGCAGACGCATAGCTGGCGAAGCGAGGTAGCCGCCATTGTTACTGCGGTCACGTCCCCGCTGTTGTTAGAGAGACAGCGTCGCCAACGTAGTTACCGTGGCAATGTCGCCGCCACCGTTACCGAGGCCTGTCGCTGCCATTGCTAACGGAGCAACGCGGCCTGCCTTCCGCCATTGTTACCGTGGCAATATCGCCGCCACTGTGACCGAGGCAATGCTGCGGACGTCATTAGCGAGGCACTGTGGCCGCCATTGCTCCCGAGGCAGGGGTTGCTTTCCGGCAGGTACCGGTGCTGCCGAAGTTACTGCAGTTACCGTGGCAAGTCTCTGCCATGGGCACCGAGCAACATCCCTGCCGGTGAGGGGGGTGAGGGAGGAAACGCTTCCCCTGCTGATGGGGTTGGTTGAAACGGGCTGAAGGTGCCTTCAGGCTTTGTGACTCAGTGCTGGGGTGGGGTTGAGCAGGGAGCTGGGAGACAGAAGGGACAGGGTGTGACTCGGCGGGCATGCCTCATGTGCTCTATAGACACACAAGGTTTGGCCATCAGCTGCTGTGAAGCTGCTTCAGCACAAGCCCTTTAAACCCCCCTGGGCCATAAGGCTCAGGGCTTTGGTAGCTGCTCCTCAGTCAGCTCTGTGTCTGTCCATGTGGTGCTGCGCCTGTTGGGTTCTGTGTGCACGCTCATGCACAAAGGTGCCTGCTGTGCTCATGCACAGGAGCTATGTGCTCAGAGACACTCCTGAGCGTGGGACTGGCTGCAGCAGTGCAGAGGAGCAAAACCTCATTCTGGAGATGATGGAGCTCAGATGCTGTTGGGCACTCACCTACCTACACATACATACTTACAGCTTATACAGAAAGTATCTTTATGTCCTGCCTCTGCTTTATTTAACAACAAACTTGTAAGGAGCTTTAAGCAGTTACAGTTCATAGTTGTACTGGACTGCTGGGTTTGTGTTTTGTACCTCTTCTTTAATCACTCAGGAGACTCAACTATCTCCTTGGCAGATCATTGCTGTGGATTTCCTGAGCTTGATTTGATTGAGGAAATGGAATCCTCTGCCAGACAGAATAAAGGACATTGCAAATGTTACTGTATACTTAATACTTCTGTGCAGAATTGTAACAAAATACAAACTCAACAAAGCCCCACACAAGGAAAACCCAGGCAGACTGTTACCCCAGTTAATGTTTGGCTCAGATGGAAACATCTGACTAGTTCTAGGTGTGTCACGGGACTCTGAGTAACCCCAAGGTGTTTACTTTTTATGGCTCAAAGTCATGTACCAATGGAAGCTTGTCACCTGTGGAATAAAACTGGGGTAATGGTTCACTATTGACATAATGAATAACGCGTCTGTGCTGCTCATTTCCTGCAGCACCCACCAGTGGGTAGTTCCCCTAAAATGCTCTGGCATGGAGACATGCATGGATAGAGCTATGTCAGTCACAGCTGGAAGCATTTCACTTTGGGGCTAATGGAGCTCTGGGGACTTTGTCTTCACTGGAATGCCTGTGGAAACTGCTAGTTGTTGCAGTGCCAGCACAGATGGAGCTAATTCCCCAGGTTGGTGTTAACACTTCATTTAGGAGAGAATGGAGGTGTAGTGTGAAAAACAGTAGTGGCTCAGGAAAACCTGGACTTGTTGGCACTGTGGCAGTACAAGGTGGGGGGCTGAGAGGAGGATTTCAGCAGGGTAGATCCTAGTGATGAAACTGGCTCCCTGATAATGTGAGGAAACTGCAGTTATTGCAGTCAGCTGCAGGTTTTCTGCAGGAAGCAGAATAACCCAGCCTGAGCAGACACTTGCACAAGAAAATACGTACACTAGGTTATAGGAGCACGTAGCAAAGGTGTGGTGGAGCTGAGGTCACTGAGGCTGTGTTACCACTTGGCAGTGCCCAGCACAGTCAGGGTGGAAGTGCTCCCCTGTTCAAGCACGTGTTTGAGGGGCACAGTCTCTTGGACCTGGCCTTCAGCAGATGAAGGACTGCATGGCATGGATCAGCTGCTCCTTGGAGGCATCTTGCTGCAGCCCACACAGCTCCCATCAGTACCTTAGATGGACATAGGGCTGTATGCTCTGGGGCAAGAAGTCTTGTGTCGAGGCCATTGAAAAGAAAGAGGGCTTAAAAATCATATTTGAGGGACTGAAGCGGTTTCTATGAAAGCAGTCTCAGATCTTGTTGAGAAGGGGTCAAGACTGAACACTGGGACCAAGTCTGTGCTGTGGCTTCAGGACATGGCAGCCAGTGCTGCTGTGCATGCCAGGGTTACTGCAGCTCTGGGAAGATCCATCTCCTTTTCCTCCAGGGAAGGAAACCTGCCCGCCTTTAGCTGCTGAAGTACAGAGCGGGGGTAACTTTCTCTTTGCTTCCAAGCAGGCATTGTGGAGTTAGGATATTCTGAACCTCCTGCCCCTTGATTTAAAACACCCCCCCCCCCCCCCCCGTGTTCCTGGATTTGAACTCAAATGACACAATTTATTGTGGCATTCAGCTGTTTTCCTGGTGTCCCATTGGAGCAGCCTGCATGAATACAGGATTGGTTTATCACTGACATCTTTGGCTCCCCTCTGGCTAAATGTGTCAGCCTGAGCCTGAAACCAGCTGTGAAAGGCAAGAGGTTTTGTGAAATAGCTACGATAGTCAGGAAAACCTAGGAGGCCTTGTGTCATCCTTAATTTGAATTGCAAGTCCAGGGCTGTTCTGCTCCCCAGATGCGAGCGCACATTGGCAGCCAGTAAAATGCTGTTTAAGTCTCAGTGACATGTCCTGACTTAAGAACATCTGCACACTGAGCTGGTCTGTAAGGTCCCTTCCAACCCAAACCATTCTATAAGATGATATTTTAGCAGATATAAACACACTAAAAAAAGGCAAAGCAAAAAAATTCTGCTTTGTTTGAACTAGTACATTTTCAAGGCTTCAATGGTTACAGCTGATACTGTTGTTTTCTGTCTAAATGAAAGCTACCTTAGGGATCTTAGCCATAACACTGTACCGAGAAACACAGAGCAAAGGGAGGAAAACACATTAATCTCAGCGTGCTTTCTACAAACACATAATAAAGAACACGAACAAAGGTCTGGGCTTGGTTATGTCAACACACCTTGTGTATTAAAACATACCTGGTGTCTTTCTGAATAACACTGCATCAAGAAATAAACCTTTAAAGATGCAGCTTCTCTCGGGAGCCCTTCCCTTTGCCCTGGTGGTGCCTGAAGGCCCGGGGATGGGACAAGGTGCTGGTCAGTGGTTATGTGAAGTAAGCGCAGGTCTGAGGTAATGAATTCACTTCCATAGCGCAGGTGCGGGGTTCGGGCCCGACACGCTCCATCTGCGGGGGATCTCCGTGCTTTGTTCGGTGGCTCCCCGGTGGGAGCCGGGTGGATGGGTGGGTGGATGGGTGGATGGATGGATGGGTGGATGGGTGGATGGGTGGATGGGTGGATGGATGGGTGGGTGGGTGGGTGGATGGATGGATGGGTGGGTGGGTGGGTGGATGGATGGGTGGGTGGGTGGGTGGGTGGGTGCCGGGTGGCGGGGGCGCTGCCCGGAGCCGGTACCGGGACTCTGTCCGCGCGGCCACCCTGCGCTGAGGAGATTCAAACGGAGGCCCCGCCCACCCAGTCTGCCCTGGCCCCTCCCAGCAACAGGCGGGACCCCGCTGGGATTGGCGGAGGGAGCAGGCAGAGCGCTGCTATTGGCTGAGCCAGGCGGGCCGGGAGGCGGGGGAGAAGGGCCGGGGTGTTATACGGCGTAGGGGAGCGGCCGCCATTTTGTGTAGGAGAGATAGAGAGGTAGTGGGGGGTCCTGGCGGAGCGGCCTGGGTTGTGCTTTGCTGGGGGGTGCCGGAGAGTGGCGGCGGAGGAGCTGCGGGTCCGGGTTCTACAGTAACGCGAGTGTGTCTGCGTGTGGGCGAACGGAACAGACAGAAGTCGGTAAGGGAAGAGCGGGCCGGGCCGGGCGCTGATGCCGCCATGTTGTGCTCGCTGGGCGGCCCCATTGTTGGGGAAGCGGGGCCGGGAGGGACGAGGGCCTGGGGGCCGTAAGGGGTAGAGGAAGGGAGGAAGGCTGGGGACGAAGAGATGGGAGCGGTGAGGGCCGCCCCGGGGGGGTAACGACGCTGGAGTCGCAACAAGGCGAAGGGTTCCGGAGAGGCGGGGGTGCGGTGGCTGAAGTGACAGCGGCCGGAAACACCGGGGGGGTTCAGTGTTCAAAAGGGAAGGCGAGGATGAGCCCCGGGCGGAGCAGGAAATCGCTGTCAGAGCTGCTGGGGAAGGCGAGAAGGGTCAGGAGGGGAGCGGGGCGCGGTCGGATCGGGGGGGGGGGGGCAGGCGGAAGGGCTCAGGGGCGATGCCCTCGGGACTTCATCCCAAAGCGTTCTCGATTGCGTTCGGTTGTTTCCGCCCCAAGAAGAGATTTTTGCTCGTCCATTAAAATTCTTCAGATGTCTACAGAGAGCATGGGAAAAGTGCTTCTCTTTGTGATATGCTAGGTATGATAGTGAAGTTTAGGAGTAGAATAGGATAAATACTGCCGCGTGTCTTCAGTTTGAACTCTCATCTTTCACAAGTAAGAGACACAGCTGGCTATAAATTCTCTGAATGATTTTAGCTTTTTGTTTCCCCTTCGGATTTGCAGGAGTTTTTGTTAACCTGAACTCAAGCTTTATTCTCGTTTATGCAGTGGGACTTCTCCCTTGGAGCGTCTGTGCCGAGAATCCGATGTTGGGCTCGGCTCCCAGGCTGAATACAGCGGATCAGCCCATGAACACTTCTGTCCTGAGCCAAAGGAAGGAGTCCAGCAAAAGGCAGCACCTCCGCTTTCAGGCTTGGAAGCAAGAAAGGGGGCAAGGCTTGGAGAGTGGGGAATCGGAGAAGACAACTGAAAGGTAAATGGGGGAGAGGAAGGGTGCTGTAGGAGTCTGGAGGTGCCAAGTACCCTGATAGTATCTAACTGTCTGCTTTGTAAGATCAGTTGCAAAGTTAAACTCCATTTGAGGTGGTTTTCAGTTCACTTTGGGTTTATCTCAGTAATTCTTGGGTAACTGGAAAGACTGGGAGTGGCTTTATCAGTGTGAACTCTGCCCAGACCTTTTGGTGTAAAGATCTTGGTTAAATGGCTTCAGGATTTAACTCCAACACCTTGAATTTGGCACTGTGTTTTGCAAGCAGTGCATCTTCCACATTCTGTTCAGGAGTTGGACTGCCTGCAGGAGTGGCACTTTGCCAGCCAGGCAGACAGAGCTCTGGTTGCTGGTGGGGGGACAGGGATGGATGGTCTGGTGTGTGATGTGCTGGCCAGCCCTCTGCACCAGGAGTGGTAAGCTACTGCAGAGTCAGAAACCTCCCATTTGGAAGGTAACATGGCATTCTAATCCAGTTCTCCAGAGTATGGCAGCTGCGTTCTTAGGTATCCAGTAATGGAGAAAAAAACCCACTACTTCTGACTGATAGAAGTCTTGCTTAGATGGATTTCAGCCCCCTTGCTTAGAATCCAAACATTCTCCAACACTTAAAATATCCTGCAGACTCCACTGACTTTGTCCTCTCTTTGCACAGGTGACATTTAAGTTGAAGATGGGTGGTGGAGAAAGATTCAACATTCCAGTTCCCCAGTCTAGAAATCCCACCAAGAACCATCAACAACTTAAAAACAGGCAGAAGAATAAAGACCAGAACTCGCAGATGAAGACCTACATGAAGAAAGAAAGAGGGCACGGATGCAACTCCTCAGCTGGTGCGTGGCAGGCCATGCAGAAAGGGGGGAAGAACAATGTTCATTTCCCCAAGAATCAGAATTGGAGCCCGACTTTATCGAATCACAACCTGTTCTTCACACCTCAACCCAATCAGAACTACGCCGGAGCAAAATTCAGCGAGCCGCCCTCGCCCAGTGTCCTTCCCAAGCCACCCAGCCACTGGGTACCTGTTTCTTTTAAACCTTCAGATAAAGAAATAATGACATTTCAGCTTAAAACATTACTTAAGGTCCAGGCTTGAGATGTAATTTTCACATTTGTAAAGTTATTTAAATTTACAGGATTTAAAAGTTGAGAATTGTTAGTCCTCATTTTAGATGTGCAGGTGTACAGAACCAAATGTTCCTGCTGCATATAGTTAGTCACTTGGACAAAAGGGGTTGAAGTTTACATTCCCCTCATGTTTTACCTCAAGCTGTGTGCTGTGTTCACTGTGAAATAGAAATTTTCTCTATAGTCAATCTAATCAAAACTGCAGTCACCATTTTTTGTATTTATTGTAAGAGTTTAATGGGACTGTCTCCCCCAATTGGCATTGTGACTACTTTTTGGTATGGTACAAAACCAGCTTTGGCCTAACTTAACGCAGCATTAAGTGGAAAAAACAATTGCACTGAAAGCTTCAGTCAGGTAATTTGCTGCTTTTCAAACTGGCTAGTGAAATAAAACCTCTGCCAAGGCACCAGGACAAACACAGACCGGGCTCTTGTTTGCACTGGTGAGCCTTGTTTGGCATTCTGGAATTAGCAAAGAAGTGTTTCAAGCCTGAGACTAAGACCAGGGGGGCTCTGGTGCATGTTGGTGAAGAGACAAGCAGAACACATCAACAAACATGGAATTGCCTCCCCCACTGAGCAGAAGAGGGATCTGCACTGGAACCCCAGCAAGTGAGCCTGCAGTGCTGGGTGACTGCCTGAAACCTAAACCCTGTTATCTTCCCACTGCACCGAGGGGTTCCCAAATACCTGTTGGATCAGTTCTTACATCTGAGAATGGTGGAGTAGTTACTTAGACGGGTCTTAAATGTGTGACCCTGTAACAAGGCAGTTGCAGCAGGGCCCGGCAGCATTGACATGTGCCATAGGGAAGACAGAGCCATGTAAATACATGTAAAACTTTGTAGCATATGTAAATTCCTGCTGGGCTTTCCTGCACAGAATATTTTTAGTACAAAACTGCTGAATGTAAGATGGCCACGGGGTGTATGTGGCCTGACGTAAGAGATATTTTGTTTAAAAAAGAAAAAAAAGGAAAAAAAAGAAAAAAAATCCAAAACCTTTGTGGCTGTGCCCTTGCACTTGACATGCAATGAAAATGTATGAGCTCCTTCTTAAAGTAAATCAGTGCAAAAAAAAAAAAAGGCTTATTTAGATTTTTTTTTTAAATAAAAACCAAAACCTGAACCTAAAAATCAAACCTGAACCCCTTAAAAGCTGGTGCAGTTGAGGATCCTGGTGTCCTGTGTGTGTGTGTGTGTTAAGGGATGGAAAACACATCCTGTGGAATTGCAAGCTTTCTGTTTTTAAACCATACCCCTGCTTGTCACCAGTATTTGGTGCTGCCTGTAATGACCAATCCCACTGCAGCAGCAGAACCCAAAGGTGGTTCATAATCATTAATAAAGTGCTTTAACATGGCAGGGAGCATTGTGCATCATGAAATGTGATTTCTCTGTTTGTTCAGAACAGCCTTTACAAATCTGCTCCAAGTCAGAGGGAATTTGCAGTTGTAAACTTGTGTTAAACTCTGTGACCTCCACCAGCGGATGAGCTGTGTCCCAGCTACGATCATGTATACTCAGCCTCAAATTGTCGGCTACTAATGGAACAAATTGGAAATAAATTCAAATAAAGTATTATTTTCACCCCCTAAAAGACTTTTTTTTTTTTTTTTTTAATTCAGGACTGTGATGGAAAAGCAGGATCCCATAGGTTTGGTAGCTCAAGAAGCTCTGTAGAGCTTTGACACTTCAGAATGCAGATTAACATACTTCAGTGCTCCCTTTTATATCCTCACCTGTCATGCTGTAGGATTATCTTTGGTGAGGAGCAGCAGCCTGAGGCCCCTGGCAAGTATTCCACACACAGACAGCTGGAAATGGGAAGAGATTTCTTCACCACAGTCCTCTCCTTTGCTCCTCACAGTGCTGGCAGAGCACTGTGTTTGATAATGAACACTGAACTTGCCCACATGGAGCCTGCTGGGGCCATCAGCTCTGCTCAGGAAGGCCAGGCCTGGAAGCCCAGAGAAGGACCCAAGGCTGGGGCAGCATCCCTGGTTGGTCCATCCCCAACAGCCCCTGCTGTGTTAAATTAAGTCAGAAGCTGCTCTCAAGGTATAGTCAAAACGTGTACATTTTATTCCCAGTTCACAGGGTTGTTTGCACAGATGGAACACAAAACTCAAGAAGAAAGGATGTGTAGGAATAGAAACATCAGCATCTTTTGATCAAACACACTACAGGGTACACAGTCTCCCCTTCCTACTCTTGCCAGTAGAGCATCTTTAGACACATACTATAGCAATGGACTACAGACTCTTTAAGCAAGTTACAAGATAAATGGAGAAAACCAGCAGTTATTAACGGGTGATTAAGTCCTAAAAATGTGTGAATTCATCCCTTTGTACTTCAAAATGTTACATCCCTGCCAGAACCCCAGTGGCGGTGCTGTAAGGCATCGACCCAACTGCTCTTCTCTGAACATTCTCCAAGCTGTTCCCCGAGACAAAACAGCAAGAGAAAAAAAGAAGCAGGCTCTTTCCAAGAGCTCAAACCAACATTGAAATCGAGTTTCCACTTTGAGTAAAGCCGTTATACTGTACATTGAACATCTTCAAAAGACACAGGAAGGATAACATTGAGCTGTCAGAGACCGGTCTATCGCAGTCCCTAGTTTATAAACACCCAGCTACTCAACCACTACATGTAGGATTTGTAATGAACCACTTGGGCACATGGACTTTAGGTGAAAAAGGAGTTCCAAACGAGCCTTCTATTACTGCCGAAGTAAATCGACAACGCTGCAGACGCTTTGAGCACAGCCATGGCTGTCAGCAGAATTTTTACAGACTACTTCAATTCTACAGTTTTTGTTTTTTTTTTTTGCAGGAATGACAAAAATAAAAATAAAATTTAAAAAATCTATAGTTTACCACAGGAAGAAAACCCCATGCCCAGAATCCCCACCATTCTTGAGACTCCAAAAGAAAGATGCCTACACACCATCTTTTGCAGCCTGCGTATGTTCTTGCATTCCAGCTGTGCATAACCTGCAGGTAGCTTGCACGAGACAGGCTACTGCTTTCTTAGAGCAGGACTAGACCCCTGTGCCAAGGGAGGAGGTGTTATCTAGCGGGGCTGTGGCTGGACTGGCACCAATGCGTGAACATTCCCTGCCCTTTGGCCACATCCTGCTAACTCGTCCCCAACTGAAAGGCCCACAGAACAGCTTCTTCACAATTTTTCCATGGGAGCAAGAACTAGGACAACATCTTTATTCATGCACTCTTGAAACATCGTGGGTTTGTGTTCGGCTTTTCTGGCTTGTTCATATACACAAGTCAAGTCAAAGTTTAGTCCTACCTCTGGGAGAGAAAGAAAGAACCATCAGAACTGGCAGATACTGCAATATAGTTGCAATGAACTGGATTTGCAAAACAAAAATAATTTAAACTGTGCTATACATCACTGTTGAGGCACACAACATAAGGACATGCTGACAAAACAGTCACGGTACAGTTAGCGTTACTCTGAAGTCTGGAATCAGCAGCTCAGCCTGGACACTGATGCTCTCCTCCCTCCGCCCCACCTCTAGCTCCTGGAGTGTTCATTACAGCAATCCCTTGCAGGGTGCTGACAGAACCAGACCCATGCTTGCCCACCACAGCCAGGTGCACCACTTCTATGTGGGATTTTAGTCTTGAAGACAGTATTAATGGAAGAACACTGAAAAAGGGCAGGCTGTTCTGCTGTTACAAGCAGAAAGCTACACGACAATCACAGCTCGACTTAAGAAGCCCAAGAGTGGGTTTATCAGTGCTTTTCAGAGTCGTTTTCCCTCCGTGGCCTAAGAACCACCAGTTTCACAAAAGCCAGGAGGCAGCCCGAGTTCTAAGCATCCTCAACAAAGCTTTACCACCTTCTAGAGTGGCACCAGTTTTAATACAGCAAATACAAATCAGTAAGAGATTTGGTTCTATACGGATCCTAAATGCTGGTAGTTCATCACCTGGCTAATAGTATCTGCATTGTAACCACGGGGCAGTCCAGCCAGCAATAATGAAAGTCAATGGAAAAGAAAGTTCAATACGTTAGACTAGAACATCTGCTTTCTTAGTTTGGCTAGTACCCCTCCAAAAAAAGTGAAGCCATCTTTGTTCAGACACTAAATGATAAATTCCTGACTTTACTGAAATACCATAGTAAGGAATTTACTCCGTAAGGGATGCACAGCTCTGCTCCTAATCATGCTCTGGAGTCAAATTCTAAAGCTACAATAATTCCAGTGGATCAGTATTTCCTTCATTTTTTTTATTACAGCATGTTTGCTAAATTTACAGCAAGCAGAAAATAAGCTGGGTCTTTAGTTATTTTGATCAAAACATTGATATTTTAAAGGTAGTACACAATATCTGTTAAAAAGAACATATAAAAATACCTTTTTAGAAGCCTCTATAAGAAAGGAAATACAAAGTTTAATCCCACAACTTTCCTCTGCTAGAGCTGCACACTACTGCTACAGTTTTAAATAGACTTTTTGCTGTTTTTAAACTATACATCCAGGAAAGTCTACAAAATTAAAGGAACGTGCATATAAATGATTGCATAGCAGAACATGAACATTAACTGCAAACAGTAAAGGAAGAGTTAGAAATACTATCAAATGTACAAAGATTCTAGATCAGCCCCTATGCACGTTCCACTGCCAGTATTTCAAAGTTGTCTGCATTTCTGGAAAGGCCCCACTGAAAACACTAAACCCAATCCTACAACATTTCTCTACAAAGGAACTTGTTGAAACCAACATCTTTATATGCTACTAGGTAGGACAGCAAGGAACACTAGGTGTCTGGTGCTGGCTTTTGAAGGTGGATAGAAAAACAATGCCAAAAGCCATTTTCATACCAAAGTATCTTGCCTTCTAGATAAATACTGGTAAGATTACACACGTGTTTTGTTATTTTTCACATTCAATTTACTAAATATACTGTATTAGTGATAAACTAAATAGCTAGAGATGCAGCTCTTGTTCATATCCAACTGCAAACATTTGTTCTTAAGGAAATCTTGGAACCAAACCACTATCTGTTCTGAGGAAGAAGTGACCCAGACTCGCTTGACCAAGTACTTCTTGATGCGTACAAGCCAGCCTGTGTTACTCAGGAAGAGATGGCTATGGATTATACCTAGGAATACACCAACTAACCACAGGAGTCATTGGCAGAAAAGTTTAGTTCTTATATACTGTACACACACAACTCGAAACAATCTACTGGTATCTAACAGCAGGAAAACTAAGCAATTTAATGGTTAACTGCTCACTAAAATTTAGGATACAAAAACTGCAAAAATGTACACACAACCTAATATTTAGTTGCTCTGCTGTTTGCTGAAATCTGAATTGAATTTTCCAGTGCAAGGTGGTTTTCTCCACCCTCACACATTTCGTACTAGCTGCCAGGCCAAAGCAGCGATGCCTCTATCCTGACAAGTCACAGCACTGCACAAACTCTGAATGAGCTTCCAAGACCCACTCTCTCCCCACATAGTCCACGCAATGTTAGTACCATCTCCCCAGACAGCAGGGTTAAGGAGGAATCTCAAACTGCTCCATTCACTGACCCCCAGAAGCCAGTGGGCATGGAGAACACAGAAACCTGCTTCTGAGCAACGGAAACATGAACCTGCCAGTCTGCGTGTCACAGCGGTCAGTGTTGTGCTACAACTGTCCAGTTTTCCATGTTATCACAAAGTTTAGCATTAAAGAACAAGTTAAACAGTTAGTTTAACTGTTCAGCACAAAGTGGTACCAAATTTCTCTATGGGTATGACAGTTTTAATAGGACAATGTTGCAAGTTACGATCAATCAAGTCATCACCAATATCTAAGCATTAAAAATGCAAATCTTTACAAAAATATACATAGAGACACCACAACCAAATCAGTAGCTGCCCGTGACATTTAACCAAGTGGACACTCTCTCTCCCTCTTTCTCGCTCTCTCAGTGGCTTCTCAACATTGTCTTAATTTTAACCATTTTTGGCTACAGGGAAAACTGACAAAGAAAATACTTTTGAGCACTGTTGCAACATCATATTCCTGATAATTTAAGTAAACTGAACTGTGTGTAAATGAATCTTACATGCCTAAACCCAACATGGATACACTGTTAGTGGCCACTGGACTTGGGACTAGTCCATGACCTTGATCTGGATTTTGACCTAGATCTAGAATGTGATCTTGACTGTGATTTGGATCTAGCGGGTTCTTTTTTTCTCGACTCCTTTTCATATCTTGAGCTGGACTTATAGTGTGTTTTAGAATCTGTTTTAGAAGTGCCTCTAGATTTGGTGTGAGATGCAGACCTAGACCGTGATTTAGCCTTCATTTCTTTCTTGGGCTGTGACTTGGATCGTGATCTTGAATTGGACTTAGATCTTGAAAAAGATCGATTGCGGTGTTTGAACCTATCAGAATAAAGGGGAGAGAGGAGATTTGAATGTAAAAACACTATTCTTAAACATCTAGTACATTAAAAATTGTTTACCATTTTGCAGGAGAAATGTTTTTTAACCCTATAGTTAAAGGAATACAGTGATCTAGTTTTCAATTGAAAGGACATAAAAAGTACTTTACCTATCATTGTCCGAATGGCTTCTGCTACGACGAGGTCTTCCAGTAGGTCTACTGCTAAAAAGGTACATCAGAAAAAGTAAATGCTGACAAATACCTACGTATATGTACAAATGCTTAATAAATTATATCTCAAGCTGTGCATTTGCTTTTACTGATTCTGCACTGAAGCACAGAATCGTTTCATTCAGTATTTCTGATTTATGTAGCATGCAAAATATGCAACTCCCACAAGTTACTCCCACAATAGAAAACGATTATTCAAGACTTTAACAATTAACTAGGCAATGTGGTGTCTCTCTTCCAGCAGACTGCTTTGCAGCTGAAGCTCAACACACACTACACTTACTTTCTGGGACTATAGGATCTTCTATAGCTGTAATCAAAAGAACGACTTCTAGACCGTCTCCTTTCGTAACTCCGACTTCTAGATCGCCTGTATCTGTCATAGTCATCGTAGCGAGAAGAGCTGTACAGGTTTCTCCCTTCCTTGGCTTTCATTTGATTTGGTGCTACGAAAACGATCAACACTTAGCATTTTAAGTTCAAAAGTTCCCTTTAGTAACATTACTAATTCATATATTGGGTATTTAGACTGCTGTATGGCTTGCCTTTATTTGCTTATAACCACCAGACAAAAGTTAATGCAGCTGTGTGAGCATTACAGATCGGGGGGGGGAACCCCCAAACAAAGCCCTCACAACCAGTAAGAAAAGCCTAGTGCTCCATTACTGAAATTCTCATTCAACCCAGAAGAGCATGCTCAAAGTGTTTTAAACACATCATGTTCTAGAATAGTGAGCAGCATCTACAGACAGTGAATGCTACCTGTACTCAATGGCTACCATTTTTACTTCTTAAGTGCTTCAGTTTGCAATGCTAAGGTAAGTATGTTAATTTTTTGTTCAAAACCTGATCAGAAATCCCAATGTTTATGTACAGGACAAAGACTCATCCTTCAGAGTGTATAAACCCCACTGATTTCAATACAAATTAATTGTGTGCATTTGAGGGAAATCTGGACAGCTGGGATGTTCTTCGACAGCCTGAACTGAAAGACCTTTAAGATGCTTTTATTACCAGGCTGCTCTAAGTATCATAGTCCTAGTCTAGACCAACAGGTATGTGTTCAGTTTACCAACAGCATGGGTTTTTTTTTAACATCCTATCTGTATCTATCTCTATCTTAAGAATATGTATATGAATAACAAACTTAAAAGACAAACTCCCTTTAGAATAATCTGTTCAGAAAATACAAATTCTGTTCCACGTTGAATTGAAATACATTTACATTTACTTTTACCCTGAGGCCAAATGAAATGAGGCTATTGCCTCAGCCCTGGAAATCAGACTCCACTGGGAAGTGTCAACACAGCATCACTAACATGCTTCAACACAATATAAACATCACAACATCCTCAAACTGGGCTGCTGCTAATTCTGACAGTTCCCAGCAGTGAGACTTCCCTGCAGGAGCACATAGAGCTGCACACAAAGCACTTCAGGATTAGCAGCTCACAGATTGTGTTCAGTGACCGCTGTATTTAATTATCTGGTTTTAATTAAAATGAGTCATGAATAGTTACTGGATAAAATGCAAAACATCCACATCCTATTCATACACAAGCAAGAACATACCACAACAATTAGTAACACATGTACTGGTGCCTGGCACTAAACTTTAAGGCTAAAATGCTGAGATACATGCAAGGCACTTACTCTTCCGATCCCCCTGTGCAAACTGGATTTCTATTTGCCGACCACAAATCCACTTTCGATCCAAATTATGGAGAGCATCTTCTGCATCACGGACATCTTCAAATGTGGCGAGTGTTAAGGTACTTGGGAATTTGAGCAGTTTACAGATATGGTATTTAAAATAAAATACAAAAATCAGTTATTTTCTAATTTTACAGAGGGTTCTGTTTGTTTTCAAGTTCTTTTGGTCATACTACAGTACACACTAGGAATTATTTTTATTTATTAACCACCAGCTATCTGAAAACTCCTTTAATAAAATTAAAGTCTTATAATATGACCATGAACTTATCCACCAGCAAGCAGTTGCTATGCAATACTCTAATGTTTTTCTTCTCCCACTTGTACTTATGCAAGGAAAAAAAAACCCTGGCATCCTTTCCAAAACACACTGTTAATGGTCATTTAGTTCTCTCCACTACATTGACTTTAATAAAATTAAACCCTAGTTCTTATATTACATTAGGCAACCAACAGTAGTAATTAACACATGCCTATTAGTTTTAGAACTGGGATGAAGCTTTCCCTTTTTTCCCCCAGCTAACTTCAGCTTGAATTACGTAGCACCACGGACACATAGGCAGGCTTCCTGCAGTCTGGGACACATGAAACCCTGCACTGCTGGTCAGGTCAGACAGTCAGCAATAGACATTACCGATTTTAATCCATGGGTCTGACCACTACAGTAACTAACACACCTTCTTCTAGCTCTGTGACCTGAAAGAAAAAATTGCCTTTCTCCTCGTAGCAACTCAGTTCACCATCAGCACCATCTATGCAGAACATGAACTCTCATGCTGTTGGCATGTATCCTGATAAACCAGGAGGAATGCACTTTCATTCAAGACCACAGTTACAGCAGCACTCACAAGAAAAATATTACGGGTTTTGTCAATGGACTAAACCAGAATTATTCATCAAATTACTGCTTACGTGACAAACAGAAGAACAACTGTTACTCTGTAGGATACATCAGGTATGACTCCTTTAATCTTGGCCACCATTCAACTTCATCTTGACCTTTAACTCTTTAAGTGCTTGTCAGAAGGACTTGTCATGAGATGCTTGGCCAAAAATGACAGAAGGCTTTATCTTTTACTTTGAAAAACAACCTTTTCCCCCTTTTGTGGATAAAGCGAAGCTTTGTCTCCCATTATGGCTTGTCCTTCTTCCAGCTTTTCTTTACTTTTTCTTTTCCCAAACTCTCCCTTCTCTTCAAGCCTGATCCTTAAGAGGTCTTTGGCTTGTCTACTTGCCTTAATTGTTGAACTCTACTCTAACGGTTCTTTCATGCTTTCTCTTTGGGGTCGCCATTACTGTACAGCTTTACATTCTGAGGCAACAACAGAGGACAGTAAATTAGGGGACAATATGAAAGAGAGAAGTTCACCTCATTTTTTATACAATCTGATTTTGATCAAGTGATTCCAGTTCCCATTTGTTAAATTAACAATACCAGCCACAGTTGCTAAGCACAAGTTTACTTAACACCAGCGATAATAAAAATGTGCTAAACAATTCTGAGTCAGTGATAAATTTTCATTTAAATCATATAGTGTTAATTTCAGTGACATAAGCAAGCTTTTATATTACTGGACTTAAGCTTTGCGAAAAGGCAAAGAGCAACTGAGAGAAATTAATCTTCAAAAATAACAAAACACCACAACATAAGTAAGACACTTATTAGATACAACACAAAAGTAAACTGCTTTTTCGTTTGTTACCTCTTACACAAACTTGAATTTCAAACTCCAACACCCCTCACTACTCAGCCATCTGAAGAAAGGATATTGAACATAAGCAAATCCTCTGGGACGACGAGTGTAGAAGTCAAGTGGAACGTACACATCAACTATAGGCCCATAGCGACCAAATTCACGGCGCAAGTCTTCAGACCTAAAACATCACAAATATTTTAGATGGGTTTTTTTTATCCTATTTAAGGTGTTAAAAGGCATCCATCAAATTAAAAAAAAGTAGGCATTTTATTTTATTTAAATGTACACTCAAATGACCACCATCTTTTTGGAAGCAGTTGATAGAGAAGAACGTAGCAAACCATGCTGGGAGGAAAGTGTTTGAGCAGCTCAGTTACACACCAGGCTTTCCTGAAGCACTCAGGACTTGGAATGCTGAGGATACACCTCAGCATTTTGAAACCACTTCAATACAACTAACTGAAGCTATCATAAACTAAGTGACACACACTAGTTAATTCAATGCAGGATGGACTAGGAAAGGATGGTAGAAAGTGCAAAGCAGGACCCAGGAATTATTGTTATTCAAGTACCTCATGTAACTCTTGAGAATGATTTTGGAACATGCACACACCAACTGCAAGATCCACATGAACAGTGTGAGAATAAACCAGTCACACAAACTCATTTCCATAGAATAATCGATACTTAAAACCACATCAAATAGAACCAAACTTGAGTGAGCAACTACTCATGCCCTTAGGATAGCTTTTCCAAATAACCAAACACAAAACTGTTCAGCAGATCTGCAGCTACTCTGGGAACAACTTCCATCTCCTCAGAGAGGTTTCTAAATCACATCAGCCTCTTTAGATGGATTTTTATGTCATTTGATGACAATAACCTGTACGAGCAAGACTGATATAATACGATATTTATGTGGTACAGGACAGTGACTACTATAATTTCTCTTTCTCATCATCTGGGCAAGAACTTACAGCACATAGAGTAAATGATGGCAGAAGGGAACTACAACCAACACTGAGACCTCACAATGAAACCATCTCCAAGCACGTACCATCTAAGTACAAGCTTATGGGGAAAGCCCTAACAGAACCTTCTATTAGAAGCTTCTAATTTTAAAAAGCCTGGAAGCAGCAGTCTTCCTTGACTGTTCTTACAGTGAAATAAATACTGAAAAGAGGAAAGAAAAATCACACACAAGAAAATACTGAAACTGTTTACACTTCTTTATCGCAATAATTTTCTCGATTCATCCCATTCCATTGTGCCCATGCTACCGTTATTTGCTGGACAACTTCAGTGCGAGCTGCACAGGCAGAAAGTTTAGAAACTATTTGTGTTTTACACTGCTCGACCTCACAGGGACTCCCAGACAAGTTGTACAGCGATTATTAACCTGAGAGTGCTTCAGCTCACACGTGCAGTTGATATTAATGCGCTCTATACGCGTTTCATAGCTGACAACAGACACAAGAGGGACACGATAAACTGCCAATGAGAAACAGAGGAATGAGCAGTTTACTAAAAATAAGCAATAAATAAGAACCTATACAACGCACTTTTGAGTTAATTCCCTATAAAGAGTTATTGCACTAAGCTGCCGCATATATTTACCCCGTATGGACTCTTCCTACAATGCAGCTACGTCCCCCCCGCACCTGAGCGAGGTACAGAACAATTAACGCCGTAACGTCCCGCCTGCACTGGCGGCGAGCCCCACGCTAACGGGCCCGGCTGTGCCGTGAGTCCCGGGGCCACCCTGGGCAAAGCCACCGTGCTCTCCTCTCCCGTCCCAACCGCCGCGCTCCCCTCCGGCCCAGCATTGTTCTCTCTGGACGCTGTTTTGGACCCGACCCTGGCGGGGAAGGGTCAGCAGCACCGTGGGGAGGGAAATGGCGGCCGGCAGAGCGGCACCGCACCAGCGGCGGACGGGGCCCTGCCCCCCCCCCCCGCGCCCCTCCGGCCGCCCGCGCGGCCTGGCGAGCCCGCCTGAGCCTGCGCAGCCCCCGCACTCACCGGGTGTCATCGGCCACGTTCCGCACGAAGAGCGAGGTGTTGGGGGGCCGCAGGTAGCGGGACATGGCTGCGGGGAGCGCTGCGGGGACACGGGGAGCGCACGGCAGGGCCCAGGCGCTGCGGAGCCGAGCGCTGAGGCGACCCTGCGAGCTGCGCGCCGCCTCTCGCGAGACTTCCGCGAGGCTTCCGGCGCGAGGCAGGAGAACTAGAAGGCCGAGAGGCGCCAAAACAGGGCCCCGCCCCGCGCATGCGCAGATCGAGCCCGCCTGCCGTCAGTTACCACCCGGGCGGGAGCGGCTCCCTCCCCGCGCTCGTGCAGCTCACGCATGCGCGCTGCGCAGACCCGGCTGCTCCTCGGTTTTCCCGCCGAAAGAGGGAGGGGTGTGTGGGGACAAAATGGCGGCCGGGTGGTGGCGTGAGGTGATTCATGGTGTGATGTGTGGGGTTTGTTCATCCAAGGGTTTAATGGCAAATATCGCTTGCTACACTCTCAGACACTCTCTGTAACTGTCACTGTGTGGAACCATATTTCTTTTTTTTTTGTAATTATTGTACTTTGTGAGTTATAAAGCGGAGGTCAGTTGTGTCGTTGCACGGAATGGGGGGGGAGAGGAAGCCCCGAGCCCTGTGCTGAGGTTAGAGCCAGCGAGATGGAGCTGGTGTTCAGAGCGCACCCCGCTGCTGGAGGGAGGGGTAGTTCGGTAGTTTGAAGTTAGATCTGGTTACATGCACCATATAAGAAATAGAGATTGTGGTGATGGGGAGGCTGGTAACGGACCGTTCTCGAAGCTTCTGTGAGCTTCTCGAAACCTCTCGACGATGAGACCCCAGCAACAGAGGGAAGCAATGGAAAAGCGACACGTCAACATCCGGGCGAGAGGAAGCAGCGGGATTAGCTGAAGCCTTGAACCGAGAATGATAAAGGAGAGCCCCCCAAAGACCCGGGGTGCGCGTCTGGGGCGGAGCGGGACTGCCCGGGGCACCCAGCGCTGCTTTTTATCTGCTATCGCTTGCTCAATTTAATGAATTTATAAATTAGCGTTTTAAAACGAGCTTGGCTCACTCATTGATAACAGAGCAATGAAGTGGGTGGGTAGAGAGATTGTTTCTTAGCACCAAAGTATCTGATTACCATCGATGTTAAATGGTAGATGGACAGTCACGGGTTGATGCGATGAAAGGTTTGGTAAAGCAAAGCGTCTCCACCTTTGTTGGTGTGAGGAATATTCCCCAAACGGCAGAGTAGAGAGAAAAAAGGACTCCAGAGTTAACACAGTTGTGGTGTGTTTGTCACTAGTGTGCTTCAACTTTACTACATGTAATGACTAAACAGGAAAGAAAACTGGTGAGTGGACACTGCTGCTGGCATCCTGGCAATGTCACACTAAGAACTGCTTGATATCCCTGTAGGTTGTGACTGACGGGTGAAGTTGGAGCACTGACACTTTTATGCCAACTATTTATGCTGCTTTCTGAAGAAAAAGAAGAAAATGCTGATGCTTGTATGCTCAGTGCTCAGGACTGCAGAAGAGAGATAGGGTCTCAGTGCGTTCTGCATTTAGAGTTTACAGTTTGCTGTAAGTATGCTGGCAGCATGCTGACTCTGCTGCCTTGTGTGATAGGTGCACAGGTCTGCTTACACGAGTCATCAAAAGAATGTGAAGAATCAAGGCCAGGAAGCGCGTGGGAGATGGAGTTCTGGTGGGGATGGGTGACACAAAGCAGAAAGAATTTATTCTGTAGAGACATTCTGAGAAACAATGGAACCACCAAGGAGTGGGGTTTGGTGATGGGGAGAAACGCTTCCCACCAGGATTGCCCTTCCAGAGCCTTTCAAATTGGAAGCAAGCACTTTTCAGCAACATCCAAATAACATTATAAATACTTCCATGAGGTCCTCTGCAGAAAAATTCCCTTGGTTTTGTGGAAGAGTGGATCCATTTCTATTGTCCAGACTCAGACAAGCTTGTGATCCAGAAATGATGTATGGCTTTGGGCAGTGGGTCAAGGGTCCCAATCTGATCAAAATCCTTTACGGAGCTGCACTGAATATTGCACCTAAATGTGGGATGTCCCGTGACAGTTTATTGCCATTGGATTGAGAAGACTGGCATGCGTCTTATAAACAGTAAATCGCCACAATCGAGAAGTGAGGGAGGTAAAGTATGCTTTCAAGAACTTGTAGTGCTTTCAAATTAAAGTGGTTTAGCATCAGTTAAAGTTCTGTATAGGTTAATGTGGTTTTAGTATGCATTATGTACAATCTGTAACTTAAACCGCCTTTGTATACCCATTGTGTGTTGAGGTTGAACATTGATAAGGGATTGAACAGGAAGGAATTGAGTTTGAAAGGCAGATTAGGCCAAGTGAGCTGGGAATATTTAAGTAGCTATTGAACCAAAACAAGACTTTCGTGTTTCTTTTAAAAGCAGATATGTTTTGCTTTAACATCATTCCTGTTTTATTCCCATTATAATGCATCAAAGCAAATACTTGTAACAAGCTTTACTAGTGTGGTGGTCAGAGTGATGCATTGGTTTAGAAATAAGCCTGAACATCTCGTACTTTGTAGCCTCCACTTACGGATTTAGGATTTGATCATTGAAGACTTGCAGTGTTCTCTGGGTTTGCTATTGGAGAACAGTGCTCTGTTTTGTCGTGTTTCAGTGTGTAGTTAGCAGCAGTTACCAAGCAACTGCCAAACAGAGGTATTTCAAGCTCGTATATGGCTTTCTGTAGTACCAATGCTTTAAAGCAGCCTTCTGAGTTTTACCAGTGGCTTGGCTTCTATTCTGTTGATCTTGTTATGTGTAACTCCATTGATTTTAATTTATTCTGCAAATTGGAAGTGTTTCATTCCCTTTGTGCTCATAGTGCCTCATTTTTGTTTAATTGTACTCTGGTGTGCTTCAGTTTAAGAGCAGTTGTTCCTATTATTACTTTTATGACTGTTAAATACTGCATAGCTTTTCAAATATTACTGTTTCTGTTACAGATCAGCTAAACCAAAGTCTAATTGTTCTTTGCTGTCTAGCTACAGAGAAGGGGTTTTAGTTGAAGATGAAACTTTATTAGACAAAGGAACTAAAGCTAAATGTGTTAATTGAGCATGTAAAAAAATCAAGAAGCATTTCTGTCAGCTTTTGTCCATTCCCAAGGATCATTCTGATGAATCACAATGTTCCAGTTAATGTCCAGGTTTGGTTGTTTGAGAGGCAGACTTCTGTCACTTGGAATGCAGAAGTGTACTCAAGGGGAAAATACAGTCTTACAATCATGGGAATGATGAGAATTGGTGTGTGTGTGAAAGGAGAGTAGAAGTCACAGTTATTTTCTGTTCTATTTTGTCACATAATGAAGATCACACCTTTTGGAAACAGCACTTTAGGTATGTAAAGATGGCACAAAGAAGGTGATCTGGCTTTAAACCCTCTTGCTTCTTCTGACAAGCGTCACTCCACCATAAGTCATTGTCTGTAGAAGACAAATATGCATAACTTGGTTTTAATTTAGACTTTAGGAAGTTATTTTTAGCTAAGCGGTTTGAGGTTTCTGTAATTTATGTTTAAATCCATCTTATTCAACAAGCAAACACATATACAGCACCTGCCTATAAATATGTGTATAACATTAATACCAAGAAAAGTATTTTTACAAAACCAGCTCTGGAGACTGAAAACCTAAATATAAATGTCACCATCAGCTACATTTTTTTCACTCTGTTTTAAGGGGTATCATAGATAATGCTTCCTGTAAGAGAAATCATTGTCCTAAATAGCAGTTGGTTCTTTGTCTGGTTTTGTGCTTCCTTAATGTTAGAAAAGTAGTTTGAGATACTCAAAATGATCTTAGGGTATTGTATGTCCAAAACATAGGACTTCAGTGCACTTAGCTGTAGTAGTTCTTGTAGCAGTCTTCACCCAAGCGGGTGCTTCTTAGAAGCCAAATGAGCTTAACTATAGAGAAAAGCTCTTTGTCATTACCGAATAGTTTAGAACTAACCAAAGAACTTTGGAGAATTATAGGTGGAATGAGTGTATTGTACATTTCCAGGTTTGACTCAGTGTTTACTTTGTTTTCAGCAGGAATGTTATAGATAAAGGTAAGGGTGGAAACACTGCTGTAGTAATTTAGAGGAATTTATGAGGAGTCTTTCTGCTCCATTCTCTGCAGCTACAGCCCTTCACACTGGAATTAGCCCCAGGGTGGTGATTAATAAAAAGATTTATTGAGCACTTTCCATTAAATATATGAGCAGTGTTGAAAGAGGAGTCAGTTAAGGCAGTTGGTTTTAATAAGAAACAGGAATAATAAAGGTATTGCTAGTATTTTCCGCTAACTGTGGTTAGTCTGAAATACTCCATCTGAATTCTGTATCTGCAGATTTAAGCACTTGTAAGGAATTCTGCAAGTAATGTGGTAGTCTGGGGCCAGGATTTGTTTAAGGTATTTAGCTTACACTAAAAAACCAATCAGCACAGAGCACTTTCCTTCGAGTTTTTTTTAACCCACCATTCTTTTCTGCCACGTACCTCCACCATTTCATTGCCTTTAACTTCTTGCTCATGATGGAATTTGTCTGATTTGCACACGAGCTTCCCATTTACCATGTTCACAGTGCACTGTTGAAGCAGATTTAAAAGTTGTAAAACATTTAGAGTTTGGAGCTTGATTAGAATAAGCAGATGACTATAGGAAATAAATGATGTCAGTGTTTCATAAACACATCTGTGAAGTTCAGCTGCAGACCACAGCATTTGAACAGGAGTTTTAGAAGAAACACTTTTGTTGAAGTGATAGAACTGTGTACTAACAGAAATGGTATAAGGAAGTCTCACTCAGACACAGAAACTGAAGTATAAGGATGAACGAATTGGTGCAGCCATTCCTGAAATGCAGTACCTTTAGCTTTCTGCCATCCATGGTAGTAATGTCAGCCTCTTTTCCAAGTGTAAATGAATTAGTTACAGATTGCTTGGGTGTCTTTGATGTCACAACAAAATCCTCTCCTTTTTGTTGTATTTCAACAACAGGTTTAATGTCTCTGGCGAGTTTGATAAGGTCATCTGGCAGTGCTGTAAAAAAGGCAAAAAAGGACTTTTTCTGTTATGAAGAAGTGTGTTGATGTGAAAGAGCAAATTCGTTTTTCCAAAGAGAAAAGAAGGTGATGTCCGGGTTAAAAGGCCAATCCTGGTTTGAATTCCTCACTTCTCTGTGGGAATGTTGTTCCATTCCATCCAGCTCATGTAGATTCTGGTATTATATTTGATATTATTGTGTCAGAATGTGCATTGTTCTGTTCAGTAGTGATTTGCCATGTGATGGTGTTTCTCCATGACAAAAAACATGTGTGTATTATTTTGTTTCCCTCACCTCGTCCCAGGAGGATTGGAGGTGCTAGTGCCTGCCTAGTCAGAGCTGCAGCAGTGCATGTTGCCTCAGACTACTGTATTGGAGTGTCTCTGGCATGTTGTGAGAATATCACCCTTAGCAACAGAGGGACTGGTTCAGGCATACTGTTGGAGTAGGCTTGTCAACTGTAACTGCATCATATTCTGCTGAATAGCTCTTGCATACTCTTAAAACCCCTTAAACTCTTAATACTCTTAAAAACAAATGTGTTTTGTTAAGATAGTAAAGACGATAAGTGCATTTTATTAATGTAGGCACCTACTAAATCATAACCACCAAGTCTGTTCCTTACAGATCACTAAGCACCAGTCACATACATTAATCACTCATGCATCTGCATGTCATTGACAGTTTGTTTCTAGTTAAATGTATTCTTAAAGTTATATGTTAATCAAAACAAGTTGATATTTGTTATGCACCTTCTTTCATGCGAGACTCGAGTAATGTTGAGAAAGGGATTTGGGAGTTATCTGTAATCTTTCTACTCTGATTTGTATGATACTCAGTTTCTTTTCATTTACAAATTAGGCCCGACAACCTCATCTGGCAGGGAGTAGTTTGTCATCCAAACAAAAGAAGGAAAACATAGAAATACAGTGATGGCAGATGCCATGCAAAGTGTGTGCTGCAGTCCGAGGAAGGGATTTCAGAAGTAACCAGACACTTACCAAGAGCTTTCAGAAACTCTTCATAGTTTTCTTGAGCATAGACCTGCCAGGTTCCATTGAATGCCATTATGGATGTATGACAGCTTGGGGTGGTGGTGCTGGCAGGAAAGTGAGGGCTCTCCCTAGTCGTCCAGATGCTATTTATGGAAAGGGATCACAAGCCCAAATTGTGAGATGACTAGTGAATTATTAACCATTGGAGGAACAATTATTAATCATTTATTTGTTCTTAATGATCATAACCTCTCGTTCATGACCACCTGGATTGGGATGGTTTGTTTATTGTGGGTTACTGAACCCGGGTATTCATAATTCATATTGTTGTATAGTGTTGTGTAGATTAATTTGTTTTCGTTCTATTCACAACTTCAACGGTTAATACATTTTCTGTGATGTGAATAGAATTCTTCTGATAAAATGGCATAATTTGTAATGGATGTAAGGTGATTACTGTCTTACAGCAAGAAATTCCTAATTATCTCAACGTTCTCTGCTATGGGCAATTGAACCTTAAATGGTGGGAGTAAAATCCGTAGCTATTCCTTCCAGAATTGTGGGCCTGCAATTCCATGAGGATCAGGAGAATGATGTTGGAGTGGGACAGTCACTTATGAGTTTAGCCAGCAGGTGTCAGTGATGCACATTTAAATCTGGTTTAATTCAGTTTATTATTACTTGTTCTAATAATGATGGCATGCATAGAGGACTAAAGGTAAAATAAAACATGGACCATTGCTTGGAAGCTTAGCTAAGAGAAGTAAATAGCATGTATTATTTCTCTTCTCACCAATCACACCACGAATTCCTCACTCGTTGTAGCTGTTGAGTGATATTCCTTGCTGTCTGGGCAAGCATGACTGTTGATTTTGGAAGACATTAATTAGATTTTGTGCCTTACAGTTATATTGCTTAACTCACATAGAGTCTGTATCCTAGGGGTAGGTGACCTTTCGAAGTTAACTTTTATTACTCCATATCGGTCAGCAATTCTTCCATTTAAATAGAAAACCAATGCTGAACTTACAAATTCACAACAACTTTTTTTTTTTTTTACTATGTTAAAGAAAATTCACAACAAAGAGCCAGTTCCAGAATTACATTTCCATATGGTAATCCCTAGTAGTAAGAATGAACTGATGATAATGGACAAAGCTGTATTTTTTGGGTGGAAGGGAAGATGTTTAACACACATGGGTTTTAGAAGTGCATGTTTATGTTGGAGTTACCCTAGGGCACAGTTCACCTGGTTTACCACAGAGTGATGTTACTGACAAAAGGGCCTGCTTTTCTTACTCACTGTTAAGGTATATCTATGCAATTAGCTAAGCTCTCACTTTTTAGTATTATTACATTTAATAATTACATGATATACATTTTATTTAATCTAAAGTATTGTCTGAAATGTAACTGTCTTTGTTCAAATGATTGGTAGCCCTGTAGGGGACTGCTGGGCTCATTTATATTGGTACTGGGACAGCAGCATCCCTCAAGTAACCAGGAAAAATACTGCTATTGTGAGGACAATCTATACTAGTTTGTGGAGCAAGGTAAGGTGCTGTTTTGCTGAATCAATGTGCTTAGCCTGATGGCTGTATCAGGAATGCAATCACTTTTATCACTCGCTGACAGGGTTTTACTGGTGGGGCTAGGAGTGTAGCTGTGGCTTCAGAGCAGTCGAGAGTCCACACTTTATTCCACATCCAGAATAATCTAATGTAAGAGTGTATATATGGAAGCTGAATGTATTCCTCTGTAAAGAACCAAGCATGTCCCTGCCTTATGTTCTTCCTGTGGGACTTGAGTTTGTAAAGGGGCGTGCTTTAAGGCCCAGATTCAGTAGTGCACTTGAGAAAACTCCTTTCTTCCCATACACACATGGACAGACTGATTTCAGGATGGATGTATTGGACAACAGTGCTGAGGTGTCACCAAGGGTATAGGTTTAATAACACACACAAGCATTTGTCAGCTACAAGATAATCAGTAACACATAGTGATTTAATACAAAAAGCCTCCACTGAACACCTGGTTTTCGTATGTGAACCCTCTGGTACTGCCCAAACAGGTTTACTAGGGAAGAGTTTCTCTGTAAGTTGAGCATCCATGTGTACACAGACACGTGTGTGCACACTCACACAAACACATGAGAATTGTTCTCCAACAACTACCAAAATACTACAGTATTACTAAAATAAATGAGCCTGAATTTCAGGGCAGAGATACTGAAAGGAATCTGAAGGATTTAAATTTAAATGAATTTAAATTCCTTTAAAATTCATAATTGACTAATTCATTTAGGCTTTTTTGTGAAAACCCCACCTGTGATTTTGTTTTCTTCCATCCCTATTGGTATCTCTCCATGCTTATAGACACTGATAGTAACCTGCCCTGTTTCGGAACCGTACTTATTCTTGACGTAGATGCTGTATTTTCCTGTGTCTTCATTGCAGACTTTCTCGATGGTAATTGTGACAACTGTCCCCTTCACATCCATTTTGTAGCGATCTTTGAAGACAATCACCTTCTCGTTTTTGAACCAAGTGATTTCTGGGTAAGGATCTCCAGATACACAACAAGTTAAACACAGGGTCTGTTGTAAAAACAGAGAGCAGAATTAGATTATGAAGATGGAAATGAGCAAGGAAATTCAGTTACTGAGAAATTAAGAAAAATAAAGGTCAAATCTTATGGATTTTCAGTAGGTGAGATTCCGGGACTGTCCACTCCTTTTCCTGATATCCTCCAGTATAATCAGGATTAACCTGTTTGAATTCCCTGGGCCTGACTCATATTTTGCTACTGTCCTTATATAGCTTTCTTACTCTGTGCAGTGACACTTAGGCAAATGGTGGCTCAGAATTGTCAGCAGCAAGTTGCTGTGTGATGGATGGGAAAATCAGGTCTAGCATTTAAAAGGCCTTGGTCTAATTCTATAGAAAGGGAAGACAACAGAAAAGATCTGGCAGTCAAACAGACCTAGTAAGCAGTGACACCTGGAATCTGTGAGAAAGAGGTTCTGTGCCACAAAGAGCACCTGTATGTGCAGAAGCATGTGTATGTTTGGAAGTACCATTGGCAACACAGGGGCTGACCCAAGTATCATGGAGGTACCACTCCCCACTACCAGCAGCTCCTGGGACCCCTTGGGAGGGGAAAACAAGTAGTTCTCTCTGCATCAGTTATTCTTCTGTGCCTGGGCAGAGGCCAGTTATATGAACAGTTACCCAATATTACCTTGTCCTCCATGATAGTGGCAACATCTGGCAGACCTTGAACAACCCTGGCACGACCTGGGAATGAACAAATATGACCTTTTAGTTTTACTTGTCAGCATACCCCTTGGCTTTGCTTCACAGGGGAAAGGAAATGAATTTACTTACGCTTTTCTGCTATTGCGGCTTCCCTGAAAGTGAGAGACAAAATTGTAGGGGTTTCATTTATCAGACATTGTGTTCTCAATACAAAATATGACACTCAAAATAGATTTAGCTGTGAAAATATTTAGGCAGGAACTTACTTCAGCCTTTTGTGCTCAGCCAGGGCATCTTCAAAGGCTGCAAGGAATGAAAGATTTTAGGGAAAGTTGCCATTTGTTTCATTTGGCTTAGTGGATTTAATATAATGCGCCGGTGTTGGAATTACAGGTATTTGTGCACACAGATATGTGTAGTTATCATCTAGACAGTATCTATATCTGCCCTAAGGAAATATGACTCTATATACTACTGAAATAAGTGGGATTGGGTACTTCCAAAGGGAAGTTCAGAGGAGGAAAAACCTCAACTTTGAGCAGTTTGGAGACACCTTTATAAGCCTGAAGCCACACTGTCTGTTCCAAGATGCCACCTGTGTGCTGTGTTGGCCTGTGGGGGAACTGGACACATCCAGGTGCAGCTGCTCCCCCACGCATCCTGTACCTGGGAATGCCTCATGCTATGGCAGCAAGGCTCCCAAAAGGCTGGGCTTCCGCTCATTCCTGCTGCACACTTCTCTGCTCCCTGTGCTTGCTCTGACTTCTCTGGGCCCTTCATCATCCTTAAACCGGTTTCAGAGTGTGCTGGTGTGGAGCTGTGGCTCCAGCTCACATATGGAGCTGCCCATGATGTGAAGGGATCTTGGCCGGCAGCTCAGGTGAACCTCGTTCCTGTGGCAGTTTTCTTTGACTCCCCTTACCTTGTCCAGACAAGTCAGTTGACAGTTTGTGAGAGTTGTTCCCATCAAATAACTCCAGGGTGTATTTTCCCTTATCTGCATCTGTAGGGTCCAGTATGTGAAGCCAGACCTGGTTCATTGTGCTCCCAGCTTTCAGCCTGTCACGGCTTTCCAGTTGTTTCTCCCTAGGTAAACAAGTGATATAATTTCAGTAGTAGTGAGCAGAGCTGTATGAATTAGAGCACTAACTGGGTTTAGAGCTATTCTGGTTAGAGTAATAGTGGGAGTCAGGATCTCAGGGTTCATTTCATGGAGAGTTACATGCTCAGTCACTTTTTAAAGCCTCCTGGGGCACCTAGCTCTGCTTTTAGGCACTTCGCCAAAACTGTGCAAGCTCTACAGAAGACCTCTTAGTTCTGATTTAGGAGATTAAATAGGATTAAATGTTGAGTATTTGTAAGCATTTAGCCATTAAACATTACTAAAACTTGGCCTCCTTATATACAGGTGGAGGTGGTATCTAATAAAACACTTCTCTATGAAGACATAATGAGGCTAAATTAGGGAGTGTTTGAAAAGAGTTTTTTAATGTTTGGGAATATTTGTTACACAGACTGGTTTTGGGAAGTGGAGAGTAGTAGAAGTAAAGAAGTTGAAACAAACCAACTCCTTTTCCTGTACCTAAGGTGGCTGTAAGCGAGCAGTATTGTGTTGTAATGCATCATTATTATTCTAGGAAAGCTGATCACTTCTGCAATGCTAAGATAAAAATAACATGACTCCTTAGTTTGGAATTCTAAGATGTGTTTCAGGATACAGAGTGAACTGTGATTTTCAGCCCTTGCTTGGACAGATCTACCATTGCCTTCAGCTATGGGCTCAGGCCCAGTGTGTTTCATTTTGATGATAAACAGTTAAAAGCAGCAGCATGGCAGAAGCCATGTGAATATATTTGGGAACTTACTTGTGATACCAGGTTGTTTTCATGTAGTCTGTGTAGTACTTCACATCTGTGTAGATTTTGATGCCTTCTGCAGTAGGCTGAATTTTGAGAGGTGTAGCAGAAAGAGCTAGAAGTGTAATTACAAAACTGCAGTTGAGAAGGATGTTGAAGAATGCACAGTTTTACATGCTAGGCAAACAAAATCCCAAGCAACCTGTTAACATTTCTCTCTGGAGAATGTGAATAGTTAAAAGTAGGATGGTAGTCTACCTCTTGGAGACCCTAGATCCTTTAGCAGCATCCCTTCTAGAGATTTGGGTCTGGAACACGCATTTTGTAGATGGAAATAGTACAGTTTGGCCAAATTCACATCACAAGTGACGTGACGAGGAGCAGGTGGTAGCACATAAAGCTCACAGAATTAATTGGTAAGTCCAGAGGGGCTTATGTCCCTGGGTTTATTTACTGACCACCCTCCTTGACAGTACAAAGGTCCTTCTAATGCTACAGCCATGGGAAGTGTGTGGTGGTGTACCCGATCCAAGCCCAGGACAGCTCCTGAGCAGTTAGCTCTGATAGTGACACCCCATCTTTTCCCTTTCCACTATTACCATGTCAACTGGTAAGTGACATACCACTGATCCTGCACAGCTCCTTGAGAAGGTCTTCAAACGCTGCAAAGACATAAAGATTTATGTGTCTACAAGTACAGTATTTAGCAGAACACATCTATCTACCAACTTAATTTAATTACGTTTAGGATGTATTATATCTAGTAGCTTGTTGTCTTTTTCTGTGGCAAAACTTACTAAGAATGGAGTTTTTGACACAGTCTCATTTTTAGATGCTGGGTATTTTGTACTAAATTTAGATGCTTCTCTCTTCCTTACCACTCAACAGACTGCCTTGCAGAAAGCAGATTTATGTGACAGGTTCAAGGGTAAGAATCAGGGTAAGATTTAGTCTTGGAAAGCAGAATCTTGTGATTGATGCTGAGTTGAAGTGACTGCAACATTACTGACTGGTGCTTGGCAGAATGTATACCACATTAATAGCTTGGTAAATGCTGATGTGTGTAAATGGCATTGGGGTATCAGAACTGCATTGTTAGGTTTCAATTTCCAGAGCAGATTCTGCCCACTGAGAAGTGCAGCAGGAATCAGCGCTAGCATGTGGCTGGTTTTGCACTGGATGTTGTCTCTAGCTACTATTCTGCTGTCAGAATTCAGACCAGAATTTCTTTCACTTGTGGGGGATGTTGAGTGGAAGTTTGTGCTCCTGGTGCTTCGGAGGAGAGGCCGAACTTCCAGGAGGGAAAAGCTCTCTGTGGAATATTAAATGAAGCAAAAACCCCCTGAGGTCACATACAAAGGAAACTGTTGTTCTGTTCACTGAGCTCTGTGTAGCTGCCAGAATAAGAGGCTGGTTTACACAGTGCATTTTATGACTCCAGTCTCAAGTGAAATACTTGTGATTTCTCAAATGTTCAGCACACACACACACACATATGGTATAGTAGATCAGAAAACTCTTTACATTTCACTAGCAACTTTCAAGGCAGGTTTTAACCCCTGTAACAGTGTGTAGGTACTATGGTCAGTAACGGTGTGGTACAAAGCTATGAAATTTGATTTTAAATTCCAGCTGAGTCCCAGGCAGGGTGTGAATGTGTATTATTGCCTGGTACAAGCTTCTTTTACCTCCTTTTGTGAGATCCAGTTGGGTGTAGTCCTCTCCTCGGTCATCTGAAACAACTGCTTTGTATTGGCCCTCATCTGCTTTGGTTATCTAGCAAATACATATGTACATATGGCATAATTATTGAAATAAAACAAAACAAAACCCAACCCCTGCCTCCCCCCATAAACCCCCCAAAACACCAGCCCCCCCAAATTACCCCCCTCCCCAAAACCAAACCCACACCCAAAACCCCATCAGAAATTTCATGTATCATTGAAATAGGGCAGGATTTGGAAAAGGGGAAGAAACTGAGATTTTCTTTTTCCCTCCCAGTGAATTTGGCTGGACTGGTCAGAAATGAGGGAAAAAAAAAGGCATTTTGCCCCAGAACCTTCTTTGAAGGGTGGGAGGGGGCTCTGGTTCATTATGAACCAAGATGCTGGCAGTTAAGGGGAGTCTGTCTCAGTGTTTGCCCTCAGTTGCCGTGCAGCACCCCTGGGTGCCCGTGGTGGCGTGAGGAACGCCTGGGACTGGTGATGCTGAATTTGCCTCATGTGGCTTTGCCAATGCTCTTGACTTCCAGTCCTTTTGGCTCTCGGACTCACGTGAGCAGAGATTCCCCTTCACGTGCATTAAGCTACTTGTTTCCTATAGGTGATGTGGCTGTTTGAAATCAAGATGAAAAATCAACCCCAAACAAGAGTCACATTGAGCCATGCAGAGATTGCACTAAAACTGACTGTCCCGTCCAGCTCCTTTCCTCAGCTGTGTCTTCTCTGGAGCAGAGTTAAGATTAGAAGCTGTTAAAAACATCTTATTTCCAATTCAGATCTATCTGACTATAATTTAAAATAGTTTATTCTTCTGTGCTTTTCTCAGCATTTGCTCAGTTTCTTTCATGTAGCACTGCCCAAACAACACATGGAATATATATTTTTCATATTTTCATGTGATCACCAAAGCTTTTGAGTTGTTTTGTGGTTTTTACCTTTTTAATGCAGAGTGTTCCTATCCCAGTTTGCGGATCAAACGTGCCACCTGCTCGTGCCTTCTTATTGAAGAACCACTGGAAGCTGGTGGTCTTGCTCAGGTTTGCTGCCTGTTTGAAGTCAACATTTACAAGTCAGTGTCCCAAACACGTTTTATTTGACTGCCTGGATCTCCTGATGTGAAACATCACTTGCATTAGAGGATTGCTCCAGAACCTTACAAACTTCCTTCTCTACTAACATTTCTGTCCAAGATTTTCTCTCTCTTAACTTCCATTTGTCTGCAGATTAGCATTTGGATGGTCACTGTTCACACCCTTCCCTTAAAATTCACACCTAAAATTTAACGTTAAAGCAGCTCAGCGTCTGCATTACCTTGCACGTCAGGAGTACTTCGCAGCTCTCGGTAACCTTCCATTTCAAGTTCTCAATGAAATGTGGGCCTGTAAAAGAAAGCTGGTGTCTTTCCAGTGGTTTTCCACCGCTCCCCAGGGCTACCTGCGGAGATGCTCCCATCTAGCGGTGGGTTCCCGTGGTGCCGTGTGTCGGGAATGCTTCACACACCAGAGGGTTGGGTGCAGTGGCCACCGCAGTTAGGGCATGTAAGTCTTGCTGGCGTTTAATGCCCGCAGGTAACCCATCTTTGAGGAATCCTGTCTCACAGTGTAGTTAATGATGCTGCCTAAGCAGTCCTTTTGATTTTGCATCAAATCACTATAGGAGTTGACAGGCATTTCCCAGGGGAATCCCAATAGAATAGAAAAGCCACTTACACTAAACATCTCTGAAAACAGGAAACTGGACCTATAATCTGGTATCACAGTTGTTATTAAGTGACTATTTTTATCCCTGCTGGAAGGGGATCACCTTTCCAGTTGTAGGATTTTTTCTCTGAAATAGTTTTATAGACTTCCTTATTCATGGATATAAGATGGGAGATAAAATGGAAGTGGAATGCATTCTAGAGAATCCTGTTTTCTACAAGGCAAATGAGTGGATCTGAATTCCATGGTATATATTCACAGTGGACAGTTTCCAGAGTTAAAAAATGATCAGCCTTCCAGCACTGCTGGGGAAGCTCTGTACTGAGGATTGTGGCCCACATGGCTTATATACATCATTTTGGTTCTTAAGATCTGGGCAGACTATCTTAAAATGAGCAATCTTATCCTAATGTGTTAATCAGCTTAAATAATACACTTTAAAAAAGATGTCAAAGTATTTAGAGCACTCAGTGGAGTTGTTCAGGTTCTGCCAAGCTGCAGCTCATCTTACCCTGCTTCTTCTTCCATTGTCTTCGTTTTGCATCGGCCTCCTTTGCAACTTTATCAAAACCTGTGAGAACAGCAGTGGTCAGAGTTAACAACTCCCACTATTTCTCAGTGTAACACTTTAGAAACTTGTAACAATGAGAAGTGTTATCCTGAGAGCTGTGATATTTGGCCATAGGACATCTCCAGTGCATGAGCTGCCCCTGATGCTCACTGAGAACCCCTGCCTTTAGTAAGCAAAACTGGAGTTTGGCCATACAGAAAAGGAGGCTAAACCCCCTGAAATTAAAATGTTTTAAAAGTAAGAAACACAAAAGGCACAGAGAGCACAGAATTCACCTCTGCTTTAGACCATCTCTCCTTCCTTCATTGTCAGAAAAGGAAAATGGGCACTTTTAGAGCACAAGTCATCAAACTTATTTTATATCCTGAACTTAGCGTGTGCTGAACCCCTCTAAAACTGCCGCTTGCTCTCCGCCAGCTGTAAAGGGAGTCAAGTAGATTTGCCATTTTATAGACATTTTTCATTCAGAAAATTTGGAAGCTTTAGAAGGTCAATTGAAAGCAAACTGTTTGCAGGAGCTGAAAAGGAACACTTAAGGTTGAATGAGTTGAATGAGAATCTTGTTACTTTCTATTTTTAATGAATTTAAAAAGGGCTCTCTGTACCAGCATATCAAGGACCCTGTCTCCTTTGTGTTCAGCTTGCTTTGGTACTTGGACTTCTTGAGTAGAGTGGACACTGGTTTCTTCATTGCATTCAGTTTAATGCAATTAACCAGCTGTTAAATACACTGAATATTCAACCTGTGTCCTGTGATAAATGAGTACAGCTAATAACATGTTGTAGAGTTTACTGCCAAGGTACAGCTTGCCCTAGCAAGATAATATGTAAAACATTTGGAAAAATAACTGAGCATTCCACAGGATGTTTTCTTTAACAGACCATTTTTGTCATCAAGGACCCTATTTATAACACCAAAAGCTTCAACTTATGTTAAAGAGAAATTCAGATAATTTCTTACATGATTCCTGGATGTCAAATGTGTGCTAAAATAAACACTTGTTCTCCCCATTCTCAGTGCACCATTATAACAGTCAGAAATACTTCAGAGCCTTAAGTGCCTAGAAAAGTTTCCACTGAGCATGGCAGGCTATATTTGATCCTGAATTTCCACTTACATTCATCCACAAGGACGAGGGTGAATTGATTTTTAGCTTTTCTGTCTTGCAGCTGGGCTGTGTACAACCCTTTATCATCATCACAGAAGTTCTCGATTATCAGTTCCACGAGACCTTTCCCTTTGACAAAGTTTATTTTATGTGTCTGTGTAAAACAAATGAAATAGGAGAAACTGAACAGTGTTTCTATAGCAGAGCTGTTCTGAGGTCAGATCCTGGCCTAGCATCTTCTTCAACACTCAGACATTACAGTCCTTTTGCATACGTATCCTTATGTATACATATCATGATCCTAGAGAATTGATGAAGGCAATGCACTCTGATGTTCTCTATTCTGAGGTTCATATCCTGTTTGGTCATGTATGGGGGTAGAGTGCAGTTGCTCACAGCAGAACTTTTCTCTGGGAGAAAGTTTCTGTTAAAACCACATTGCACAATATGTTCTTCCTTGTTGGATACTACAGACTTCTCAGCTTACCAGAATCTGTATGGTTTTTAGTATAATGGAAGCATTGCACTTAGTTACATGTCTGTGGCGTTTAACTGCATATTTGGGCAATGATGAATAATATTGCCACCCTCTTGACATTGTGTAAGCACTGTTGAACCCTTTATACATACACCCTGAAACCTGCCAGATGCTTGAGCACAAACATCAAGGCCTTGCTCTAGCATAAAGGCTCCCTGCCTTGTTTTCTAACAGCAAATATTATCATTACAAAGACCTCAACAAATACTTTGTGATTGTGCATAGGGTCCTCCAGTATAGAAAAGACAGTTCTTAGAATAGATAAAGCCTTCAATAAACTTGCTCCCCATTGCTTAAAAAACCCAAAGTGGCACTAACAGCTCTGAAATCCCTTGGCCTTGTCCCATCCCTTTGTTGCATCTGCTCTGTTTGTTGTCTTGGCAATGCTCCACTCTGTTTAACCACAGGCGAATGATTTATACTGCTCTTCATTCTCAACTGTTCTTCCCTCTGGTTCTGTCATTCCAAATGCTTTTTAAATGTTACAATATTAACTTGATATGGGAAAACAAGGGGGAGGCTCAGGCAATTTTTAAAATGTATTGGAAGGTTGGGGTGCACTGTGACACATGAGCAGTGTTATTTCCAGGGCCTCAGACTGACAAATCACTTTTGTCTGCTCTTGGAACTCAGGAGATTTATCCGTGTTCAGTTCAAGCAGACAGGGTGGGAATTGCAGCTTTGCTTGATAAAGCAGATAAAAAATACTCTGCTTCATTGTGAGAGATGGCGTTTCTTTAGCACCTACTGAAATGAGTTTGTTCATCCAAGACAAGGCTCTGACCAGCACGGGTGCATTTGTGGTGTCAGATGAATTACACACGGCTGAGGTTTGTGGTCAGAAAATACACTTAGGAAAGGGCAGGATTGCCAGAAGCAGCCTCTAGGGAGTGGTTGGATACCAGGGAAGCAGGGTAGGGAGGGGATGTTCTCTGAGTGTTACTGTCACAGGTTTTGCTGGCTGTCGCATTGAGGAATACTGCACTAACAGTGTCAGTGCTGCAGCCTTGCTTAATGCTAGGACTAGGCAGCTAGAATCACATGCTTGGCTTTCTGGTTTTGCACTGTGGCAAGCCAAGCTCTTCCAGAACCACCCATCAAAGTATCTGATGAGAGTTCAGGGAACTGGGAATGTACCCATTTGCTCTACCTCCCTGTTCAGCATCGGGGGAGTCAGTCAGAATTATGGACTATCGGTACATACCGGAGTACTTGTGAGCTCCTTGTCATTGAAGATTAAACGCAGCTCTGCATTTGGTGACAGCTTTTCAACCTCCAGCCACAGCCGCACTTCTCCTTTCTCCAGAACATCGATATTCCATCCAGATATCAGTTTGATCACTGGAAAACAGAGACAACCATCAAAGGGAATTCACAGGCAAAGCACAGTATTTGGCTCAGCCAGGGTCATACCAGTCTGTCCCTATGGGAGGGGCTTCTTCCTGGTTCAACTTACGTGGGTTCCTGATTTCATGGCTGCGTTTCAGTAACTTGTCCAGATCTGAAATGCAAAGAATAACAAGATTAGTACAACCAGGCCAAGCCAAATGCATTGTATCGATTTAATGCAAATTGCTCATTAGCTTTATTTATGTCAAGAAGGTAAGCACAAAACATTCAGTAGCGGGGAAGACTAGAAAAGTTCTGAAAGATTCTTAGTTATGTCTGAATAAAATATTGGTTGGATCAGTTCAGAAAGCACAGAAGTTTTAAATCACTGTGATAGTGTATCTGTGTGTGAAATCTGACCTGTGATGGAAAAAAAACCTTCCAGCCTTCTCAGGGGACTGTAAAAGAAACTGCCCTTGAGCCTTCAAGGAATGGGAAACATCTTTCTAATGATGCCACTATCACTAAGTGATGTCAGTCACTTACTATTCCTCTACAAGAAACTTTCCTCTCGACATCTAATATTAGAAAATTATGGCTCATCACTCTTTGCTCTTTTCATTTATTAGTTTTTACCTTCTTTTGTTAAAGTGCGGCTGGCAGAGATATCATCATCCACATCCGTGACCTCCACGGAATATATGCCCAGATCCTTTTCTGATGGCTCTTTCAGTATAAGCTTAGATCTTAGGAATAAAAATACTAATGATAAAAATTACAATTTTCTCAGAAATCATCCTGGAACAGAATGCAACACATTCAGTACACCTGGAACACTGAATATAGTGCTTGTTGTCATTTGTATATGACATTGAGGAGCAAGGCAAACACATCAGCAGCATGATGGCTGATGCTTCCCTTCTGTGACCTGGAGATTGTGCTGAATGCCCTGTTTCATGGACACCAGAGTTGAGATCAGGGTCACAGATATGCAGTTCAATAGTGTTCATGTATTTTGGCTGAACACTGGGAGGAGAGAGAAACATTTGGCTTCTCCTTTTTCTCAGTGTTAGTATGTTCTTCACAGCTAGTTTTCTTAGGGTATGTTATATACTTACTTATTGCCTTTCTCTTCCATCTGAACCCTGTCAGCATCTGGTGGTCCCTCATAGTCCTTTGTCCAGATAAATTCAGAGGAGTCATTCTTTTCAGGAGCTTCAAAAGCCATATAAATGGAACCCTCTTCATCGACCCCAAGTTCAATTTCATTTGTGCCTGTATAAGCAAAAACCCCACAAGATATTCCTTACCAAAACAGGTCAGGGCTTAGCTTCTGGTCATCTAGCTAGAGTGTACAGCTCGAGTGAATTAATATGGGCAGTTTGCTTTGTAATCGTCATTTTGTCTGAGGTTCATTCTTGCCATGAAACATGAAGCCGATGTTTTGTAAAGCAGATTTTTACTGGAATCATCATAGTATTTACAAACTTGCACAATCTCACCACTTTTAGTTTTATACCAGGTTTGGTTTTAGCCACCACAGGATCTGAGGGGAGTGAAGGGGGTCCAATTCCAGCTTTGTTCCGTGCTCTTACTCGGAAAATGTAGCATTTCCCTGTCTCCACGTCTGAAACCTGCAGGAAACAATGATGGGAATTATCATAAGACTAAACAAGAAGTGACGTGTAGATACTAGGCAAATGTGCATACCTTCATATGGGTGGTGGCTGTGGGCTGCTTATTTAGTTGTTTCCAATCCTCTGACCCTGCTTCACACATGTCCACATAGTAGCCTGTGACTGGAGAGGCTCCTGTGTACAGTGGAGCTTCCCAGCGGAGCTGCAAGGATGAATCTCTTACTTCAAAGCACTGCACATCATAAGGGGGTCCTGTTCAAAGAAAGGCAGGCTGTCAAATGGTGACATTAAAAATGCAACCATCTGCATTTTGAGTTTGAGATCAGAAAGCAGAGGTTTATGATAGCAAGAGAGTAGTGGTTCCATAGGAGATGCTTTCTGTGTGTAATGCTCTGCTTCTGAATCAGAACTTCCCTGTGTCTGTGCTGTCTGTGCTGTCTGTGCTGGGAGCACTCTTACACAGACCTATAGTTTTCAGAAGTCCCTTGGATTCACGGGAGGGTGAGGACATAACTGGTACACCCCATAATATTTTTATGTCTGTTTTTGCAGGAGAGGTACCTGGTTCTTGCATTGTCCATTCCTCACATTTGAAGGAGTCACTGGGTTCAGATACTTCCCCTACACCAGCCATGTTCACAGCAGAGGCACGGAATTGGTACAGATGACCTTCCTCAAGGTTGCTCACCTTCGGGTTTGGAAGTGCAAACACATTATTAGCACAGCCCTGCGTGGTTGTCATCTCATGAGGGGAGGAGGAGAGCTCTAGATTAGGGGAATTAGAGGAAAACCCCCTCAACCCTTGTTACAGCTGCATTTCCCACTGTGATTAAAGGCCACTATTATATCTTAAGTGAATACCGTATAAACTCGTTGAGGAGTGGGCTGAATGTTGACTTCATGCCAGTCCAGTTCAGCTGTATCATGCTGATCTAGGAAATAACCCAGGATCTTTGCTCCCCCCTTGCGCTTTGGGGGCTTCCAGGCGATGGTCATGTTGGTCTTCCCGCAGTGCAGGAGAACAAACCCGTGCGGTGCTGATGGACAAGCTGCACAGCAAAGGGAAAGAGATGACAAGCTATTCAGTGCACGTTTGTGATCTAGGGATTGGGAACAGAGCTGTAGGTTTGGGATGAACTGGGCTGAGGACATCTCTGCTCATTCCAGATCTGATTCTGTTTGTGTTAAGGCCCCTTAAAACCGCTTTTGCAGTGTAAAAGTATCTAAAAATGACCAGATTCTTATTTGGAAGTCACGGCAAAAGTCATGGATGTGTCTCAGGATGCTCCTTGCATGTTGCTTTATGGTTTGTCTGCCAGAAAACAGGCAGCCGAGGGTTGATGAAGTGGAGGAAATGGAGGGTTAGATGCTGGCCCATGTGGTTGTCAGGGTTTGGTAACTGCCCCAAAGGAATTCACCGTGCTGGTTTCAGATACCAGCACAACTGAGCACTTACTGTGGTGATTTGTACCAGTGACACACTGCTAAGCCAGGTGGTGATGAACTGCCCATCCTTGGTGAGTGCAGTCCATGGCAGAAGCTGCAGGTTGCAAGAAGCTCAGTTCCCTGATGCTTCTCTTTCCTGCTCAACATTACCATTCTGTGTAGTAATAGCTCTGCGTGTAGATCCATGTTTGAGGGACTGGATTTCGGTGTGTAGGGCACACGTGGATGTTCGTACTTACCAATAGCTGGCCGTACAACGATGGGATCTGTTTCTGGCGATTTTTCACTGAGTCCTGCCTCACTGACAGACTTCACACAGAAGACGTACTCTTTTCCAGGCTGCAGCCCAGGAACAGTAAATCTGGGAGAGGAAATGAATCTGTTAGTGTTTGACTGTTCAGAGCACAGGTAAACAGTCCTTTGAACAAGCAGCAAGGCATTTCAGTGAGGAGTTGTTACTGACAAAACCATTACTTGCCATTCCATGTTAAAGTGCACTGTGTCATGTAAAATGGCATTAATAAATCAGGCTGAGAAGTGTCCCTCTGCCTGTGTTAGCTGATGTTGTCAGTAGAATAAATAGGAATTTTTAATGGACCTTTTCTGCTTCCTATGACCACCCCTCAGCTAGAGAGGTGTTCTCCATCCTAAGTGTGAGTGATAGCAACTCGCTCTATGGGAAAGCAAGCAGAAAACTGGGATGTGGTTCTGCTGGTGCCACAAGGTCCATCCACCCTCTGCAGAGCCCAAGTCCCTGAAGATGGACACAGACTTTGCTGTCAGTCTGGCTTTGGATGTGGAAGTGAGACTGTGAGCCATGAGTTGACGCTAACAGAGGCTGTGGTGGCTGTGGGCGTGCAAGCCTCTGTGTGTGCAGAGAAAGTTCTTTTTTTAGCTGAAATATGACTCCAGCCATAAAGAGGAGAAGCCAGGCTGGCACCCTGTCTGCTCCCAATGGGGTGTAATAGCTGAACTCACTTGTTGCATGTCACGGGCTTATTATTGACAGTTTGCCATTCTTCTGTCCCAGTCTCCCGACAGTATATGTAGTAGCCAAGGGGCTCCAGACCATCCTTTAGCTTATCCCAGTGCAGAACAACAGATGTCTTGGTGTCTCTGAAAGCTAAAACCTGGGATGGTGGAGGCAGAGGAGCTAAAAAAGAAAAAAAGAAGAGAGCACAGAGAAAGATGGGGGAGGTTAAAATTTATAAATTAAACCAAAAAACCATCAGTGAGTTGGCCTCTTTGATTTATTGGCCTTTTCCACAGCACTGTTTTCAAATCAGGGCAAATACCACAGGCATCATCCCAGTCTGTAGCCTGTATTTTTGTGTTTGGGTGTGCTGTATCTCATATTCCTCTCCTCTACAGCTCATTGATCCCTGCAGTTACAACTGCTGAGCCTGCTCTGAGGTGGAGGAGAAACAGCACTCATGCAGTAACTCTGGTTAACTCTGCTGTGTGTTAACACAGCTGCATCATTCCCTCCCACCCTGGTCCCTGTCACCCCTTACACAGAGCTGAAAGCAGACACGGATTAAACACAGGCTTCCACTCTTTCTTATTTTATTAAATGTAATTCCCCATCATTGCTTGCTTAGCTTTACACTGCACTGACCAACTGCAAAGCAATTAAACAAGGATTTAAGGCTTTGAGAGATTTCCTGGTATCAAAGCCACTGCTATGTAATCATATACCATAAGGTTTAATGGAAAGGGGGGCACAGGAACCCACATGTTACTTTCAGAGTACCTCTCCTTTTCTGTATCAGCAGTGCAGAGCACACTAATGACACAATTACCCAGTGTTGCTCCAGCGGTGACAGGCTCGCTGGGCAGGGATGGCTCACTGAGTCCATACTTGTTCACAGATCGCACACGGAAGCAGTATGATTTTCCTTTAACAAGATCAAAGACTGCAAATCTTGGGGCATTAGCTGGCATGTCCAGATTAACCATTTGCCAGGAGTTGCTGCCTACAAGCGACTGTAAGGAGAAAGGTGATGATTTACAACTCCAGCTTAAAACCTCCTAACAAAGCTGATCTTTACAGGAGAGTAGCTCAAGAAAACTGCTGAATGATGTATTTGTTGTTGATAAACCCAAACTTTCCTTCCTTGGCAACAGAGGTTCCCTCTGCAACAAAATGGTACAGTAAGTGAGAAACGAGCATGTATGAAAGGAGATGGGTAGGAGATACAAACTAGCTGGCAAAATGATGAGTGGGGAACAGGAAAATGAGCCAATTTGCCATTTTGCACAGCTCTTCCACACTTAGGAGCCATATGGGCAACATAGGAAGACTTAACGTTAGTCTTCCTGTTAAAACTACCACCATTCTGTGGTGTAAAACTTTATTCTTGATCATTACTGCTTGAATTGGTGTTGGGAGTGTGGATCATAGCTCAAGTGTGCTGTGGAGCTGGAGGGGGGCTGAACAAGCCATTTATGAGGCTGTGATTCTCTGGTTACAACCCAGGCAACAGCCATGCCTGTGCTACAGACCTCCAAAAAAACTGATTCTGTTCTGCAGGTTCCCTCCTGTGTGGTGTTATTTTACCTTTTCCACATAATATTGCAGTGGCTCTTTGCCTCTTGGATCTGGTTCGTCCCAGGCCAAAGCCACATAATCTTCTCTGACCTCACTTGCATGAACATTGGTGGGTGGCAAGGGAACTTTAATATGTCCTGTGGGAAGACAGAATAGGCTTTACTTTAGTTAGAGCCTTGTAGGAACAAAGAGTTCTTTTATAATGGGTTATGTTTTCCCACTATAGAGTAAGATTCTTCAATATAAAGGAGGAGTCTTCAACCCTTTGGGGACATAGAGGCAAACCAAGATTATTATGAAAGGCTGTGCTGTTTAGGATGAGTTCTGGTCCTTGCATCCCTTTACAATGAGGTTTCATATATCTATTTTCCTAAGTGTGTTTTCTCCAGGGTCAGGTTATTATAGACCTCATGACTGAGAGAATGTCTCAGGAGAGATTTGAACTTACCTTCCAGGTCATCCTTCAGGATTTCTATTGTCCGGCCTTCGTCATATTGGATAACTGTAACATCAAACATGTCAATGTCAGTGTTAGCCCCCAGAAGGAGATGCTTGGGGTTTGTCAGGAGAGGCAGAGCCCAGGACTGTGTCACTTCACTACCCATGTTTATATCCCTTTCATTACACATGCAGTGAAGTGTCATAACAGGTATTTTGATCTTTCCCTGTTCCCAGGAGCACTGAGGTGGGTTCAGCATGGCAGCACCACAGTGATGTTTGTGAGCATAAAGAGAACCCGGGCAAACCCCGTTCAGTTTTCCCTGCAGCCTTACACTGTACTTAAGGAGCACGTTTCCCTGGTTTTAGTACAAACCTGTCACTCTCTTGTCCTTGCTGGAGTCATATGTTGTAACTGGATCACTGGGTTTTGAAGGATGACTTACACCCTGTTTATTGACAGCCTTTACGCGGAACTGGTATGTCTGCCCTTCAGCAAGGCCCAAGACAGGGTGTCTGCAGGTCTTCACAGGCTTCTCATTGCATGGGACCCAATCCTCTGACCCAGCAACACACCTGAGATGAAACACAGCCCATGGGCTTCCTGCGTGGGTTTTCTACAACACCATCATGAGCTTTTCTTACTCAAAGGTGATGAACATACCAACCTTTCAATATAGTATCCCAGGACCGGACTTCCTCCATGATCACTGGGTGCCACCCAGGAGAGGGTCAAGCAGTCTTTATGGACATCATGGCATTTCATGTTGAGTGGGGACCCAGGTGCCCCAGCTGTTTCTGCTGCAGCATCTGTGAAAATACCAAGAGACAGTGCTTAGGGTTATTTTCTTCTCTGTACCTGAATTTTCATTCAGTAGCTTAATTTTAAGTGCCTAAGGGCTTATATCCCATAACACAAGTCATATTTTCTGTTACCTCAGTCACTACTGAAAGTAAGATTTGGACATTTTCATAAAACTGTATCCATTCACAAAATCGGGAGATACCTTCTTGTGTGTGAGGTTGTGAATTCCTTTGTGCAAGCTATTAGGAAAGGAGCTTTTGTTCTAAGTAAGACAGAATCCTTGTACCTCTAACAAACACGTAAGCGGTCTGCTCTTTATATCCATCCAGTGAGGGCACGTGGATAGTGTAGAATCCTTCATCTTCTTTGTGAGCACATGCTACAGTCAGAGAAGCCTCCCGATCTTGGTACTTTAGTTCCCGGCATTCAGAGCTCTGCAGCAACTCTCCTGTGAAGCACGAGAAGGGGTGAAGGATTCTCCCTGCACCGGGTGGTTCAAGGGCAGAAAAAACCACCCAGCAAGACGAGGGAGCTGTAAACCACTCCTGGTATTGTTGTGCCTCTGAGTTATAGCCATAGACTCTGACCCTTTGTTGCTATGCCTCTCTGTTTGTTCTCTTTGTGCACAAATACAGAGCAAAAAGCATGGTCCTTGCCCTGAAGAGCTTGCAGTCCAGTGAAGGCTTCAGGTGAATTAGTGAGTAAAAGCTATTCATACAGGGCAATGGATATAAACATTGTGGCATACAAACCATCTCTGAACCAGGTAATGTTTCGCTGGTGTTCAGGTAAATCAGAGGAGAAGTAACAGGAGAGGGTGAAAGGCTCCTTTTCTCTTGCAAATAAGGGTTTCAGTGGAAAAGCAAAATCTACCTCTCTGGCCATAAGGGATCCTGTGAAATAAGAATAGAGGTCAGGATGATAAAGAGACTTCTGAGAACCTTCCTCCTTGCAGTGTTTTTATTATCATGTATTTAGAGTGGCTCCTAAGCCTTGCAGCGCAGCCAGGCCAATAGGAAAAGCTATAGCTCAGCTTCAAAAAGAATCAAATTGCTTCAGGCTACACAAAGAAAAGAAATAATAGCAACAGCAATCACGTACTCACTTTTGTATATTTCTGAATCAAATCCTGACTCCTTTCCATAATACTCTGTAAGACAAGGGAAAACACATTAGGAAATCTCCTGCCAGTGTTTATCTTCCCCTCAAAACCATACAATGATACTCAGCAAACTGGGCTTTTCCCTCAAACCAGCTCCTACTATGAACCTGCAGAGTGTCATCATGGGGTAACACATGCATTCGTTTGACAGCTGATGACTGTCACAAAAAACTGAGGATGCAGCCCCCCAGGAACTGGTTCATATGGTGTGAATGTAAGGAGTACTGCTGTTAATACTCATGAGTTACTCAGAGCTGAGGGTTTCCAGTTGGTCTTCTGTCTTGATAAGCTGCACTGGGGATGTTTTGGATTAAAGCCTGCATACAGGGAGCTGCAGCTTCTGGCATGAGTGTACTGGTCCCAGAGGATCACCCATAACTGCAGTGCCTCAATGATGTCCCTGTTTGGAGGCCGAGCAGGACAGGAGCTAGTTGACCCATACAGTACAGAAAAGGGGTCATAAACATTACTGGAAGTGGGATTTGGCCAAACCCTTGGGTTTAAGCAGCATTCCCACGGGATGATGTGGGATTCTTGAAGACTATGAGTGACTGGGACTTGAAGCTTTAATTGAAATAAAGGCTGTCTATCCTGAGACATTGAGGTAACTCCTGGAGCTGAGGGAAGTGTGCTTCCTACCAAATCACTTGCTTCAACAGCCCTGGGTTCTTTGGAGGTGTCGTACCTGAGTGCTTCACTGATCTAGCTTGTGAGTGCTGCTCACAGCTGCACTAAATGAATTGTTTGGAGATGAAATCTAAGAAGTGATGCACTTAACACAGGATGCAATTGAGGTTATTCTCTTTCTTATTTTTATAAGCCTCAAGAAACATGCATAAAATAATGTCTCTTTTTTCAGTGAGTGGAGCTTGGCAGTAGCAGAGCTCACTCATAAGCAAAGGTGAGGACTGAGTGTTAACAGCTGAAGAGGAAAGAAAGAGAAGCATGAGAACTGGAGTGCAGCCTCATCCTGGGTCCTGTGAGACCCTTGGTGATGTCTTTAGGGAATGTGAACTGCTGCTGCAGGAATCATGGATCTCAGAGACCCTCCCCTGGCATCAAGGGTATTCCAGACAGCATGGGGCTGGGAAGAGAGATGCCATCAGCCTGCCTAGCAGCATAAGGAATGTTTCCAGTGGAGGCAAGATTAAGGCCTTGGTGTAGTCTCTGTTTTCAGAATGTTAAATGCAAATAGCAAAAGGAGGACTCATGTTACTGGGGTGGCATTAGGCAGGGTCAAGGCAGAAGGAACAGTGCAGACCTCTCACCTACAGGCACAAGGAGCAGTGTTTGCAAGGGGTTTGAAATGTGGGTCAGGCTGATGCAGGGCAGTTCAGGCAGGCATTAGAGGTGAAGAGAACAGCCCCCTCCAAGGTTCTGTGAGACACATCACAGCCCTTACTCTTATCATCAGCCTGCTCTGACCCTAAAGATTGTGACTGGAACTGGGAGGAGCCTGTTATTATTGCTGTGGATTTTATTGTTCCTGTGCTTTATGGCAAAGGCTCCATTCCTGAGGCCTGGATATACCATAAGAACCTTTACAGCAGAGAAGTGTTGTACGTCTGGTGGCTTTTGCTGCATTTCTGCGTTAAGGTAAGGGGAATAGGAACCTGGGCAGACTTGCAACGGAAGGTTTTCGGGGCTATTCACATCTCTTTACAACTGGTAAACACATGCTGCATATTTCCAGATATGCTGAATTTGCAAGCTGCCAATTCGGACCAATTCTGGAGCCACATTCTTCTGTATGTGTTTGTATCCCCAAATGGCATTCATGCAAAGAATAAGTATGAGAATAACATAACCCATGACAGAGCCAAAAATATACTAAGGCACTAACAATAAAAATACTGTCTAAACCAAAGAAGACCCCTTCTGTCTGAAGAAATAGTTCAATCTGGCTTTGCAGTTCAGTCAGTCAAAGAAACCCATCTCTTTGTGACCAGTAAGATCCAAAGCAAACCTGTTCCCTTCCTTGTCATTTGTTACCATTTGAATTACTCCCTGGACAGTGGTCAGTCCCACTGAAGCATTTAGTTCTCTGCAGTTATTCTGTTCAGGCTTTTTATGACAGGATTGCTATATTTTATATATATGCATATATATACATATATGAAATGTGAACAGCAAAGCTATTATCCTATGAGACTGCACTGCGTATTTCTTAACGTTTGATATAACTTCCCTTTTGAAGTACTGGTAGTTTACTTCCTTCACCATATGTCTGGATTGGGCTTGTGCAGAATGTGCATCTATGAGTCTACACCAGTTATTTTAAGAACAGCAGAGATCAAAGGAGAAGATCTTGTATTTGCTCTCGGTAGTTATTGATTTGAGAGAGAAATGCAGTATTCTGTGCACCATCGCACTGCAGTGTCCCTCCAAAGCCACATGCCTGTCGTTAGAAACGCAGCAGGCTCTTTCTAAGCCTGTTACGTGTTTAACTTACAGCTGATTTGTACCAGTCCAGAAGAAGTAAGTACCTAAATTTAGTGCAGTTTCAGCACATAAGGACAGCTGTGCCCTAATGGAATCTGAAAGATTTTGCCTCAGTCCAGAAGCGACTGAGAAAGAGGAGCTGTTGTATCAGCCACATACATGCCAGTTAGTGGTAGCTAAGGATTATATTAGACAGTTACGCTTTCTCCTCGCTAATAGCTGAGAGTTCTCTCCTATTAACAGCGCACTCACTTCTTTCTCTGTTTTTTTTCAGAGTTCTTGTATGTTCCTATGATATAATGAATAGCATTGAAAATAGTTTTAAGAATCTAATGAACCTGAAAGTTTAAAACCAAAGGGACATTTTCTACTTACTCCTGACAAGCACCGTAGCAAAGGAATAAGCCTCGCCATACTGATTCTTAACTTCAACACTGTATTCAGCAGAATCTTCCATGGAGCATCTGAAAAAAACCCCAACATTTCCCCTTCTTTTTAGCTTTCAGTTCAGCCTTGTGACCTTGGATTTGTCACAGCACCCCTTTAATCCCAGAAGTCAGAAGGAGAGACTGACTTTCTAGCAAGAAGCTGCTGTTTCGTGTGATTACAGATTTCTTATACTTGTGGCCAATTTTTTCTCTCGGTACCCAGAAGAAAAGCATCTCAAGTGATAAACAGGCAAAGGACCTGTGGAACACTTTGTTCCACTGAAGACATGAATGTGTCTTTAGCATATGTGTAATTCGCAGATCTGAACTATCAATTACATAGATGCTAATCGCAGTGGTATGTGTGCTCATGAAATGCTCCTAACAGGCACGGCCTTACCCTGAATGAGGACATTTTGCCCATGCCTAGAAAGTGGAGCAAAGGCAAAAAGGCTCTGCATGTTTTGTTAGATTTTTTTAAGCCTCGTGAGCTGCTGCTGAGGTCACTTCCTGATGGCAGAGCTTTGGCTCCAGCACACTACAGCCAAGCAGGTCAGGCTCCAGAGAGTGGGGGTTTAGGGAGAGCAGGTCTTACTAAACCAGAAAACCAACTCAGCCAGGAGCACACACGTTACCTGCTGATGTGCAGGGTCAGCATCCCAAACTTGTTTTTTATCCTGTATTTTCCTGCTGGGGCCAGGCGAGGGTCAATGCGCACTCCGTTCTTGTACCTGTGAGCACAAAGGAGCCGTGCTGAGAGGCAGAGAAATGCACTGGGAAAACCCAGCTTTATTCTGATGAACCATGTCAAGCACAACAGAGGCACAACAGGGAAGAGGAGCAGACACCATTCCCTCTCTCAGGGCTCTCCCGTGGCAGTCAAGCGACCCTGCAGGTAACCAGACCCACCCCCAGCCTGTCCGTGCTCCTTCCGCAGGGCTGCTGCAGGCTGTGGTGGCAGCTTCGCATTGGTGCTTCCTCCCCAGTGTGTGCTCCCTGTGCTGCAGCCTGTGCTAGGGAATCAGAGCAGATGGCTCTTGTTTTTCTGTCCCCACTGCGGATCTGTGGGAGGTTCATACTCTCTTTGCTCTTTGAACAATCCAAAGAGGTTTCTCTGGGAGGACAGAGGATGTCAGGAGCTCTGACAATAGCAGAGTTAGCTGCCTACGAAGTCATTAGTAATCCAAATGTTTGCATACTTCAAACCTTCCATGGGAAGAATGGTTAATTGCTCCAACAAATGAATCCGAAAACACTTTGCAAATTGTTTTGGAGCTGATCTTTCGCTTGTTTCCATCCCTCTTTCATTAATGGTAAATGCTGCAGTCAGGCCCAGTACATCATACTTCCTCTCCTGGGGTCTGGGAAATAGACAACACTGAGTAAACGAAATAATTGCTTTGTATTTTACAAATTGTAGAGGCAGTAACAGCTTAGGGCCACAACTTGCATGGTATCCACAGCAGCCAAAGAGTCCACACACACACCTTGGTGGTGTGTATGTGTGCAGTGATTTAGTGCTAGCAATAAGTTCTGGTTTCTCAGACTTAAATCCCAAGTTTGCACTCAGGCTGGAGGCCAGCACCCAGAGGAGCAGGAAAATCTACATGAATATCAGCGCTATTCCAGAAGGAGCCCCATGGGACTTTCCACTGCCTCTGCAGCCCACTGAATGCTTCATGCCTTTATTGGTCCTACCAGTGGGACTGGAGAATTGAAGTGTTCCCTGTGGTTTCTGAAGCTCTCCCTTCCTTCTCCTAGCAGGGCACACAGAGCTGTTAGTCCCCTGCCTGCTCCCCAGACACACACAGACTGTGAGTAGCAGCAGGAGTTCTGGCTGGGGCTGACGTACCACGTAACCTGTGGTGGTGGGGAAGCCAGGACCGTGCATGTCAGTGTCACCTCCATCCTCTCCCAGACCGTGTGGACTCTGAGCGGGATCCAGACCATCGGTGCTCGCCCCGAACGCAGCTCAATGTATTCCTTTTCCATACGAGCCTTTTCTACAGCCTGTGACAAGGCAATAGTGACACGGGCTCTTTTACAAATAAAGGCAATAGTGACACAGAGGCTTTTACAAAAGAGACAAGTGTGATAATGCTTCAGTGCAGGAGTGTCAGGCCTTGTGCCTATTGCTAATGGTTGCGAGGTTGTCCCAACACCTGATCAGGTTTAGGATCCTCTCCAGAATTCTGCTTCATCTTGGCATTTCTGCTAGAATAGAGATGACTGATCTGACCTTCCTCCGAAGGGCCTTGCGGTCAGCTCTCAAACGCAGCAGTTTGCAGTTCCAGATAACCTCCTTTTCCAACTTCTCCATGTCATTCCCAAACCGAATTCTCTTTTGCCCCCTCTGTTCTAGCTCTAGGATGTCAGCTTCTCTTCTTGTCTTGTAATCCCTGGAACACAGGATGATAAAAGCCAACAGAAGTAATGGTTTTTATTTTGTTTTGTTTTTTTTTGGTTGTTGTTTTGCAGCACATATTTTTTGTTACATCAGAATAAGTGTTAAGGACAGAAATATCAGCTGGCATGCGGTGTGAGCAGGAACATCTGTCCAGTGTGCCTCATAGGAAGCAGCAGTTTTGCCATGAGAAACAGTACTTTAGTGGCAGAAGAAGGGGTCCCACTATTTGACCATTTTTAATCCCAGGCAGGGCACTGGGAGAAGGATTAAAGGGATGAGGGATGTTGCTAACTAATGGTTTTTCAGCCATGAGAGAAGGATGGGCAGCAGGGTCATTGCCGAGACCGTGCTTTTCTAGGAAAGAAAGGGAGTTCCATCTGTTACCATTAATTTAGTAATCTGACTGTATTTGCCATTTATTCCTATAAAATCTGGTTTCTCTTCCACCCTCGCTTGTGAGCAGGGCAGTAGTGCTCATTGTCACAGGTACCAGGGTGCTGCAATTTAATTTCCTGCATAGTAGCTGAAGTTGGGTGGTTTTCTTTTTAAAGGGAGAGCCTCTTGGTTGAACCTGAACAAAACGAGTTGGAAATATGTATACATATGTACGTGATGGTGCATGTGATGGCTGTGTGGAAGTGCTGATTTCTGACTTACAGTGGGATTTCAGAGGTCAAGGCAAGGGCAGCTGCTATCGATAACTCTGATGGGCTGAAAGTCTCCTCTTCCTCACTTCCAGAGGCAGACACATGTAAAAGAATCCAGACAAGGTTCCACAATCTCATAAACTCCCAGTTGCACAGGCCAGGATGCTCTGTGTGGGGTACAGAGCATGCTGCTGGACCCAGCTCTGTGGCTCACCTGGTTTTGAACCTTTTCTTCCCAGTGGTGGAGGTCATCTGCAGGCTGTGTTGCCTCTCCTCCTTGTGCTCCTCCTCTCTCTGATGGAAGAAGGTTCGGGTTCCCATGCTGGCAAGTCAGAAATGAGTTTTCTTGCTGCAATAGAATAAGACATAAAGTGGTTTTAAAATAAGACACCTTAACAGAATCTCTGGAGGTTATCCTAAGTCCTTGCTTTGCTTTGAAGTTCAAGGGCTGTGGACAAAAGCTCATAGGATATTGTCTTGTGGCATTCAGACTGTGAAAGGGGTTTGTTTCGAGTTGCTCTTGGGAAAAATGGAATCAGATAAGACAGAAGAAATCAGTAAGTCTTTAGAGGCAGCCAAAGCGGTACCACAGCAGTAAGCAGTCAGCATTCTGTAGGTAGGTTTGTTTTCCTGGGACTGATGTTATGCTCTAAATCTGGTGGATATTCTCCTAGGGAGTTCCATTAGATCAGAGCCCCAATATAGCCTGCAGATGGATGAGGAGGGGTTGGAGGGACGCAGGTTAGGGACAAAATAAGGAATATCAGATGGTGAGATATGGAGGAGGAGTTTAGAAAATAAGCAGCTTTTCAGTCTGCAGACACTCTTGCAGGGGTAGATGTGATGCCAAGCAGCCCATGGCCAGGTGGTGATGGCCCTGGGGCTGTGGGGTTTGGTGGGTGATGCTGCTGTGCAAAAACCACTGGGAGTCTGTGGGGGCTGGAAAATCCAAATGGGTTTTCTGGAACTGACCAGTTCCAGTTGCCGAGGTAGAGCACTCCTTCAGCCTGCATTCCTACCTGCCTAGCATGGCTGCTGACAAGTTCCAGTTCAGTACAGGTCAGGATATTGCTTTATCCAGTCCTTTGGCTGGATCCAGAGAGATCAGGGGTTTCTTCCTAGGTCTTATAGAAGGTTGATAAATCCTGGAGAAAGCTTAGCATCCTTCAGAAAACTCTCTTCAAAGGAGCTGCTCAGTGAACAGAGCAGCATTCCCAGGGCAACCCCTCTCCTGCAGGTGAACCACAGGGAGCAGCATCAGTGTTCCTGGCTCCCATCCCTCTCCTGCAGTCGCTGCTGAAGAGCTGAGCTATTGCTGCAGCCTTTTGTTGGGAAATAAGGAGTGCTGCTTTCAGCACTGAGTAAGGAGGGGGCATTACACTAAATAAATCTTACCTCATTCTGTCCTGCAGCAAGCTCACACATGTACAGCACAGCCCTTAACCTGTGCACATCTGCAAGCTCGGAGAGCTCAGGTTGCTTTGGAAAAGCAGCTTTGGAAATGTAATTATTGCTGACTAATATTTGTTCAGTCACACTTGCAAAGATTTCCCTTGCTCATGTTCCAGTATTGAATTTTTCCCTGGGCAAATTCCGCACCCGGATTTTACCTTTCTAATCACAACGGGATAAACAGCACAAACCCCTCAGCTTGTACAGCACTACAGCTTGCTGTTAATGGAAACACATTCCTTAAAAGCAGCTCATGGAAAAGCGCAGTTGTATGCAAAAGCAGAGTTGTGGTAAATGCAAAATATGCCCAAATGCAAATGAAGATGCAGAATTACCATAGTAATATATCCTCAGCAGATATTAACTTCGGAATAAACAAAGAAATGTTGGCAAGTGTAAGAAAGAGAAAATAAAACAGGCTGCTATGGAAAAAGTATCTGTGTAATGTCATAGGATACTCCTCTCCTCAGGACTGTTTCAGCTGCAGAATGGCCACTGGGCATTAGATCTTTGTTTCCATGTTCAGGAATAGTTATCAACCCCAGTTAATATTTGCTAGATAATGTTTTTTATGTTTCCTTGGAAAATTGTTTGTGCTTTATAATGTGGTGGTTAATGTAAAGATGCAGTGTTTGGGTCTGTTAATGAGCTGACCTATACTTTTCAATCCAAGTATTTGTTTTTCTAAACAGACCAGTAAACCAGAACAGATTCTTGTGAGAAAACATGAATTAAATCAGTATTTTCAGAAGAACAACACTGGGAAAACACAATTACACTTTAAAGCAGATACAGGCACAAAGCAATCTATTTCTGAAATGCAATTCAAATACAGCGAGCATAAAAATAACTGATGCTGATATGAAGATCTTATAAAATCGTACTATAAACAGTAGTTTATTTACAGATAAACCAAACTCACCCTGTGAAGACAACAGTGCGAGTGCCTGTCCTCAGGGAGGAGAAGGGAAATGGAGTGCTTCCTTCTCCCTCTTGATGACACTAAGAATGACTCTCCCCAAAAGAATGTTCCCCATGTTTGAGTGCCCATCCTGGAGTCTTAAATATAGCGTCCGGCTGTGCCACCGCGGGGACAATGGGGAGATCCGATGGGGCTGCTGCCGTGGCAACTAACCACAAGCTCCTGTTCAGATCAGGCAAAGCATCTTTGCCAAAAGGTGTAAGGAAAGACAGGTGTCTCCAAAATTCAGGCATGAGGGTATCGGATTATCATCTGCTCATTGAGGACAGAAGCTTACAAAGCATCTAAAATGAATGATGAATATTTTAGTCTCCTCTAGGAATTTCCCCGATGTTAACGTTACTATTGCTGCTATTGAGTGAAATCGTTTACTTTGGCATCTCTAGTAAATGCCAACTCCAGCCAAATCGTGTCAGTGTATAATTAGATGGGGAGCTCACAGCAGCTCTCATGTCTTGGTTGGCTGCACCTGCTGCACTTCCCTTACTGCAGGCGAAGGAAGCCCTGCTGCTGCCAGAGCACTGAGCACCCAGGTCCAGCTGCCCCTGGTGGTATCTGAGCCTCTGCGGTGGGGTAAAACACCAGTGGTTTTCCATTTATTTGAGGCAGGTTTGTGGTTTTGGCATTCAGTATAAACATAAACCCTTCCCAGCAACGTGAGAAGCAGGGAATGGTTTTTGTGGTGTTAGAAGAAGAAATGAAGGTTTGAAAGTAGTGAAGCTCTGGGCCTGCAATACCAGCTTGTGAGCCAGGTATTTTCCAGCTACATGTTATTAGGGGATCAGCACATCAGTTGTGGGCTTCTCAGGGCTGCTGGAAGTCTGAAAGAGGATGTGTGCAAACAGAAGATTGCCATGCTGGATGAAGCTGAAGGTCCGTTCAGCCCAGTGTCCTGTCTCGAGAGTGGCCTGTAGCTTGTCCTGAGCTGGAACCAGTGCTTTATTGTTACTGGTACTCTTATCCCTTTCTGAGCACTCTTTGGTTCTGGCCTCCACAGGGCCCTGTGGAAGTGAATTCCACCACCAAATCTGGCACAGTTGGAGGCACCCTACCTGTATCAGTAGGATCCATTCCTAAGAGCTTTTGTTTGCTTCACCATCAGCATAAAACCAAGATGAAACCCAACAGGATCATTTCTCCCTCAAGCCCTGTGTGTATGTGAAGCCCTGCTGCTCCACACACAAGGGTTTCTGTGTGAAGCTGCTTTAGTATCTCTGTGTCCAATATTCCTAAGAAAGCAATGAAGAGGAGTGGCTTGGAAGGCATGGCTGAGTATGATCCGGTGTAAGCTGAGCTGTCAAGGTGAATATGCTTATATTGCTTTTGAACATTTGCATGGCAGCTTGAGTGCTTTCCTGCATTTGTATTATGAGAAGTAATGAGTAATTATCATCTATTCATCTATTAACAATTAATCTATTAACAATTGCCTTTATCTCTTGTCAAATCAACCCTCTGTTGCGTGTTTTAAGGAGAAGAATCTTAACTTCTCTCTCCATCTGAATGGTGACCGCTTCTGTCACCTTTTTTCTTACAATAATGTCCTCTGCTCATGTCTCCCTGCTCTCATTAGCTCAGCCTGAGAAGGAAGGAGATGTACATGGCCAGTTTCAACCTTCTGAACCAGCAAGTGTGAGGCCACCGCTCAGCAGCTGCGGTTCTGCTGCACTGAACCTCCTGTCACTAACAGCAGTGCTGGTAGGCCAGCGTGGTGCCAGAGCTGAGGTACAAACTCTGCTCTGTCAGGGTGCCCAGGACGTTCAGAGCTGCCCCATAGCTCTGCTTCATTCTGCCTCCTGAATTCAGCACTTTTAGTTTGTTCCCGAGTAAGATTTTCCTCCAAGGACGTGTTAAAAAGTCATTGGTGATTTTTTATAGCCCTTAAACAGGGCACCCTTCAATGGCAGAGCGAAGGAGGGACAGTGTGAGCCTCAGCAGCGTGTGCAGCCCTGTGCCAGGACAGACACAGCTCCTGGGTTTAGCTGAGAGGACAGAAGGTTAATGGTGGTGACTGGGTGACAGCTGCCACATGTGTGCTGATATCCCTGTGACAACTGGGACTGCAATGCTCACCTGTCATCAGCCTGGCATCAGCCTGGGAATTAGCATGGCCTTTGTGCGAGGCACTTGGAGTTTTTATTATCTAGAGCTATTGAATCTGTTATCTGGAAAAGTCAGGATAACGAGGAATAGGCTGTTGTAAGGTACGGGTGCCTGACACAGGGAGACCTTTGAACAAGTGTTGAATCCTGAGTGTCCTTACACAGGTGAGACAGTTGAGTCCTGTACCTGTTTGCTGTGATGCCTTTTGACACAAACAAGGCTGTCAGTTTTGATTCTGAAAAGCATGAAACGAAGGCACTAAAATCAGAGCATGGTGATGGGGGTGGACAAGCACCTTCCTCACACAGCCACAATAAAGTTCAGTGATGGCAACATCTCTTTCCAAGTTTGTCCAAAGAGGAATAGTTTTAGAAGGGATGATCTTTCTGTTAAATTTAAGAGGTGACTAATGAGACAAGAATCAAACTCCTCCTGCTTAATATATTGAGGCCTAAAAGATAAATAATAACTTGTCCATGATCAGAGCAGGAAGTTGGGAATATAGCTGTCAGTCACCCCACACACATTCTAAAAACCTAATCCCAGGCTTTCTGTGCCTCGGTTCCCATCTCCCATCCTGGGCCGTCAAGATGATATACTTATTACAGGCTGGATGTGATCAGACTGCATGACAGGGCTCTGCTGAGGGACTTGAAAAGGCTTTTAAACAGAAAATGCATTTTCTTGCCATATCTACAAATTCTCTATAAGGCCCTCTTCCCTTTCACACTATGCTGCCCATACTAATCCGGTGCTGAGGGTCCTGTTTCACAACAGGAGCCAAAATGTTGTCACTGTGGCATTTGATTATTCCCTGGGTAGCATCCCTGGGAATGCTGTTGACACAAGATATGCAGATCACAGGCAACTCTGACTAAGGTAATTGGCATCACTGGCTTGCCCTGCAGCCGCTCCGGGGGGAGCTGGAGGCTGGAATGTTACCGGGGTCTCACACCCCTTGGGAACAACGCAGCTGGGCTCTGGGCCAGCGTTGCTGGGTGCTGAGGGTTTGGTGCCATAGTTTGGACGCAGTACATGAACCAGCTCCAGCAACATTCCACAGAACCTTTGATACTGAATGGTATGAGGTAAAGCTGACACAATGGAAATGTCCTTCCAGTTGCTGCCCAGACCGTGCCCATCCTCAGACCAGTCATACCCAGTGCCGTGACAGCTCTTCACCACATCTGGCATTTTGACTGTTTGGCCTCATCAGCTTTGTTTGTTACCAGTGCTGGAGTCAGGAGGTGAACCTTTGCCTGTAAAGTTTCTGAGACTAATCCTGTAATGCTGGGTTGAGCCATCAAACCCCTTTCCTTCATGAGGCTATGGTTTATTTGCAAAATCACTCCAAAACAAGGGGAATTTGGGCTTTAGCTCCTCTGGGCTGCAAGAACACCTGAATGGCTCATGGTGAGAGCAGGCGAGTTCTGCTCTGTCAGCCTTTCCCTGGCCATGCCCTCCAAGCGAGTGCTTCCCATGCCACTCGTAGCCATGATCATTCTTACAGTTTCAGTTCTCTACAACGGCTGTCATCAGACACTCACACTTTTTCACCACACCAATGGAAACCAGCAGGCTGAACTGTGCTTTCCTCTTAATGACACAAGTGTCTCCTCTGTCCATTTCACTTGCTTTTGGTAAAGGTGCAGTGCTAAAGGAATTTGTCTCAATTTACAGTGGGTTCGGTTTATTCCAGCCCTGGAGGTGGGTGCACTGGTAACAGGGGCAGGGGAGGGCTCAGCAATCCTTTGCCATGCAAAGGGAGCACGTTCCTCATCCACAGTCAGTGAAGGGTGAGAGGAGGCAGCTCAAACTCTCCCTAGTTTCCCTCCCAGATTACTGAGTGCATGAATTGACACTGGTGTGAGGGTTGAACTGAGAGTCATGTAAATGCCCACATTCCTGCCTCTGTGGGATGTGCTCCTGGCTGCTTTGTCCCTGGGGATTTTAAGGGAAGAGAAGAACGTGTGTCTGTTTCAGGGAAAGAAATGAGCGGCAGCTGAGAAATACATCCAGGCAGGGCCCAGACTGCACTAACCTGTGGCAGAGATGAGAATGGCTTTATCTGCCCACAGGCATTAATGGGCACAGCACGTGGGACACTGAACTGCTGCACCAGGAGCTATTTGTACAGGTTCAGTGGCTGCTTTAAAGGCAAAGTCCACTTCATGGAAATAGCCTGTTGTTTTGCACAACGCATATATCCAACGGTAGAACACCAACAGATATTTAGTTCTTTTACTGTACCATGATGCATTTATTGCATTTAGGTTTGCATAGGTTTGCACCTGAATTCAAAGGATGGTTATGTCTTGGACCTGTATCCTTGGTGTGGGTAAAGAACAAATACAGTTTTTGTTGTGAATTTTGCTAATTCAGTAAACTGAATCTGGAATTTGAACTTGAATCTTAACCCAGCTTTTAAAGTAGTCCAATTCATAATAAACTTGAAGAGTATACAAGAAATAAAAGCTTGTTATTTAAGTGCAGAGATACAGTACTGCAGTGTGCCAACAAGGATTTAAATCAGCAAAGGTACCCGTCTCCACAACAGAACAGGGGGAAGAGTCTGACAGCTCTGGGCCAGTAACACAGCCAAGGTGAGCTGTGTCTCTGTGCATTGCATGGCTTGCAGGGTGGGCTGCCATTCCATACAAGCAAAGTAATCTGGAATTCAGTAACATTAAGGCAGCCTAATAAAACTCCGTGTTCTCATCCTCATCCCACAGCACTTTTAAGTCCAGGTCTTTGAACAGCATAGTGAGAGGAGTGCAGCTGTCCCGGCCTGCAGCAGTGTCTTGGGACACAGCGTTACTCAGTTTTGTGCAGCTGAGCTCCTTTATTGCTGTTAACGTTTCCATTTCTTGAGTCTCTGGGAACTGCAGGTTATTTGCAGGATGTGAGAATGAACCTGGCAACACCCACTGCTCTGGGGTGTTCTCTCCAGGGAAGCTGTTGCCAGCACTGACTGAGAAAAGGAGAGCTGCTGACAGAGGTGACAGCAGCTTGTCCTCCAGAGCACAGTCCGTGTCAGCTGTCACTGCAGGCAGTCCTGCTGTCTGTTTTCTGTAGCATCCTCCTTGTTCCAGCAAAGGCAGTGGCAGCCGGGATACAAGCACTTTCCTTCTCATCCCATCAGTCTGCAGCAGCAGCTGCTGTGTTTGCTCAGGGTTCCCCTCTAAGAGAACTCTCTCCCCTGTGTCACTGCTGTCCCACAGTGCCAGGTTTGGTCCCTGTGCTTTGTAATTCCAATGGTTGTGGCTCTTGCCTAGCACCTGTGTTATGAGCTTCCCACCAGCAGAACAATCTAGAGGGACTCCCTTCAGCATTTGCTTTGGCTGCACATTCTCCTTGTCTGCATGGTCTGTGCTATCAACACACACCCCATAGGTGAGGGGCAGGACTTTGCTGGATATGGCAGTGGGAATGCTCTGCAGGACTTTGCTGGATGTGGCAGTAGGAATGCTCTGCTGGTCTCCACGAGGAGTGTAACCTGTGGGAGCTGCAGTGGCCACACAGAGTGGCCGTGCGGGCAGCTGGAGAGTGGGCACATCCGACTGCTGCTGATAAGGAGTCTCTGGTGGATGGGAAGACCATGGTGGCTCCAGTGCTGTGTCCAAATGTTGGCTGATCTGCGGTAGCTGTGCTTCAGAGATCAGAAGTGAAGGTTTGGATAAGTTAATGGGCTTTATAATATGCTCCACTGTCAGTGTAAGAGGCTGGAACGATGAAATCCCTCTAAAGTCCTGTTGACATAAATAAAAAGACATGAGTTATTAACAAGAAGCTGTGATTTTTAGAAGTTTGCTTTAGATTCTGTAAGATTTTCATTGGGGAAATATCAGTAAAAGCCAGGAACAGCCCTAAGGATCTGCTCTGCTGACAGAAGGATTCTGTTTTTTTGCCTGGGGAATGACCCTTCAAAGGAATACAGACCATGCACCCTCCTCAGGCAGCAATGCTGTTTAAGTGCCTGCACAGCATCCTGGCATTCCAGAGCTTTGCTGCAGTGCTTCAGAGCACTTACCAGAGACATGGGCTGTGCGCTCTGCTGCTTGATGTACTTGTAGATCCCAAGGCTAACGGCAGCAAACGCTAGTCCAGCGCAGAGGGCGAGTGCCACGGAGCAGTACAGGAGCCACGTGTGGTCTGGTTAGTGGGGCAGAGAACAAGTGGGAAAGGTAGCTTCAGAAGGTTGGGTTAGAAAAACCATGAGATGAGTGATGTTCTAGGTCTAGGCTCATAGGACTAGCTTTTAGATTAGAGAAGTCAGTGTTGCATCAGTATTTTTAGCAAGGCCATGTTATCTTAAACCAGCTGAAAAGCAGTCCCTTTTGTGTATCCAAGTATCCCAGCTGGATTTTTAAGTTAGAAGGGTGTCCTGGGTTCAGCAGCAGCAGTCATTTTTCTCCTTCTTAGTAGCTGGTGCAGCGCTGTGTTTTTTGACTTTCAGACTGGGAACAGCACCGATAACACCGATGTTTTTAGTTGTTGCTCAAATGTTTAATCTCACCAAGGACTTTGTGAGTCTCATGCTTGCCAGGGAGGAGGGGAAGCTGGGAGGAAGCAGAGACAGGACACCTGATCCAAACTAGCCAAAGAGGGCATGTCATGCCCAGGATGTAACTGGAGTTACCCGGAAGGGCTAGTTGGCTGTGGGGTGAGGTATCAGTCAGGGGGTGGTGAGGTGTTGTATTCTCTTTCCTTGTTATTTCCTTTATCCTTTTTATTACTGGTGGCAGCAGTAGTGATTTGTGTTATACCTTAGTTACGGGACTGTTCTTATCTCATGAGAGTTGCATTCTTTTCAATTCTCCTCTTCATCCCTCCAAGAGCATGGGGAGGGAAAGAAGGGGGGGAGTGAGCGAGAGACTGCATGGCTGATCTATGGCTGACTGGGTTTAAACCATGACAAAGAGTCAACAGCCTCACCTGCTAGTGTTTTAACCCAAAATACTTGAGATTTGCTGCTTCTCTGGAGGAGAGATAAATACACTGTTCCATTATAGTTGGTGTCTGGGTCCAAGTTGGAAACTTCAAATTCTTTGTTGTGCTCATTCTTTGTCCACTGTTTAAAATAAAAGCAAATTCTGTATTTTAGAGAGATTACATACATACATTTTCTTCAAATCAGACTGCAAAATTCAGCATCACATTTTGTTTGCTAATAAGATGCTACAGGACTAGAATTCTGTATATACAGAATCCTAAATATATCACTTGCTTTCACCTATTACTGTATTGAATTTTTACATTTGAACTCCTTAAGACTTGAACTACTTCAGTGATTCTTTGGTTTAGTCCCATATCCTGGGAATCTCCAGTTTCTTTTCCAGAATTTTAGAGGAATTCTGGAATCTTTTCCAGAATTTTAGACAAGTTCCTCTTGTCTGCTGCAAGTCAAAGACTCTGACACTTTCCCTTGCACATGAGAAACTCATTCATCACGTGAAAGCTCTGAGAGCCTTACATGAAATGTGACATAAGAAAGTCAGTGGCTCATGGCCAGAGGTTGTACTTTACCTTTTGGTGTGTCCTTTGGTTGAATATTGTTAAGTGATATTCCACAGCACCAAATTTGCTACAGACTTCCTCTACGGTTAGCTGGCGCTCATCCTCGTCTCTCAGTGGAGTGTAGGGGGGCTGGATAAGGAACTTTATGGAGCGTACATAAGGAATATACTCCACTGCTGGTGCCCCAATAACAGCTAGAGAAGATAGAACAGGCAGCTGAAGTTAAAGCTGATATGTTACCAGATCATCTTGTGTGCATCTTAGACACCTCCTTGAGCTCACTGCCCATACCAGCCTCCCTTCCTAGCCAGCAGGGAGTCCTGCACTACCGAAAGGAGAGGAGATGCTGTTCTGACCATCAGCAAGACTTGGAATGTGCCCCTCCCAAGCAGGATAACAGTTGTCGGCAGTGGTACGTACTCTCTTTCCTGGGTTCAAATCTTTCTGAGCGTACCCAGTTGGAGGAGCAGTGGTTCTGGGCAGTGGCCCTCACCCTGGCATAGTAGTGCTCGGTGAAGTTTTCTGTTTCACGAGTGAGATTGCAGAAGGGCTGTGTGATGCTCTGGCACTCGGGCTTGTTCAGCCAGGATTTTTCTCCATACCTTAGGACAAACAAAGCTGTTGGTCAGTTTTGTACAACAGAAGCAATCCATCCCTCCTCTAGAATGACCCAAACAGGCTGTTTTGCCAACTCTTAGTGGTTCTTAGATTCATTATTGCAATCAGCAAGTGGCAGGGGATGGGCAGGCAAAGGAGCAGGGGAACATCCCCTGAACTTCAGCCTGTTCTGGCTGCTGGCTTGTGCGTGGCCATCACCTCGAGGAAGTGCAGCTTGTTGCAAGGTATGTATGCACGGGAGTGTCCTGCGAGTCAGTGGCTCTGGGGCTCTCTGCCTGTCTCTGACACTGGATGCTCATATGTGGATTTGCTGCAGGGTCTGCAGACTGCCCCAAAGGACAAGGCTATTGCGTAGCACTGGTCTGGTTTCTCTTAATTTTAGGGACTGAACCCGAGGAAGACATTTGCTATCACTGTATTTACAGGAAATGACAGGAGAGAGAGAAGGAAGTTGCTGAAGGCAAAGAACAGCTCAGAAATGGAGTTGGCAACCCAAGATGTGAAACTATTTGCTTAACTGGGCACCATCTACCAGTATAAATAACCCTATCTTGTACTGAGTTCTTGTCTGAGAAGAACCATTTCCATAACAGTAAAACACATGGCAGGAACAGCGAAATCTGCTTTTCTTTCTCAGCCCTTCTCTCTCTGAGAACAGTGTCCCCAGGAACAGCAGCACTTCAGAGCAAAGCAAACTTCACATACTGCTTATATTGGACATCAAATGTGGTGCCAGGGGGAATATCTGCTTCCGTTTCCCATGTCAGGATGTTCTCAAAGTTTGTAGAAGAAAATGCTACACGTTTCAGACATGATGACCTCTCTGTAGTCACAGTGCCTACGGAGCAAAGAAACTAGTGTTAAAATGCATATTGTGGCATCTCAGCCCTCAGCTGAATGTGGGCCTGCTGCTGCTCAGCCTCTTAGCCAGCAGAAGAACCAGGCACAGCACCTCCAGTTTGGTAAAGGTGGGCTGCAGAGCAGAAGCTTGAACAGGACAGGACTTGAGACCCTGCACACAGCACTGTAGATACCTTGCAGATTGTTGAATCGTCACAGAGAAATGGAAGTTAGGAATTGTTACAGAACCGCAAAACCTCTGGAGTCAGAAAGAGAATCCTTGAGTCCCTTATCAGCTTTCTTTTAAAGCGATTAAAGAGCTGGAAACAACAGTAACCTGTTTTCAGGGCCAGATTCATGTCTGTGAATGTCTCTGCTTTTTGCCCATACTCAAGGGAGTAACATGTTGTGATGAGTCTCACGTCACTGAAGAGGTGACTGCCACTGACCTCCAGTGCTCCGTGTTTGCTTGGATGGAGCCTGCCTGCACACAGTGATATGCTAAGACCCAACGCTTGGACTCTGATCTGGGTGTGCTGGCGTGAAGGCAAACAACTCGCTGAGCTCCCAGCACATGGAGCCCTGTGCCTCTTCCCTACGGAGGATGGGCCCTGGCTCTGGTAAGCAGAGATGTCGCTTCCCCCTGACAAACACACCCCTGCTCTGTGCTGCCTCTCTAGAGCAGAATACCCCACCATCCACCTGCAGCAAACTGGCTCTGAGCAGGCACTGCAGACAAGTGTCCTGGAGAATTATGGCTCTCTCCTGTCAGGAGAATGCACAGTGCAGAAGTGTCTCAAGGCTCATTCTCAAGACCATCTAACACGCAGAGTAACCTTCAGAATCGTTAGCTGTTTAAATTCTAATTGCAGATGCATCTTCAAAGGGAAATACTTTAGACATTACTCAGCTCTTGGTTTGCAGTATCAATAAGCACCTTGAACACGCCTGGGCTTCAGCCTGCCCTGGCTGAAGACAAGCAGTACCATTGTGGTGCTGGTAAATGGACACTCTGAATCAGTGAGTCCCCCCGTGTAAAAGTGGTGTGGTAAGTAAGTAAAAGCAGCACCATTTTACATGGGAGAACTGAGGACCTGAATGGGGGTGACTTGGACAAGATCACATGGAGCAGTTGTAGTAGAGCAGGGACTAAAGCTCATCAGTTCCTGGACCCTCACTCCAAGCATTCCCTCCAGCTGCCTCTCTAAAGGTGGAGAGAATTAGGCAGAGCAGCATAAACCCAGTTCTCAGTCCTGTGTCTGGCATTTGGGAAGGGAAGCAACACTGAAATTGATTGCAGTCTGCTCTGGCTTTTGTCCTGAGCTCATCTGCAGTTCAGCCCTTGCCACTGCTCATGGAAGACAGCACAGGATTCCTGGCAAGGCTGAAATGCAGCAGTCCGTCCAAAGGAGGTGGATTTCCCTGTCTGAGCTCCATGAAAACTGAGTCACCAGTGCCCTCATTGTTTTCCCACATTTATTCATACTAAAACACAGTTATGCAAAGCAGTTAACACAAGTACAGTCAAGTGTGGGCAGGGAAAACCCGGGATGTTCCCCAGCGTTAAAGTCCCTCTGGTTTAGAAGTTTTGGAAGGCGCCTTCCCTCCAGTGCAAGATCACCAGCACAAGAGCAGATGATGGTAAGGTTTCGTGCTGTAAAGGTGGCATTTGAAAACATAACATGTTTATATCTGATTCACCTGGGGTCAGTTTGCCGCATGTGGGGTAGGATTAAACGGCTTTTAGGGATACGTTGTTTGTATCTCTTTTGGAATTTGGCCTGTTCATTTGTGTCTCTGCTTAAGACTCATGGGGACTGATCCAAACCTCCCCAGGTCAGTGAATATCCTTTACTCCTGCAGCATTTGGGTTGTAACATCAGTGGCAAATGCTTTGAAGTTAAGGAATCTTTTCTTCTCCCTATTAAACCTTGGAACACGGAGCACACCACCAGTACCTTGAAGATATTAAAAGGAGAGGAAGACAGAAGAGAGCTTTTCAGGCAACAGCTTGTTCTCCAGGTCTTGTTTCAGGAAGCACTACTGGGCTACTTCCCATGCTACAGGATCAAACTGAAACAACCACCATCAGTGACAGAAAAGAGAAGTCAGGACTTACCGACCACTGAAAGTGCAGCTAAGACGATCAGGAACTTCTTCATGAATAGCTGTGTGAGCTGGGCTGGGGAGCAGGAGCTGATCCTGTGTGCAGGTGAATCACCTTTTACAGGAGCTGCTCCTGTGAGGCTGTGCTGGATTTGTTGCTCAGTAACAGGCTGCGGAGCTGTCCTGCCTGCACGCACACCTGAGATCACCAGCTACAGATAGATCTGTGCGCATGTGTGAGAGCCAGCCCAGAGTGACAAGGGGAGCAGCTCTCCCTCCTGGGCGCACACACCTCTCCGTACAAAGGTGCACAGGCCAGAGGCTCAGAAAATCCCCAGTTGTTGAAAGAGAGCCAAGTGCCATTCTGCTGATAGCTTCCTGCCCCAGCGCCCTCACGGAAGTTTCTCAGGTTTGGGGCTTGCTTTTCTGAGCAGGTAACTTCGACTCACAAAACTCCAGAAGCTCAGCCTTAGTGCTGTGCTCCTCTTGGTTGTAAACTGCTGGGAGCAAACCCCTGTTTACTTAAGAAACACCCTCCAATAACTTCCTAGAAGGAAGGTCAGAGGACCACTGGCTTTAAACTCTCCCATTGTCCTCGTCACTCTCCTCAAGCCCGGAGGTTCCCTCACTTGGCATGGGAAAATGTCACCTTCCTGCAGGAAGAGCCCGTTCTGTCCGTGGCTTTTCTCAGAGGCCAGTGTAGATCTACAGTCCATTCTTATGGCTGCTTACAAGACAAAGCTCCACTGAGTGTCATGAATGCTATATGATAAGAACCGGAGGGTTGTATAAAATCTAAACAAGAGATGCCATTCCTTTTCCATAGCAGGCTTAGTTTTACAGGTGATACGTTAAATTTTCAGGCTTTTCTCAGAAGAGGGAGAGATGTTTCCTTCTTTGGTGAGAAGTGGAAGCTCACTGCCTGTCCCCAGATCTGGATCTGGAACCACCAGATGTGTGTAACCTCCGAACAGCTGCTTCTGCTTCCCGGGATGGCTGAAGGGGAGAAAGCCTCACATGTGCAGCCTGCATTTGAGGCTTGGGAAACTCCTGTCACCACTGCTTCTCCATTTTTATGGTATAGCTGTTCTTGTGCCACAAACTGGGTTACCTCCTCCCTGGCTTACTTCTCTGGTTTACTCTTACCCCATGGTCATAACTGCTCCCTAAATGGGGAGGTCCTGTCCACAGTCCTCTGTTTTGCCTAGGATTAACTGGCCCACTGCATAAAGATGAGGTTCCACCAAAGCAAATCCAAGTGGATTGTCTTCTGGAGCACTGAGAATGTTCATATTGGGATTGCTTCAGCCCTAGAAGAGCTTTAACAGGAATACCCACCCTAAACCACAGAGGCCAGATGTGCACTGAGCAAATTCTGCTGTCCCTGTTCCAGCCTTATGGCCAAACATGATAGAAATTGCAACCTCTTCTGCTTGACTCTTCATCTCATGGATTTTCTGTCCCTGAAGTTCCCTGCCTGCTACGGGATTAATAGGGCTGCGCTCTTCCAGCCATGCCACTGGTGCATAGCTGTCAGTTTGTCTTTCTCCTCTCACTTGGACAAATGCAGAGGCCTCACAGATTTATTAAACAGGACACATCTACCCACCAGCAGGGCCAACATCTCCTTAGGCACAATGCTTCATCAGGATGTTCCTACTTGCTAAAAGGAGGTCCATTCTTTCCTTCCCTCATGCCACTGCCTCATGCTTCTGCTGTAAAGGAGCCAGGAGAGGGCAGAGGTGCTGTGCACCTGAGACTTCAGTTTGAAGACTGTGACTTAAAACTTTATTTCTGCCCGCCCTTCTCTACTTACTTTTCAAATAGATCAGGATCCACCTCTCTGAATCTTTTGGTACCTGAACATCTCCAAAAGATCCCAGTGAAAGAAGGCATGGAGCAGCAGGATGCAGCTCATCTGGCCCCAGCCTTTCCTGCAGCTCCTTCCTGACAAAACCTGGACAAGACAAAGAGCTGATCCAGGCCCTGTTTGCAGACCTGTGACATGCCAAAATAATTTTGTAGAGGTTGCACAACTTCAGAGCTTCCTGTAACTCAAAGCCTGGAGGTTTTTCCTTGATTGCACAAGATGGGTGGTAACTATGGATGATCTGCATCTTTCTAAAGGAGCTGGAGGGATTGCAGTGCAGGATGTACTCAGGATACTTTGTGGAGGACAACAGATAAGAAAGAAAAGCAAAATTCTAGGTGATAAATCTTTTCTCCCTCCTTCTCTTTTTACTTTACTTCAGGTCCTTCCTTTGTACCTCTCCTTTCCTAACCCCTCCTACCACCCCTGCCTCCCTCTGCTTGTTCTCTGGATTCCCTGAGGATGTCAGCTTCAATACCCACCCTCAGCACCCTTCCCTGATCCAACTCAGAGAATGGCTGTTGTGTGCCCTCCTCTTGCTTTTCTGCCTGTCCTTTTCCTGGAATGAAATGAGAGAGTTTGTTTCTGTGAGATGTGAAATACACTGAAAAGGTTGGTACTGCTCGTGCAGGGGAGGCCTTGCCTCCCCTGTGCCTTTTGCTTGGGAACTTCTGACCAGATTCTTTGCTCAGAGAGCTGCTCACAGTCCTGGGTTTCCAGGGACCCAGTGATCTGGCCAAGAAGCTCCTGGGATTCCACTTCCATTAGGAAGCCCATAATGGGGTCCTGATTTGAAGTGGAATGTTTTTCAGGTGAGATGCCCTCACCCTCTGTAGTTCTGGGCAACAGAAAACCACACACACATGGAGTTATGTACCAAAATATTATTGCCTCTGCCTCAAGCAGCTCAGCCTTTCCACACGGCAGGGGAATTCCACCTTCGGTAAGGGTGTTGGTGTAAACCCCACATAAATAAACACACACACACACACACACACACACACACGTGTGTATGCTGCTCACTGTGACTTCACTCTCTTGAAACAGAGAGCACCCTGGGGAGCTGTCAGTGCGTGCTGCACCGCTGGCGGGTTCAGAGCCATCACACCTTACCACGGCTGAGCGGTACAGAGGGATGGTGAACATCACTCGTGACCTAGCACCAAAAAGAGCCCTTTTGTCTCCCTAAAGCCATATGCCTCGATAGGCCAGACATAAGTAGAAACTGGGTGAATAAATACAAAAAGCACCTCTGTCTGTCCTTGCTCTCCTTTGGGTATCCCTGCCTGGATACCTGAAGCTCTCCAGCATCTGCCTTACCACAGAGCTGCTGGCACTCTAGCTCCTTCCCATGTAGTGTGTGTGCTCGTAGCCTTTGAATTTAGACTTGTGATCGTATTTTTCCTCCATATTTGAAGTTTCAGATGCATCCCTGAGCACTGTGGGTGTGGGGGGTGTCCCCTCCATAAAGCTCTCGCTGTCACAGTCACTTGCAATGCCTTCATCTTCTGCCACCTGTAGTGTCTGGAGGGAAAGGAGCAGCTCCATGCTGGGATCCACACTGAGCCAGGAGATCTCCCCAAGCTGGGCCTGCAGATCAGCTGCTGGTTGCTGGTAACACCCAGGGGAATGATGACCCTGCCTGTGCAGGCAGTGCTCACTGCCTGGGAGGCTGAAACAAGTGCTCTTCATCAGTGTTTGCAGAGGAACCATTCCCAGGCATTCATCCCTGGCTGTATCCTGCTGTCCCTGTTTGCTGGGACGTGGGAATCTCGCATCAGTGAGTGATATTCTTCCCAAAGAGGAGCTGTGAGAAAGGGACACCCTCTCATTCCCTTGGGATCCTGAGGTGTCCACCTCATTCTTTCTTATTGGAAAGAAAGAGAAACCCAAGGTACTTAGGTCAAGCAGAGATTCATTGTCCATGGAAAGGCCTCTAGATCTGGAGTCCAAGCTGGATTCCTCCTGAGCTGTTCTGGATGCTTGACAGCTGAGATGTCTGTTTGGAAACTGCATTTCAGTGTATGGGGTGAAAGTACTGCTGTCTTCTTCCTCCTCCTCTTTCTCCAGTGATGATGATGATGATGATGAGAGGAAAGAAGCCACCCATGGTAGGTTGTTTCTTGCTAAAGTGTTGTTTGTCTTCCTTTGTGATCTTGGCTTCTCGGTGCAGATTGGACAGTCCCTGAGGATTTCCTCTTTACTAAGCTCACAGTGGAAGGCTGCTCCAGCAGCTTTTAACTGAGAGAAATCCTGCCAGGGAAAAGAAACAAGACACATGGATAGTGAGTTACTGATGCCTCTCACAGAAAAGTTTGGATGGAGGAAAGCTTTCTTACAATGGGACTAATGAACACAAACTGGGAAGTGCAGAACTCCCAGTTGCCCTCTGACAATCAGTGAGACCTGGAGTCAGGAGGGGACCTGCCAGTTGGGCCATACCAGAGCATGAGGCATCTTCTTTCCCTTAACGTCTTGTGTCAACAAGCAGGTGATGAACGCACTTGTCAGAAAGATGGGGAGGACAAACACAGGGATCATGACAGAAAATGGGAACTTCCATTCCACTGCTGAAAAAGAGAAAAATGACGTCCTGCTGATGGTGTATTTTATAGTAACAGTGGGCTCTATCCTCAGCTTTGCTTTCCAAAATCTCAGTGATTTTGTCTTTCCAAAATCTCAATGATTTTTAGGCTCAAGGTCCGTGTTCTACAGATGCAGAAGGGGGAAAACAGAGTTGTCTAAGATGAAATTTAAGTGAGAGTCACAGCCACAAAGGAATGTTGATCCCACCTTACTTGGCACAGTGAAAAATGAGGCTTTATTCACATATATTTCAGGATAAATTTGAGTTTTCCTGAGATTTCAGTGTAAGCCTCACTCAAGGGCAATATTTCGGGATTATCAGAAGATATTTCAGGGTTTGATTACTTTAATGCAAATGTTTCTACCGAAAGCAGGATTTTTACACTAGAAGCTGTGGTCAGTCAGCTGCACAGGAAACCCATTTTTTTTCTGCTGAAAGGCTAATTTGGGTGGAAATCTTTGCCTTCAATGTGCCATTTGATGTCTCACCACCTCCTGTCCTCAGCAGGGCCGTACCTTTGTGGTTCAGCAGCACACACACTGGTCGGGAGAATTCACTGTGCTTGAAGCCGATGTTCTGGAAGGAAGATCTGGCACTTAAGCAGTAGTTGCCTCTAAGGGCAGTGGCATCAATGCTCACTGTGTGCTTCCTAAAGATGCCTTCATACAGCTTCTGCTCAGAAACACAAAAACCAGAGGCTTGGATAATTGATTCTTTCATCATTTGGGTGGTGGTTTTCTACCTTTTAATCCCTCACCATGTGTGTGGCTCAGTGGTTGGAAAGTGCATGGAGAGGCACTTATAACTTGATTGCTGTTTGTAGCAAGCATCTCCCTAGGGCATAGGGATTCCAGGGTGGGATTTCCAGCTGGTGCTGGGCTGTTCTGCCATGGCATGCTGTTAGTGGTACCCAAACTCTGCTATTGCCCTGTTATACTGACTGTAGTGTGACCTCCACATCACATCTTCCTGACAAAAACAGGAACTACCAATAAAATAAGGATGCTCACACACATCTGCTTTTCTCTGGCTTTGGTTTCATTTTGTTTTGGCCATTTCATTTTCTTCAGTCCCTCCCTGCCCAGAAATGTGAAGCTGTTTCAGTTCAAGCTGGGCATCATTGCTCTCTTTCATCTACGTGCAACTTTTACTGACCTTGTCATCGGATCCAGCTTCCCAGAGGTTCAGGTCATACATCCAAGGGATGCTCTCCACACAGGTGGCCAAAGGGAAGGAGGCATTCACATGGATTTTGTTCTCCTTGACATTCACGTGTAGTGCCGGGGGAGCCAGTTCCACTGTAATGGAGTGACCAGATGTAAGAAGAGTGTTTGCTTGTGCCCTGCTTCACAGAAGTAACACTTTGCCGTGACAGATCTGCATTTCTTACTCCTATCTTGTGACAGACATGAACAATGGAGGAAGGCAAGGGAATACCTCTGTTTTATCTAACATATCCCCTCTGCTCTGAAGAGCTGGAAGCCTCTTTGTTCACCTGGGGCACTGATGAACAAGTCCTGCCACTTGCTACAAGACTGATTTTCAAATGATCCTGGCTTGTTGTCTGTGCTTACTCAAATCTCTGCTATTCCTAAGGCAGCTTGTTACTGTTTCTGTGGTGTGGGATCTCCTCATCTGCTCACACCAGCACCGGTTTTGGGATCCAACTTCATCCAGGCTGTAGCCTGGCAGACACTCACCATCCAAATAATATTCCTTGAACTGTGATTCTGCCCATGGTGACTGCAGTTGTCCAGAAACAGCTTTTACTCGAGCCCGGACTTTAACAAACAAGCTTGGCAGCACACAGGTCAGATTGCAAGAGGTTCTGTGAGTATTTTTGCAATGAGGAACCTTCATCCATTTGCCCAGGCGTTCCTGGCTAAAGGAAGAGAGAAGCATACCATAATATTAGACATGTTGGTTTGTTGTAGAGCAAGAGAAAGGAGAGGGTTGGAGGATGGGTGCCAAATCTCGCTCACAGCTTGGAGCACTTTCCAGATGGGTAAGGATTGGGTTTAGTGAAAGGATGCAGCCAGGTCAGTGGTCATCACGACAGGGATAATCCACATGTGAGGTGTTGGCTGGTGCTGTGCCTGCCCTCGGACAGCCTCTGTAAGCACTTACCTTTCATACCGCACAGTGTATGTCACGTTGGGTGGAGAGCCCTCCTCTGGAGCCCAGCTTAAAATCATGTCAAAATCCTTGGACAGCAGCGTAACGTTTTGAGGAGGGGGGAGTTGACCAAGACCTGAACGAAAGGGAGAATTACATGAAGGATTTATAATATCCTTGGGGATGGGAACTATCACCTGGGTTGGACCAAGGGGGTTTCACAGTTCATTCATGACTGGAAGTTGTGGGAACAGGTATGTGTTTCATGTAGTCCCATCTTCCTCATCTCTTCTCAGACATCTGCAGCTCAACAGCTTTTAGAATTAGCGTCCATGTTTGTGTGAACCATCCTGCTCTGTCATTTGGATTGGCTTCCCCAGTGTCTCCCTGGATTTCACTGTGAGCTGTTTTCAACCCCCAGGTGTCAACCTGCCTCCCAGCCCCAGGTGAGGCAGACACAGGGGCTCTGCTCCTTCAATCCCAGTTCCTTGAAGGCAGATCCTACCCTGAACACCTGGGATGCAGCATTGCACACTTCCCACTTGGGCTTCCCTAGCAGCTTTTGTTTCCAGTAGATCATAGAACCATAGAATGGTTTGGGTTGGAAAGGACCTTATGATCATCCAGTTCCAACCACCTGCCATGGACAGGGACACCTCACACTAGACCATATTGCTCAAGGCTCTGTCCATCCTGGCCTTGAACACTGCCAGGGATGGAGCATTTACCACTTCTCTGGACAGCCTGTGCCAGCACCTCAGCACCCTCACAGTAAAGATCAGTACATACGTCGCTCACCTTCAAAAGACACATTCCATAGACAGATATTAAATTGCTGTTTCTTCACAGTGGAATATTTCACTTTATGTGAATCATTCCCATTTGAGCTGTTTAAAGTTTACCTGTAAGTGTCTTCCCTCCCATGAGCAGAGCCCCAGAGCACAGAGCAGTGACCATAACAGTGGTGGCTGTACTGTACCTCTCGCCTGGCACAGGAGGCACAGTGCCAGCAGCATTCCGACTCCCCAGGTGGACATGCCGAAGTAGAACTTTCCCACTTGTAATAGATTTCCTTTCTTGCTACGTTTTCATCATGTTGTTTCCTGTATCAAGTTGTATGGGTTACGGAGGAGCAGCGGTGAATGCAGTGCACAGGCATGGGCATCCTCACTTCCTGGTCCAGCCCAGAGGCAGCACCCCACCGGAACCGGGAGAGGAGTGATGTGAGACGTGGGAGTGCTGTCGGTGAGAGCGAAACGTAAAGATCGGAGCACTACGCCCTCCAGTGTACCCAGACAACCCTGGTCACAAAGTTGCGTGTAGAAGGAGCACTTGCAATAGCGTGAGCCTTATCTAGTGAGGCACCTCATTAGAAAATGGACCTTTGGAATGTACCTGTGCGGCTGTGAAATATTAATACAAATCAAATAAGGTTTTACTGCATGAGGTATCTAATAATAGCCTGGCAGTAATAAAAGCAATCATCCATCAGTAGCATGCGAGATTATCATAGTATTGTGTTTACAAGAGATCAAGGATTTTCTCTTCATTTATGTTACCAGGTTAAGAATGTTTCTCAGGAGTTAGGGAATTACTTTACTTTACAGATGGAGAAGTGAAGTGCATGGGGACAGGGATCTGCGCCTAAAGTGTGGGCAAAAGAAAGGACTTGGGTCCTTCTGAGAAACCCTGGGGCTCTGTGAGTGCTGGTGCTGCAATTCCTTTATCCCTTGTTCGTCACTCATCAGTTATTAGCCATGAACCCCAAAACCCCAGCCAAGAACAGGACTGGTAACCAAGACTGTAGCAACACATGGATTGTTCTTGGTCCCTGTGTAGCCTCATTGGTGAGCATGTTGGCTGCTGGCCTTGGCATTGGCAGCTGTGAAACCTGGAGGTGATTGTGGGTGCAGCACATGGTACCTTCAGCTCCCGAGCTCTCCTGGGGCAAAGCTCAGTTTTGAAGTTGGCAGGGTGTGTTACAGTCTGACTGACGTCCTGGGGTACCGGTTGTGTCTGCCCTGAGCACAGGGAGAGGACAAACAGCCTTGTGGGCTCTTTGGTTGGCACATCGGCTCCTGCTGTGCCCCTCACAGTCACCTCTGGGCCTGTGCCAATAGGAAAGGGAATGGGAGAGTGACACAAGGTCACACCAGCACAGGGAAAAGGGGTGTCTTCCCAAGACAGAGCAAATGGCCCTTTGCTGCACTGGTGAATGTCAGGTTCTGGGTACTGAGTGGCAGGAGAGGTGATGGAGCTGGGTCGTGCTGGCAAAAGCTGGAATCTATCACAGTGGTATCAGACGAGCATGGTGTGACTCAATGGGAGAAGACATGGTGACAAATTTCTTCAGTCACAGCTTTCTCTCCAAATTTCACTTTCGTCTTACCATAGGCACCTGTGCCCAGCACATTTCTTGCTCCTGGGGTGGTTTGCTGCCTCTCTTTCATTTCTGTGAAGTTTCTCGTTCTCATGCAAATAGAACTAATAATTCCTTGTGAAGAAAAACCAGTGCTGAGGGTCTGAGGGCTGTAGGTCTGTTCCCTTCAGCATCCAAACTGCAGAGCTGGTGCCAGCACAGGGCTCTTCACACTTCCTGAACCAAGCAGGAAGCAAGCCAAGGGCAGACCTCATGGGGTCAATCTCACCGTCACTGTTGTTTCCTGTGGAACATCTGCCCTGAAATCTGGGCTGCACCGGCGTCTGTGCCAAAACTCCTCTGCTTGAGCCTGACCAAGGACCTGCCCGGGACACTCGAGTGTCGGGGGAGAGGCCACGAGGTGTCGCTGCCTGTCAGACAAAGCACGGGTTCCTCCAGCGATGGGATCCTGCTTAAACCTTGGCAAGCGCCATCCCAGCTCCTGCGCTCTCTGCATCGCCTCCTGCCCTCCTGGGCAGTGCTTCTGCCTGCGGGAGCGCTTCCAGCGGCATCCTCCCATGGCAGGCATAGCGTTCCTGCTGTACGCACCGTCTGCTCTGCAGCCCGAGCAGCGCGGGTGCGCAGCGGTCATTGCGTGTGATGGGCTGGGAGCGGGGCTGCCCCCGGGCGTGGATGCTCGGTGCTGCAGAGGGCTGGGCTCGGGGTCACTGCCCACCGCTGCCGCTGTGCCCGTGTGCTCCCCCTCTTTTACTCCTATGCAGCATGAATGCTTTGGGATGGGTTTGTCACATGGTTAGTGCGGTGCCTCATCTGTGGGTCCATCTGCCACAGTAGCGATGCACCTGGGGAACTCTCGACTTCCCACCTCTCCCCACGCGAGGGGTGATTCAGCCTGTCCTGAGGCAGACTGACTGACACCTTCCTTTCTCGAGGAGGGGCCTGCAGGAAATAGAGTCTTCCTCTTGGGAGGAAGGCACAGTTTGGGCTGGGGTGTGATTTTATGAAACCTTTGGAGGCAATAGGCAGCACCAGGTGTTGTCATCCCAGCTCCTTCCTTCTGCTCTCACCCACCCAGGCAGTTGCTCTGCAGATCTGTGTATGATGCATCCGGTGAGCCTTGGGGAGTAACTGATCCCACCGAGAACAAACCCACACATAAACCAATTGACCAGAGCATCCCTGCTGTGAATAGCACATTCCCCGTGTGCTTACACTGAGATCAGCACCAGGTTGTGTGAGGGGCTGGCTGAGTGTTTCCAGTTTCTTAAAACATGAAGCCACCTATTTTTGATTCTCTCTGAGATGTTGAGAGCTTTTTTATTCCTGAACAAGATGATGCAGTTGGATGAGGTTTCTATTGAAACAGGGGAAAGTTTCAGCTCAGCATGTTCTGGGAAGAACATTTTCAGTTCCTGTAGGACAAAGCTCATTCTCCTCCAGTGGCTCTCACAACTCTGTGCGGGTGGGATTGCTCAGCCTAAGGGAATGGGAATGCTGCAGGCAGGCACAGGAGGTGGCACTTGTCACGGACATTCTGGAAACTGAAAGTCTTTGGGAATGAGAGTGACATCTCCCAGTAGTTCTTACTGGATGATGGGAGAAACTTCTGAAAGGAACGTGATCCAGGTTGATGGTGCTCAGAAACCAGCCTGGCATCCAGGCCACTGAGTGTTTGGGCTTGGGGGAAGTTATTTTGGAAGGTTTAGGGAAGAAAGTGTGGGGAAAGGATGGGATGAGCCAAGACCAAAATGCTGTTTGGAATGAAGAGGCTAAAAGAGCTGCAGAGCTGGGTACCAGAGATGGTAAAATAAAATGCAGCAGTGTCCCCTTGACCCAGACAGGCACCTGGGCAGCCTGTCACCGGGAGGAGGAGAAGAGAATGGGCCTGATTTGTTTTTAAAACCGAGTCTGAAAAGACTTAACATGAAAAGCAAAAACAAACCCAGAAAATGTTCCCCATACAAGTGCTGTGAATCATTTTGTATCCTTTATTTTCTCTTCTGGGCAGGGTTTTTAAAGGAACTTGGACTTTGCCTGTACACAGCCACTGTAGCTGACACAGTTCTGATACAGGGGTTATGATTTGGGGGAGATATGCACAGGCTGCTCCTGATGGTAAGGAGTATGCAGCAATCCCGTACAGATGCTGTGCCCCATAGGTGGTTGTACCTGTGGCATGGTTTCATTAGATCATCATCCTCTAGCAGGTGTTAGGGGTGGTCAGACAAGGCTTGAGGAGCTGCCCAAGGAGAGCACAGCATTTCCCAGCCCTTTCAGACCTGCACAAGCAGCGTGTAGCACCAGGGAAAGGAAAGGACTCTCCTCCTCTGTGAGCCTCATTACTGTTAATATGGCATGCTGGTACCTAGAGGGGACAACCTTCCCCTTATCTCCTCCCCTATAGCAGTGATGCAGCCCATCCTGCACCATCCCTTGCTGCTTTAGTGCGAATCTGCAGAGATTTGGGGTTTTCCTCAGCAAGAGAAACCCCGGCTGAGCGAGACTCAAACCCAGCACACAGGGAATGAAATCCTTCCTGCCAGCAGGTTTCACTTCCCTCACAGCAAGTGCATGAGGAGAGGAATCTCCTATGGGATGTGCATGGGATGTGGGGAGGGCCTAACCCTTCTGCAGGTCACTCCAGCCGCAGCGCGGAGCTGACAACATTTTTCCCTTCCCTGTGACCTGTTTGTGTGCAGCTCTGCGTGCTCACACAGACCTCAGCTGAAGTCCAAACTGCAGCCAAGTGGGCATGGCCGGGATCCCCCTGAGCCATGGGGCAGGTGTGTGGGGTGGTTCTTCTGATCAACTGGTGGGCTCATTCCCATTGCCCGCTGCTTCTCTGGCTCTTCCTGACGCCTGTCCCTTCCCCTGCACGGTGCCTTGTATTCATGCTGAAAGCAGTTAGGAGCTTGCCTGGACATGCCGGAACGGCGAAACTGCGGAGCACACGGAGTAAAACATGTGCTAGCCCACAAGGTGCAGATACAACAACACGGGAATGTCCTGGGGGCACCGTGCCTCCCGAAACCCCCGGCTCTCACCGATCAGCGTGGGAAAAGCAGTGGGGACCCTGCATGTTCCGACAGAGAGAGCCACTCGATTCTATAACCTGTCTGTAGGACTCCCTGAGCCAAACTGTGCTCTCGGGGCTCATCCCCCAGGCTTCAGACTGTATCCCTCTTCCTTACTATGGGCCACGGTGTCACCCTGCCCTGGCTCAGGACGGCGGGATGCCGGTACACCGGCCCTGGCTGCGAAACTCCGCTGCATGGCAGAAGGATGCAGGGATCTCTATACACCACTTACAAGCAGGGAATAAAGTCTGTCTTGTGTGGATTTCACCCAATGGTATTGAGTATACCTGCTGGGAGGAGGAGAACAGCACAGGGAAGCCATGTGTGTTCTGTATCTGGGATTCTAACAGTGTCAGGAGAAGGTGGGGTGTCTGCGGCAGCGGGTGTGCAGGCACAGCCAGAGGTGGATTTCCTTGGCCAGGCTGCACCAAGCGATTCCCCCACAGCCACCCATGGCAGCAGGTTCCTGGTGGGCTGGGTTGTGGCTGTTTGAATGTTTGTGATGTTTTGCATCACAACATTTGGATGCCAAAGCTCTACAGTGCTGTAAAAGTTAATTAGCCAGATAACTAATTAAAGACTTCTCCCTTTTATTGTTGCCAGCTTGCAATTCAGAAAGGGGCTTGTGTCGAAGTAAATCCAGCAACACACCCCAGTGAAAGAAGTGATAAACCATTCAGGATCCAGTTAACCATTCCAGGGACTGGTGTGGGAAAATCCCATCCCTGTCTGGGGGGAAGGAAGGTCCCAGTGCCACCAGTAGCACCAGCACAGCTCACCCAGCTTTGGCTGCCTCTCGAGAGGGGCTCCTGCTGTGGAGGGGAGGGTCACAGCCTGGCACTGAGTGTGGGGGACAGGGTTTGTAGGTGCCAGGGGGAACCTGGTGCTCGCTATGGTGTTGGCAGAGTCCCCATCAGGGTGATGTGGCCTTGGGGACCTGGTTTGATCTCCCTGGAAAAGGAATTTACCAGCGTTTGTAGGGCTCTGAGCTGTGGGGGGATGCACGGGAGGCTGGGACACAGCCTGCTGAAACAAGCTCTCCTGTGCTCAGGGAGAGTCCCTGTCTGTCAATAGGTCTCACTGGAAGGGAGAAAGATCTCCCTGGACATGCAGACATTGGTGGTCTCCAAGGGGACCACTTTTCTGTGGGTCCCTGCATAGGAGATCTGTAACATTAAAGCTCTAACTCATCAGCAGAACATGTCCTCATTGACGTGCACCAGCAGGGCCAGGGGTGTCGGTGCCATCCCCTCGCCGCAGCAGCATCCTGGGGTCCTTGTGGCTCTCGGGAATCCTCAAGCAGAGGCAGAGTTGCGGTTCGGGCTCTGTGGCTCTGGTCCCAGCCAGCAGCTGTGCTGCACCGCGGTGGCAGCAGGCCCAGCGCTCCCACCCGGGCTCGGGAGAAGGGCCCATGCTGCACGTGCTGGCTGCGCTCTGGCTCCCGGCTCTTGTGCAATCCCAGTTGAGGGTTTGGAATTCCACCGAGCTGCCCGGCTCTCCCTCCCCACTGAAAAAGAGGGGACTTGAGCAATTCCAGGCAATGTCCCGGGCTGGGGAGCTCACACTGGGGGGTGATGCTGGTCTCACCCAGCAACCTGCAGGGCTAAGGCTTGTGGGTTTGATGCCATGGGTGCTGAGCTCAGGCCCCTGGCACTCATTTGCCCCAGATGAGGATCTGGCCACAGTCCCGATACTGGGAGCATGTGCTTCCCACCCCCGCTGCTATCAGGCCCAGCCCTCAGATGACAAGAATTTAATTTAAAGGCTCAATCTCTTGTCTAAACAGCTCCCTCCCTCCCCCTCTCTGATGAGAGGAAAAGCTTCGGAGAGGCATCCAGGCGAGTGGGAAAGCTTTGGAGAGAGCTGTCTCTTGCCCTTTAGCCATCCAGAGAGGAAGAGCTCATCTGAATGAAATGAGGATCAATCAGAGAGAGGCATGGGAAAAGCTGGGAAAAGGAGCCTCCAGTGATGTATATTCATGGGGGGGAAAACCTCCCCCAGACATGCAGGAGCTTTGATGAAAACCCTCCCAGCTGTACTGTGCCTTTGAAGTGACACAGCAGAAGTGTATTCGTGATTGCCCAAGAGATAGAGGCAGATGAGTTCTCAATCAGCTGAATCCTTATATTTAGGGTAGACTTTAAAGCTTACTTTATATAACTCCTTCCAAAATTAATGAGAATCATCTGCACAGCACCCCATCGCTCTGCCCTGCTCCCTCCCCACCCCAGATAACCTGCAAAGCCAGACTCAGGCTCCCAGAGGAGCAGGGGATGAAGTGGCCTCAGTGTTTCACGCTGCACAGGGGAGCTGGGAAGAGTCCTGAGCCATCAGCAGGAAATAAAAGGCTGATGGTTAGGGCTTTTTTTTACCAAAAAGGAGGTTTCTGAGGTGTCCCCACATGGCTTGTGACAAAGTGTTGTAGCATTTGATCAGTAGTGTGCGTCCTACCTAGCATTTGCCTCTATCTGCTCCCTGATCTAAGCTTTTAAAAGCCAAGTGTAAACCCTGAGCTTGGGTTCTTAAGCTGAGCAGTGTCAGAGCTGTTTTCACCTCGGAGGGCCTTGGTAGGCAGAGGGTGGGAGGGATGAACCCTGACATCACAGTGTCCAGTATGGCATCCAGATCAGCTTCCTGGGCTGGGAGCAGCTGCTCTTGATGGAGCTGAACCCAAAGCCATGAGAGCTGCTGGAGGCTTTCTCACTGCTGGAAGGTGTCTCCATCCATAACCACAGGGGAAAGGTCCGTTCTTGCCGAAAGGTGATTCAGAAATGCAAGTTCTGGCCTTTGCTTCCCTGAGCTGGGCAAAGGGCTGGAAGTCCCTCCTGGGAAGAACCTCAGGGAGCCCCTGGTCACCCAAACCCAGCTCACTTCTCCCTTCTCAGCGGGTGGCTCCCGTGCACTCCATGGGCATGGGCAGTGCAATCGGCCCAATCATGTCTGATGAACACACTTCAAGGTGTGTTGGCAGCTCCAGGTGATCAAAGCCTCTCTTGTGCTGCCGTGGCACTGCCAGGGTGTTCTCTTTTAAGTCTATCAGATAAGTCAGTAGTCACTTTTGATGGTGTAAGAGACCAAGTGGGGAATGGTCAGAACAAGACATTGCTCAAGAGCTCAGGGAGCTGAGAGCACGGCATTGCCAAGGCTCAGAGGGGACTTGCACAGATTTGTGGTTCTTTTGGTGCCAGGGTGCCCTGGTTTCACTTCCCTCAGTGATTTTACAAGTGTGCAGCCCAACGGGGAGTGTAAAGTGTCATGGATTTGAAATGGGAGTCCTTAATCCCTGCGAATCACCCTGAAAACTCTTCTGATGACCTGGCACGGAGATAAGCCTCCACCCAAGATGGGTCTTCCCAGGCTCTTGTTATGTCTCTTTGGTGCTAATGGCAGTTGGGCACATGCACCCAGCAATGAGGAAATGTCCTCACCAGATGCCTTTGTGCTCCCAGGAATGTGTTTGCATTAAAAATACACATTTCTTACACAGATTATTCTGTGCAGGATGGTGCAGGCTGGCTCGGGTGTTTAACTACCAGGTGAGGCAGGTGTGGGAGCACAGAATCTTCCCAGCCGGGCTGGAGGAGAACCAGTACAGCATTAGCTTGGTCCCGTGGAGCCCTGCTGTGGTTATGACAGAGCAGAGGAAGTGTACTGGGAGTGAAACGGGGCTGCTTCTGAACTGGAGCATCTGCAGGAGAGCTCCTTGCCATTTTACTGACCTGCCTGATGTTATTACCATCCATAAACTCAAATTGATTTCTTTGGATTTGCACCATGTGGAGTCTCAGCATCGGTCTGAGGTGACTCCATCAGACCTCCAGTGGTTTTCATAGCCTTCAGCTACTTGGGCAAGGGGTGAGGAAGCAAGGAGCGGAGGAGGCTGCTGGCATGGCTGTTAGGAAATACCTTAAAACAGCAAATCTGCCTTCTCCATGAAAGCAAAAGGCCGGCTCCCCGGGCCTCTGTGGGCAGTGGGGAGAGCAGAGCAGTAGCTGGGGAGGAGTCTTGCTCAGCCTGTTTGTAGGTGTGCATGAGCTGTTGTTTGCATCCTTCAGGAATGGAAGTCATAGTTCCTGGATCCTTCGGGCAAGCAGGGGTTTCCTGGACCCGTCCTTTATGAACTGCCTGTGTCCCAGCTGGCTCAAGTGGTGTATCAGTACATGGGGACCATCCCTGCCTCGTGCTCCTGGTTCTGAGCCATGGCAGCTGGCATTAAGCGGTGGCTTCACCCAGCTGTGGGATGACAGCATGGAAAATGAGGAAAAGGAAAGGAGCCCTAGCCCCTGAAGCAGTTTTCTCCTCCACTTTCCCACCTGAAATCCTGAGACCCCAGCCTGCAGAGGCTGTTCCTGCAGCAGGACACAGCTTTTCAACATAGGTCCCTGGGGATCTTGTAGCAGATGGGACAAACCCTCTGCCCTTGCTACGATAGCTCTCCCTTGGTGATGGACACTGCTCGGGAAGCCCTGTCTTCCCCTCATAGCAAATCCCTGTTGGAGATCTCTCTCTTGGGAAGGACAGAGGCTTTGCTCCGTGGGGTGCTCATGCATGTGAAGATCTTTAGAGAGGCGTGTGATGCCTTCCTTCCCCTTCCATGAGCCAACACAAATGTCACGTCTTGAGAAAACGCAGTGAAATCCAATGTGTCACCTCTCCTGCCACGGGGTTTTAAAGGGGCCTCAGGTTTTTAGTGCATGGGTGAAGCTTTAACCTTCCTTAAAGGAGCTAAGGGGGGAAGCCAGGACCTGGTGCTTTCATTACTTTTTGGGGGGGGTTGTACACACAGAGGTGACGCTGGATTCTCTGCCCTGAGAGCAGCTCAGCCCAGAGGCAGAACTGTGGCAGTTTAAACCTGCTGATGTTTGTTCACGCTCTCCAGACCGAGTTACATGACAGGAGAGTCATTGCTAACATCCCGGTGGGTTGGCCAGGCAAATAAGAGGTATTTCAACCCCAGGACAACTTTGTCCTGTGCCAAGTGAAGGATAAACTTTGGAAGACCCTTTTCTGTGTTAGATGATGGCAAAGCCCAGCAGCATTGATGGGAAGCACAGGAGCAGAGATGGCCGGCATGCCAAGGCCTCATGGTTTGAGGTGCTGAGTGTTACTGAAGGGGTTCACAGCAAGCACACACTGGACAGGGAGCTCTGCCCACTGCATTTGCTCAGCAGGGATTGAAATCCTCTTCAGCCGTGGTTCTTCTGGCTTTCTTTAGGCTCAGAGAGGCAACCCCTGTCCCTATGGGGCAGAGAGTGGTGGTGAACCTCTGCCTGGGTGGACACAGCCACATCCTTGCGCCTGGGCCGTGCCCTTGCGTCACCAGAGATCCCATTCCCTATCTTCAGTCCACACCCTCTTCATCCCATTTAGTTCTGTCCATATCCAGCCACAATTTGGCCAGCAGACACCCTTCCTCACCTCTGCTCCCCTGTTGAACACCAGGCTGGAGTGAGAGGCTCAGGGCCTCCCACTGTCCCTGCCCGTGGAGAGTTTGCCAACCCGCACCTTTCTGCCGTGAAATCCCTCCATGCATAGCCCTTGGTAAGCATCCTTGAGAAGAGATGCTCATCACTGCTCTGCTGCAGCTTCCCCAGCTGGAGCTCTGAGGAGATGCCATGCTGGAGCAGGAGCTCAGGGTGGTGGATATAGCTCACAGTGGGCTCTTGTTGTGAAAGAGGGGTTTAGCAGGCAAACCTGTAGTGATGAAATGAAGCCTGCCTCAGATCTAACCGAGGAGGATGGTAGAGGCAGTTACTGTAATTACTGCTCATGATATGAACATTTCCCCATACGTTCCATATAAACCTCTTTTATTCCCTGTACAAGCAATGAAGAATTAGCAGCTTCCACCATTGCCTCTGCGTTCAATCATGCTCCTCAGGCCTGAGATCATCTCTCTGAGGAGCTCTGGGATCTCTAGGGCGTCAAGGGCCATGCAACAAAAGCCCATCAAAACTGCAAGTGGATTCATTAAGATCAGGAGGGACGAGTTACCTGCAGGGCAGAACTGTTCCCAGGGGACCTTTTCATGAGCTTTGCATTGCTGGTGTAATTTTCTAGGGTGTCGTTTCCCATTATTTCCCATATAAGCTGGTTCAGGCTTGGTTGTGGTGCCACTGATGTAAGGCACATACCGTGGGGCTCTGTGGGGCTCAGGGGATCTGCCCCTGGCACCTTCCTCCCACCCGCCTCTGTTGTGGCCATTGCTGAGTCCTGTGTGAGCCACATCCCAGCCTTGCAGAGGAACCAGGCACATGCCTGTGACAGCAGCACATGTGGTCCCCAGCATCAGCTTTCCTCCAGCCAAGGCTGGAGCTGTCACACAATGCACTTGTTCAGTGTAGCGGAGGTGTGGTGGTGGCTTACATCCCAGTTCAGACCACCAAAGCCCAGCCCTCCATTCCTCTGATGCATTACCGCTGACAGCAGTAATTTCTAGTGACAGACACAGAAATGTCCTTAGGGAAAATACAATAGTGATGGAAGTTTCCTGTGGGAAAAAGCTTTTTGCTTCTTTTTTCTTTTCTTTGTTTTTTTTTTTTTTTAAGTGCTTTCACCTTTTCTGGTTTTTGTCTTTAGGGGCAGTTTCTTCGCAGGCGTTCAAAGCTCTTGATCCCATTGGTATCACCACAGTTTGAGGTCAGCCCCAGTCTTATGAGGACTAATCAGTTTCTTTTAGGATCAAACCTGAAAATTTGGCTGAGCTTCCCAGTTGTGCTGGATTTAATCCACCAGCTGTGGTCTGTGGGTGCTGCAATCATGGGTCAGACCACACCTCTGTGTGAAACACTGCCTTTTGCATAGCAACTGATACTGTGAGTTAAGCTGGGTTGCACAATCTAGACTCTAATCTTGACTGGAGAGATAGATAGCATCAGTTCTGAGTCAGAACTATGTTTTCCCCGTATCTTAGAGCCAGGATATTTTTGCACAGCAAATGGCACACATTTACATGTATGTAAATGGGTTTGCTGCTGCTCCCACCACCCGGGTGCATGCGGGGTCGAGTGAGTCTCCCACTACCTGCCAGCAGTCAGAGCACAGCCTGGATGGGACCCACTCGGGACCTGGAGGTCTGAGCACAGTGGGAGGATTGCAGCAAACAGAGGGACAGAGGGGAGGAGACTCGCAGGGCAGGAGGAAGGTTACAACAGCGAGAGACAAGATGCACCTATTGTCCTAAAGCGTTGACTGGGGTCACAGTCCCCAGCCAAGTGATTTCATTAAGAAAACATTGCAGGGTGATAACATTTCCCTGCTGCCATGGTGTGTGCATTGTGCATGTGTCAGGGCACGGAAGTGACTAAGTGAATGACTGCCCACAGCTCAGGCTGCACTTACATTGACCAGTTCAAGTCATTGTGGACCTCATCTGGCCATACCTGGAGCCAACAAAACATGATGATGTTTCAGCCTGGAGGTCCATCAGCCTTATGGACATCACACAGGCTTGTGCTGACAAGCAAAAACCTGGCACAAATACAAGGTGCTTTTCTTCTCAGGTTCTCTCATCAATTGCCATGAATTTGTTAAACCCAAGGACAATTTTCTTGGCCTGAACATAGCTTGGAATGTGTTGCTTTTAGTCAGATCTAGATGTGGAAGCACCCTAAAGCATCTGTTTTCAGCTTAGCAGCTGGTCTATAAAGATAACCCCTCTCCCTGCTCATCTTTGCCTTCCTTAAGCACACTATGAAACCCTGGTTCCACGGGGTTTGATGTCACCTCATGTCCTTACCTCCAAATAAACAAGTGCAGTGAAGGACTGATGCTAATCACTGCATGGGAGGGAGGAAAAGAGAGTTTTCCTCAAAGTCCTGTGGAAACTCTTTAGCAGAGACCCCAAGTTTGGGGATAATGCTGCAATCCCCTGGCTTGCTTCCCAGCTGTGAGGTGGGCTCTGAGCTAGTGGGGGAGATGGAAGGACCGAGGCCGCTGATCAGGGAGTACAACAGTTACTTTAACGGTGACAACTAAGTGCTGGGATTTTGATGAGGCCCAAGTGTATTCATTAGACATTGATGGTTATTACAATTAATAACACACTGAAATTAATTACTGGGAAGAAGTGTCATGTCCATGTTGGTCCACCCGTGTGCATGACATGGAGACACCTTCCGTGGCACTTTCTTCTCTTGCCATTTGTGCTGTTCTCCGGGATGGACCAGGGCTTCCAGTTACTTATTAGAGTGACAGTTTAATGTATTATCTGATGCAATTCATTCCCCTCTGCAGCCCCATCTCCAAGCAACAAAACAGAAGAAAATAACTGCTCAACAACCCCTTAAAACACCCGGAGTAAAGGCAGAGGCACTCTGAACTAGCCCGACAGGAATGATGACCCACAGAGCAAAGGGCTGGGGGCCCTGGGGGAAATCTGCCAAGCTCTGCTCCTGTGAACCACGGGTCCCTGTACCTGGGTGCCTGTGGAGTTGCTGCAAGTGTCACGATCTGAAGGGGCTCTTGTGCCCCTTTGCTCGGCTCTGAGTCCTGATGTCTGGGGCTTAAGCCACTTGTTTTAGGGGTGCTGGGAGTGACCTTACCAAGTGGCTCTGAGCCAGCTTAGGTCTGAGAATAGGTTTTCCTGGAAGCTCAGGTTTGCAGTGCTTTGGCACTGCTCAGACCATGGCTCTGAGAAGCAGATTCCATGTGGTACCCTCAGCGAGCACACGTTTGGATGCACACACATCTGCCTGAGAGCTCCTAAAAATGAGACTCCATTGAGACATCCTGTTCACTTGAAGCAGGCAGGAAAACTGAGGCAGAGGGACTTACCCCATGGGTAAATGGTGATGGCTGAAGCTCTAGGCTAGAAGGAGGTTACTGCAGGGCTTCTTGCAGAACCATTCTGAGGCTCAATCTTTTCCGTAATAAACAGTGTCCACTAATGAAATCTGTTGACTGTCATCCAGACTTTATCATCAACAGCAGGGGAGGGTTGGGATGTTCTGCAGAGGGAGCACTGGGACCTTCAGACCGGAGCAGTACAAAACAAGACATTCAAAGTACCAAATGCAAGTTCATGCGCTCAGGGATTAGTAACTACTTAATCAGCTATAAAAAGGGAATGCTTAATTTGGAGATGACAAAAGAAGAGAAGGACCTGGGTGTGCTGAGGGATCAGAGCAGATCTGTGAGCTATGGGGATGAGGCAGAATTAAAAGAAGCTACATGTGATGTTGGGATGTATGTTGGGAGAGAGCACTCCCCCGGGGCTAGAGAGGGGCTGGAAACCACATCTGCAGGTGCAGGAGATGGCCACAGTGGTTGGTGGGAGTTTAAAATGGGTTGCACAGACAACTTATTTGGTGGCCAGCACCACAACCTTGGGTAGGCTGCTCCAGCTCAGAGCCCAAACACAATGGCTGGGCCTGTCTTGTGTGTTCATCTCTGGTCCTTGGAGCACATCCTTTGTGATTCCTTAGGACCCCACGGCTGGATTCTCACACCCAATGTACCTTTTCTTTCCTGGCAGCATTGCTTCCTGACTCGCTGTTGGATGTCGTTACCAAATCAAGCCAGCAGCTTGTCCAGAGCAGTGTCTTTCTTTTTTTACCATCACCAGGCTATGCCTATGGGTGGTGAAACTCCTACAGAATGCACTCAGCTGCTTGAGCAATGCTCTGAATGGGAGGACAAATTCCTCCCTTGGCCCTAGAGGCCACCAGCTCATGCCCTGGAGCAGGAGGGCTCATTACCCCTGCTTTTTCCCTTGGGTTATATGACTGCCAGTGTTATTTACAGTCATAAAAGTTTCCAACTCAACTTTGAAACCAGTCGACATTGTTTGTCTCAGCTGCCTTCCTGCGGCTGCACATTCCTCTGTTCTGCTCTGCACTGGACATGGCTCATAGAACCATAGAATCACAGAATGGTTTGGGTTGGAAAGGACCTTCAGATCATCCAGTTCCAACACCTGCCATGGGCAGGGACACCTCACACTAAACCAGGTCACCCAAGGCTTCATCCAACCTGGCCTTGAACACTGCCAGGGATGGAGCATTCACAACTTCCCTGGGCAACCCATTCCAGTGCCTCAGCACCCTGACAGTAACAAACTTCTTCCTTAGATCCAGTCTAAACCTCCCCTGTTTAAGTTTGAACCCGTTACCCCTTGTCCTGTCACTACAGTAAACAGGCTCTTTCCTTCTACGAGCCTGCATGTGCTGCCCTTTAATGTCACTGGAACCTGCTTGTTCCACAGGGTCTGGCTGAGGGTGCTCAGCACCCCGCAGGGTCCCTGCAGCTCCGCTGGTGACACAGGGCCTGGGCAGCTCCAGCTGGTGACAGCTGGACAGGGATCACCCAGCTCCAGAGGCTGGCTTTGGGGCTGGTTTATCTGATGCCTTTCCACTTTCCCCCTTTTTTCTCCCTTCCCCTCTGCTGGCAATAGCAGTGGGGGCCTGGCTGCCTTTGTTTTACTGGCAGAGAGTCGTTCTGTTAGAATAGAAGCACCTACTCTTCAAACCCAGAGTCTGTCAGTGATGCGGATCTAGTATCAGCCAAAGAGGAGGCATGGAAGCACGTGAGGACCAGTGAATTCAGCAGCCCAGGGCTCCCATCACCCTGCAACAAGCTAAGGTATCTTACACTCCAGGGTAGGCAACTCACAGAGCCCAAGAGCTACAGTTTGAGGGCTGCAGGTGCTGTTCCCCTGCTCAGGAATGGCAGCACAGGCACCATGGGAGGTGTTACAAACAGGCCTCATGTCTGTGGAAAAAAAGCATTTCTGCTCCTCCTGCACCTGAGGCTTTACTTCGTACTGCTCCCCAAGGACATGCTCTATATACTTCAGGAGCAGTCTGTGATGACTGCTGGTGCTAAGGGGCTTTACACCAGGCAGAGAATTGGCCTTTTTGTCTTCAGTGCCACAAGCACAAACAGAAGTACCCAGCTATGATGTTTTTACTTTCATCAGGACTCTACAGATGTGAAGATCCTTTGCAGAGATAACTTGGAACATGTAAATAAATCCATCCTTGTCTCCCGAGATCCCCACTCAGCCGGTGCGTGCTGTAAACTCCGGCACCTCCAGCTCCCTCATTTCCATGCTCTATAGGGAAGGGCAGCAGGGTGGTACCAGGCTGCAGCTGCCTGCCCCACAAACTGCCTCTGAGATCAACAAATCCCGTCACCCCCCGAGGTGCTGGAGGCTTTAATCTAAAGCTCCATGGAGATGCTCCATGCAATTAGCTCCTATGCTTACTACTCCCTCTCACTCCATTCTTACCCCAAAGCTCTCTAGATAAAAGGGAAGAGTTTTAAAGCTCAAAGCTTTTTCTGTGGCAGTTTCCTGCTCTGGTTTACCCAGCCTCTCCCTGCTCCTTTCTCCCTGGCTCTGAGAATCTCCCAGGTTTGTTTGTGGTTTTTCTTTTTGACAGGAATTCCCTTATTAGGATTGTCTGTAATCCCATCTCCTACACATCCCTGTGTCATCCTGGGCACTTTGCTCTGGTTTTGCACACCTTTCTGCATCCCAGAGGTTATCTTTCCCTCCCACTTGGTGGCTACTTCTGTGTTCATTGCAAAACTGGATGGAGGTCTTCGAAGAGGAGAGATTGTAACTGATTCCCAGTTGCCCTGGCTCCAAAGAGAGGCAGCAACTTAGCAGAAAGAAGATTTCAGGAGGGATTTTTCCTAGTCCCAACCAGGAGCTGAACACAAGGTGATAGGAACCAGTGGTGCTTGCTGTTATCTTGGCTCTGCTGCTCTCTTGCGCTGTGTTCTTGGGCAGCTTTGAGTCTGTTTTCCCAGTTATCAATAAACTCAAATGGGTTGGTGGATCTCCTAAGGATGGTGTAAGCTTTTATTAGATGATCCCTGTGGAGCACTTCCAGGACACAGCTAACTGCTGTTGTCCAGAGGAAAAACACACTGGAGTAATCCTGGCTCTTCCCAAGCAGCTGAGCAAAGGGTATGAGATGTGCTGGAGAAGTACTACAGGAATGGGGATCCTTTTCAACCACAGGCTCCAAGGGGATTTCATGACTTCTCATGGGTCTGCAGACAGTAACTGGGAAAAGGAAACTTATTGTCAGTTGGTTTAAACTGGTTCTATACAGAGGAATGGAAAATGTATAAAGATTCACATCCAAAAACTGAGGAAAACAACAAATGGCTAAAAATGGGTCAACACCAGGGTGGATGAAGTCAACAAAGAATTGCTCAGGCTTTCATGTGAGTTCCTTTGTGACTGTACACCTGTGGGTATTCCAGGGATGGGTCAGCTCCCAAGAATAATCCTGGAACTAGTGAATTTTAAGGAGCTCTGATTTTAATTCATATAGTTTAGTTTCTGTGGTTTACATCAAAAGGCATCAAAATGCTGGGAAAACCTCCGGAGCAGCCACACCTCAGTTTTGAGAAGGGCAGTTCATTCACACCTACTCCACTGCGCTGCCTTTCAAGCCCTAGTAATTGTTTTAATAAGCAAAGCAGTTTTCTTTCTAGAGCATTCTGTTCCTTCAGCTGCTTCTCCCCATGTGCCATGAGCTTGTCCTTGGTTTTGCTCTGTCTGACTCCCTTTATTGTGTTTGAGATAGGTAAGAGGAAGAGATTTCTTGGTGTCCAAGTAATTCTGTGCCTGGCATGTCCTTGGCGGCATTCCCTGCTCTCAGCTCTCCAGGTCCTATAGCCCTAAATGGGGAAGGCAGCTTGAAAACAGGGAATTGGCTGGCTCATCCCTGGTCTGCACGCACAACCTGGCATTGTGATGTGCAAATGCAGCTTCTGGTTAGGTGCATTTATTTAATTTCTCTTTAAATATTCAGTCACAGAATCCCAGCCTGGTTTGTGTTGGAAGGGACCTTAAAGCTCCTCCAGCTCCAACCCCTGCCACGGGCAGGGACCCCTTCCACTGGAGCAGCTGCTCCAAGCCCCTGTGTCCAACCTGGCCTTGAGCACTGCCAGGGATGGGGCAGCCACAGCTCCTCCGGGCACCCTGTGCCAGCGCCTCAGCACCCTCATAGTAAAGAATTCCTTCCTAATGGGTTATCTAAATATCCTCTCTTTCAGTTTAAAACCATTCCCCCTTGTCCTGTCACTCCATGCTTGTTTCTTTAGCCTCTTTCACTTGCTGTGCATTAGATCCAATCCAGTTAAATTGGTGCTGTAGCCTCAATGAAAACTAGCGTAAGGCAGAGAAGAATTGGGTTTATTGTCTGTATGATGGTTGTCAACAGAGAAAAAGTTGCTATATGCTGTGCTGGGAGAATTGACTTTACTGCATATTTGGGATATTTCCCATTCTAAGTATAGGAAACACTTGACCAAAGTCAACAGCAGTGCAGGCAGCATGCACTTCTCTCTGGGTGCCACCATTCCAGCTGCCTTGTGCTGACGGAGTGAATTCCAGACAGAGCTTGGAGAAGGGATGATTAATTTCCAGCAGTTCCAAAGAGGAAATTATACTCGTTAAATCAATCTGGGCGAATTTCAGCTCTTGCATAAAAGCCACCCTAATTGCATTGGTGAAGTCAGGATGAGCTGCAGCACCGTGTGCAGGAAGTTCACACACGCCTGGTGCTATCATTACCGGTTGCAAAAGAGCCAGAGATGTTTACTCACCTGGCCAATAACATGTTTGTGTTCCCTCTATTTTCTTTTTGTTTTGACCTTATTTAATTGCTGTGGGAGGGGGGCAAATACACAAATACACAAATACATGGCCTCTGATGAGGGGAGGATGCACTGAGTGAACCCTTGGCTGGGTCTTGCACCATGGCAGCACAAGCAGAGCTTGGAGAAGGCTTCAGAGAGGAGTCTTCTAGTGCCTAAAGGGGAGGCAAGAAAGCTGGAGAGGGGCTTTGGACAAAGGCCTGTAGGGACAGGCCAAGGGGAATGGAGACTGAGCTGAGCTCTTAGGCAGAAGCTGTTCCCTGTGAGGGTGCTGAGGCACTGGCACAGGGTGCCCAGAGAAGCTGTGGCTGCCCCATCCCTGGCAGTGCTCAAGGCCAGGTTGGACACAGGGGCTTGGAGCAGCTGCTCCAGTGGAAGGGGTCCCTGCCCGTGGCAGGGGTTGGAGCTGGAGGAGCTTTAAGGTCCTTTCCAACACAAACCATGGCAGGGGGATTGGAACTAGATGATCTTAAGGTCCTTTCCAACCCTAACTATTCTATGATTCTATGAGATTCCCTTGCACCGAACCCACCCTTTCCCAGGAAGCGGGCTTAGTGAGACATCTAATTCATTACTTGTTCAGGGTGATTTACTGACATGAAATTAATGTAAGTTAAATTCACCAGGAGCCTGTGGAGAAGGAAAGCAGCTCAGGAATGAGGCAGCCAAGTGTTCTGTGGCTCTGTGACTCAGGCTGCGTAGGGAAGGGGAGGGATGGCCACTGCTCCATTGCAGAGGCTTGTTGGGGATAGTGGAGCTGCCTCAGGTTGATTTTTGGTGCCTGATTCAGCCTCTCCTGCTTTGGGCATAGGCTGGGTGAAGATTTTTCCACCAGCCTTCTCTTGGTTTTGCCTCCCTGTCACAAAATAGCAATTCCCAGGAAGGGGCTGGGGTCCTTGTGTCTGTGTATGGTTGTGTGTGGTCCCTGTCTCTTTATGGGACTTGGATAAACACCGATTGCTTTGTTATTTGCTGAATAGGAAAGTTAGCCCCAAATTAGCACTAATGTCAGGTCATTTAACCCTTTTGGGAGGTCTTTTGAAAAATCATAATAGAGCCATGGAGGAGTCAGGTCAAACCAGGCTCTGAGCTGAGGGTTTGGGCCAGATTGACAAAGGGCACCATTGTCCCACTGGACAGGGTCAAACATGTAAATACCCTGAGACCAGCCAGAAACTTTCCTCCTGCTGGGCTGATAATTCCCAAACCAGGTGCTGCTCCCAAACCCCCATGCAGTGCCTACAACCTCCCCATATTATTCCTGCAGGGTTTTGGGCCAGGAGAATGAAAAGTGAATTGGAGCTGGGATGAGCGTCAGCATCTCTCAGTGCAGTGTATTCATTGACATAATTGTTGCTGGGTCCGGGCAGCTCTTCCTGCAATTTCATTGTCCAGCCCTTGAAACAGGAGCTCATCTTTAATTGCCACTGAAAATAACTGTGTGTGGTTTGTCTGGGACGTGCAGCAGCCTGTGAGAGGGTGGAAGGAAGCTCTTAGAGGTGTGATACAGACATGGGTGTCCTCCTGCTCAGGCAGCCATGGGCTGGGCATGGGCAGACATCTCCATCAGTGGGAGCAGCAGTGTCTGCCGATGGAGGGCTCTGTGGTGGGGTGTGTGTACAGGAGTGCTTGCTTTCAAGCTGTGATGGCCTGTGGGACTGAGCAAACCATCAGGGAGCCATAAACCTCTTGTAGTTGGGGACCTGTATTTGCAAGATTTATTAGAGCTGTTGGTCAGGCCACAAAGGTGGGGCTGTGGTGGAAGAGCCTGGTGTCCACAGAGCCATGGGTGCTCCTGGTGTGTGCAGGGTGAGGCAATGGAGGAGTGTGGACTGGGCTGTTCTGGGGGGAGCCTGGTACAGGCCATGGGGGTGATGGATACAGGGTGATGGAGGGAAGCTGTTTGCAGAGTGAGCACAGTGAAAGTTCCCCTATCATTTATGTCCACTTGAAGGCCACAAGGCTGGAGAGGAGCTGTGGCCACTCTTTCCTGGGGAAAACCTGCCCCTAGTTCCCTGACTGCCAGTGAGTGCTGGCTCTCCAATTCCAGCCTTCCCAGGAGGATTCCCCACGTTGTTGTTGAGAAATACCTTCCTGCCAGGTAGTCGGCAGGACCGGAAGCTCCGGATACCTTCCATCTGGGAAGGCAATCAGACAAAATGCCAAGCCCAGGGGGCAAAATTTCAGTCTTGGTGCCAGTCTTGCTTATTACATATCTGGGTTCTGCAGCCTGGTAAACTTTCATCATGTAATTTATTTGCTTCTCAACATCCCTGCAGTTATTAAAGGCAAGGTGCTCACCCAGGCTTTCTCTAATGGAACATCTGCCTTTCGGCGCAGCTTTGGATTGTTCGTTTTACAGCTTGACCTCAGGCAACAAATGGCCAGAATTCAATCCGGGTGCTGTTAGCCAGGGGAGCTGCCTGGGGTCTCCAGGACACGGGAGATCACAGGGAGGAAGGATCTGATATGGCAGGGATGGGCTCTGCAGCAATGTCAGCCAAGTGTCACGCTCGGGTCAAGGGGGAGTGTTTCCCAACCCCTTTGCTGCATGCTGCCAGGCAATGCCAGCCTGCACAGGGCAGCTTTCCCTTGTGAGGAAGAAGAGAACACTCCACGATCCGGAATCTCCCTTGGGAAGGCTCATGTCTGCAGTCAGGGTTCAGTGCTGGCTCTGGCAGCCGGCTGGGCTCCCCAGAGATCATCTCCTGCAGTGGGGTTAAGTGGCTGGGTGCAAGAGCTCTTTAGGAGTGTTGGGTATGGTCTTCCTGCTCCTTCCAAAGCGTAGTTGGGAGTGATGAAGTTGTCTGGTGCAGTTAGTCCCGTCAGCTGGAATTTAAAGGCAAGTGTGGATCCAAGACAAGGAGTGAGCCTACCCCTGCCTAACTTCTGAGCACCTTGAAGGGCAGGAACACCATTGGAGGGGCAGTTAGGCCAGACAGGAGCCTTATGGCTCGTTTGTCTGACCTTTTATTCAAGAATGGATAAACCAGGTTTAAGTTCCTAAACCAAGGCTTCCTCCAACCATCTGGCATCCTTCATCTGAGCGCAGCCTTCGGCTTTGCCTCTCCACTGAGCTCGGAATCTGGCTGCTTCTGGGCTCAGACCAGATCTTTCTAGTTCATCCTGAAAGGATTTCATTCTAGCTGAGTTCACAGCTGCACGGGCAGTGAGTAATGCTGGAGCTCCTGTAGAGCTGCAGGAAAAGGCCTCGCTGTCAGGGTTATAAATCCTTCAGGTTCAGATGAAATTGTAGCTTCCTTTTTGTGCCTCTTTAGCACTCATCTGTGCTTGGGTTTTGGCCACATGTCCCAGTTCCGGCTCCGGCAGAGACACGGTGCACGCTGGTGCAGTGCAGTCTGTTTGATCTCGGTTCAAAGCTGGGCAGAATGCATGGCTATAAGTCACATCCCCAGCAGTGGTTTGCGTGGGAGCCCACACTCAGGTAGGCAAATTTTTCTAAGACTTGCATAAAATTACCTGCGCCACGGTCACGGCTGCAAATCCCATGGGAGCCCCAGGGTGGAACTTGGCCTCCTGCTCGCCATTCCAGAGCCTTGGAGACACACAATGGCACCAGAACCACCTTGAATCACAGAATCCCAGAATAGTTTGGGTTGGAAGGGACCTTAAAGCTCATCCAGTTCCAACCCCTGCCACGGGCAGGGACACCTTCCACTGGAGCAGCTGGCTCCAAGCTCCTGTGTCCAACCTGGCCTACAATGAGTTACTTTGATGAGCTGGCTTGTAAGAAATCAGGCTGCAATATCCTGACATTCCTTGATGAAGAATTACACTCTTACAGACTGAATGTGAATGCTGTGCTGTGCAGAGCCAGCAGATAATCAGGACCTACCCTTCTTGAGGGGCCTGCTGAGCCCTTGGAGCCCAGGACTTGTGGGGAAAACAGGAAAGCAGAAGCTTAGAAGGATGGCTGCTTCTCAGGTCTTGTAGTAGGAGATGATTGATTTAACAAAGCAAAATAAAGGGTTTGTTTTGTAACAGGCATGTGCTTCTTGCAGGAGGCATTTTCCAAGGGGGAGGAAAATCCCCAAGCCCTGCAGGGCCCGCAGCCCTTAGGTGCTGAGTGCCACTCAAGATGATCTTGGTGCATCTCCCTATGTGTCTCCATGGGATAAGTGGTACCTTGCAGTGAACTCTCTGTTAATCCCCCACCAACAAGCAGTCCCCAGGAAGGGAGTCCCAGCCCTACAGTGGCTGAGGAAAGTGAATTTATCTGCTGGATCTGCAGTGCAGGAAGGTTCCAGGATCCATACATGTGACCCATACATGTGACCCAGATGCTGGGCAATCCAGACACAATCACATCAGTTCTTACAAGGATCGGTTTGGTTCGTTATCTGGGCAGGTGATGCACTCATATGGTTTGGATTAGGTTTCATTGAAGATGGCAAGATTTTTCACTGTAGATGTTGGACTGTGGCCTGACCAGGGAAGGTGAGCAGCATGAGTGAGTCACAATTAAGTGGGCCTTTATTTGGTGTCAAATCTGATAGACAAGTGCCAGCTGGGGAGCAAGGAGAGCTTGCCCACTACCGGAGGGTGGAGCAGATGGGTATCGTTTCTCTCCTAGACCTCAGAGCCATGGGGAGGATGTTTGGGAGAGACTCTGATGGTGGAGATTCAGGGCTCCTCCAAGCCACCATGTGCCTGCTCATAGCCCTGGCACAGGGAGCTCGGAGCAGAGCCCTGGGCCTGTTGGAGGAGATACTTGAAGGGAAATCCCTTTGCCTGGACAGAGCTGAGAGCTGGAGCTCAGAGCAGCAGCTCCTCAGCACTGTCTCCCTGCACGATGGGACACAGAGGCCTTGGGCAGGAGATTCCAGTCTGCTGGTGGAGATGAGATTCAGTTCCCACAGTGGATGCCCCAAGCCCCTGCCCAGCCTTGCTGCTTCCCCCTCCCGCTGCCTTTGCCTTTTCATTTGAATGTGCCGGGAGCAGAAGGTGTCTCCAAAGCAGGGCTGGGATCTAAGCACAGAATCCCAACTCCAGGGACAATTTTAGAGTCAAATCAAGACTGGGGAGCCAACTTCTTCCTCTGCTCTAGAAATGAGCAGGTCCAACAGCTGCCTTCTCAAGCTGCTGTGGGAAAGTTGGCTCCTGCCAAACAGCTGAGCCCATTCTCGCCTCCCCAAACACCCCTGTAGCAGGATCCTATCATGGTTCAGGTGGGCAGTGGCAGGGATAGAGCAGAAGTGAGAAAAAATTGACATCTGCAGGGTGCTTTGATGATTCCAGTGGTGAACAACCTCAGCACCAAGCTGTCGAGAGGCCTGGTCCTGCCAAAACAGGGCTGGCTTAGAACCCACAAGCCAGGTCCCTGGTAGATGGGACTGGCTCTAAAATTGCCTCACTTTGCAGGGTGTGTGAGGGAGGTATTTTCCTCTGTGTCTCCATTCCCCAGCCTTTGGAAACTGGGTTCTGAGGCATTTTGCAACAATCATGAAGAACAGAGGTTCTTATGTAAAGAAAACTTTCACATGATGGCGTGATTGCAGGAAGTCAGGCTTTAGCAAGGCACCAAAATAAGCTAATAACAGTGAGTATCAGCAGATTTGTGATGAAACCATGCAGGCTGGCAAACCAGAGGTGTTATGAGTTCCAGATGTTGTGCACAGATAAATACCTCTGGCCTGAAACAGCCACAAAAACTACACTGTCACGTAAAGATGGCTTCCAGGGCTCTCTGAGCAGATTCATTACAATCCACCAGGACAGACTGGTTCTTATTCCTATTCCCTTTTGTGTTTGCTACTTGGGAATTTACTGAATTAAATCCCGTTTCTGTGCCATACTTAGATTCAAATCAGAACTGGCATCTCTGCAACTGGGAGCAGACACCAGGATCCGAGCACGCCTCGTGCTTCAGCTGGAGTCTGAATCCGAGCCCAGTCTCTGCTGCTGGGATCCAGCCCGCTGGCTGATATGGGTAATTCATTCTGAGCAGCTTGGGACGCCTCTGCCCATGCCATTTCCATATCTCTGCTCAAGAAGGGCTGAGTGGAGTCAAGTGAGGTACCTGAGACCAAACTCATCGCTGCTGCAGCATCACAGGCTGACATCAGATAACTTCCTGGGGGAGGCAGCTTTGATCAGGCTGCAGCACTGGGGGAAGTGGTTGGGAGCAATCCCTGATGCTTTGCATCTGGGCCATTTTACAAACTGTTTGCATGGTTAAAACCAAGTTTCTCCTGGTGAGGAACCGCAGCACTGCGGTAACTGCGGGCTCAGCCCAGCGCTTGTCCTTGTGCTGCTGCTGGTGTTACCAGCAGCACCTCCTGCCCCGGTGACCACTGCAGGGATTCAGCTCCGCGGGTTTTGCAGGAAGAAAACTTGCTTTTGTGGTTTGAGTTGCAGGTGTGAGACAGGCGATGGGAGGGAAGTCTGTGAGCTGGGGATGGCTGAAGAGCTGCAGCATGTGCTGCTCACTGCAGGGTGCTGGGGTTAGAAGACAGAGTTCACTTGGAGCAATCTGAAATCCCTTTTACAGAGGATCCAGCTTCCCCTGACTCCTTCCTGTACATATTTGTGGCTGAATATCAGAGGAAGCCTGGGCAGCAGATTTGGCTGGAAAGAAAATCCTTGTGACCTCTGCAGGCTAAACCGGCAGGTCCGTTCCCGCTGTGGGGTTCCTGTGGCTGGGTTTGGATTGACAGCTGTCAGCTAAAGGCATGTGCTGGAGGTCAGCCCCAGAGTGTGAGCACTGGATAAGCTCAGGTCGGGGCAGGCAGAGAGAAAGTGAAGCTGCTTCTCCCCAGAGAGAAGCTGGTGGAGGTGGTGGGTCATGTTTGTTTGCAATGGGGTGGCTGCCCCGCAGACTGGCGGTGGGTCAGTTCAAAACCCCTCACCCTGTAAAAGCTAGTAGAACTAGATAAAGACAGTGGGAATTTTCCTATAGCCCCCTGGGCTACAACAGATAAGAACAAACTGGCCTGGCTCTATTGAAGCCATTCAAGCATTGGACTGAGCTGGTTTTGGTGGTACCAGAATCAGGCAGAGCCCAGCAGCTCCCCAGACTCCAGCAGACAGGAGACTTCACCAAACCAGCAACCATCAGCTGGGGCAGGGGCAGTGAGGGCTTTATCTGCTTCCCTCGCTTCAAGGCCAGATCCTTTTCCTTGTTATTGCTGTGACAATGGTGCTACAGAGCCAGCTGTAGCCTCTGTTGTGCTGTGTGCTGTACAAACAGTGTGGAAGGGCAGTCCTGCCGCGCTAAGACTTGCAGCCCAAGTTAGTTCCAGATGAGCTTTTTTGTTCTGCCTTCCCAAGGAAAAGGCTCTGGAGGCAGAGGGAGTTGCACTGGGAAAGCGTCAGGCCTGGGTATCAAAGCTTTCCACAGACATCTATGACACAAGCTCTGATTTTGGCTGGAAGAGCCCCTGCAGCAGCTGCATCTCCCTTTGGAGCACAGCTCGCTGCAACCTGCTGCAGGCTGCTTCCTCTTACTGCCTATTAATTGTTGGAAGTGTTTTAATAACCTTTGGCCAAAGAGAGCTGAAATTCCTGGCACATCACAGGATGGCTGGAAAGGATGTTTGACAGCTGTCAGTGGGAAAAGCTGTGTATCCTAAAGGGATTAAATCCTTGCTTTGAAGTTTCTTACAGGTTATATAGTAAAGAAGCCAGACTGGGAGCAGGGAGTGTGAAATGACTTATCCCAGGTCACACTGCACAGGGCTGGTGGAGGGAGCAGCAGGACCATGAGGGTGGCACAGTGACAGGCCTGCACTGCACCTTGGGCAGCTCTCCCCAACACAGACCCGTCTGCTCCCAACAAGGTGTCCAAGGCTTGAGGACCTGGTGAGGGACATTGTCTTCAGCCATGGAGCTGCTGATCTCTCGCTAGCAAAATGCAGGCGATCACAGTCAGTCCCTTGATGTTTGAAGAGGGTTTAACAATCCAAACACAAGAGCAGCCCTGTTGCCTTAGAGAGGGTGTAGCTGTGAGCAAAATTTGGCCTTCCCTTTTAGACTCTGCAGTTTGCCTTGACTGCTACATGCTTTATTTTTAGAGCATCATAAAGGGCTTTTGTTCCAAGGTATATTTAACAGGGGAGTGGAGGGGAAGTGGGAGGGGTTTGTGCACAGAGAATGTATCTCTTGGTCTCTTTCTTCTAACCCACCCCCTCACCAGATACTCTTGGAGGGTGGAGTATAAATGAAAAAAGAAAAAAAGAAGAGAAAATAATAATTAAAACCCCTGAAATCCCATTCAAAGGGATTGTCTGGGCGTCCCGGCCTGGAGGCCTCCCCGGCGCCATGGAGCATCCATGAGCACAAAAGAGACAGAAGTACCCAGGAGAATGGGAGAGGCCAAGCCAAGGAGCTGCTGGAGGCCCCGTGATGCCTGGCAGTGCCACTGTCCCTGTCCCTGCTTCCCACATCTGCCTGGACCAGGGTGTGTGTGCTGGGGTTGGCCAGACCCTCCCTTGATGGGAATAAACTGGCTCAGGGAAGACTGTGAGGGACCAGCTATAGGGAGTCAGTGACATCCTCATCTGGCTTTGGGAGGTGTCCAAGGGACCAGACTCCAGCTGGTGGTGCCATGAAGCAGACAGACCTGTGGACAGGCCCCACGGCACTGACACAAAGGGGCTGCTCTCTGCTGGGAGCATTTTGCCAAGGTGCTGTAGTTCCTGGAGGCTGGAGGTGCTCAGTGGGCAGGTGCATGGCACCGGCCATAGGAAATAAACCTGGATGTGAGAACAAGCTTCTCACCTGGCAGTTTCCCATTCCACCATGGCACTAAGATCCTCAAATAAGAAAACGAGGTCCTGGGTCAATGGCAGCAAATCTGAGCATAACTTAAAGCCAGAGTCAGGGCTGTCCTTTCGGAGTGCCAGTGAATTTGTTCGAGGATAACCTGTATTTCTGTCCTTTCTGCCAGTGCTTCCCAGCTTCCCGAGGGACCTCGTGGCTTCCCAGGTGGACTCCAGGCACACTGAGGCAGGACCAGGAGTGCAGACAGTGGCACCAAGAGCACGGTGAGCCCAGACCAGCCCTGGCTGTCCCCATTTCCACCCAAGCTGGAACATGCGCAGGTTAACAGGGGTGGACTTAAACCCCAAAGGTGGAAACAAAGCTGTGCCATCAGCATGCTGGTGACAGAGCGTAGCTCCAGGCAGATGAAGGGTCTCCTGTCCCCTGTCAGGGAGCAGCAGATAGCACCATTGCTGCTACCCTGCAAAAGGCCAAGTCTGCAAACCCGAATGTTTCCATCCTGAGGAGGATTTGGCCTGGCCATGGTGGCACTGAGTTTGTTCCAGTTTGTTGCTGGAATCTGGTGAGTCTCACTGAAAGGCTTGAAGAATCTTGGAAATATCCTCAAGGAATGTTGCTGCTCTTTGCACTACCCAGCGTCAGTGAAATAGCCTTTGCCTGGATCTGGCTGCAGGACAAGTACCAGGTCTGTGACTCAGGTCATCATAAAGTGGGCATGGTTTCCTTAATTTAGAGATAGAATCAGGATATTGATCAGCTAATGTCAGCACTGCATGAGGTTTGTGCTTCCCTTGGCTGGATGAGATATATGTGTTCCTCCTTCTTCCTGCCTGGTGTCTGCTGTGGCATCAGTTCTGATCATCAGCCCTCATCCAGCTGGCTTTCAGGTATTGCTGTACTCTGGTGTGCAAGGTCTGGCAGCGGGTGCTCAACAGGGATCTCCAATGGAGTTTGTTTGCATTGCTCCAAACCTTTGGTTTTCATTCCCAGAAATCACACTTTGTCCAGTCTCTAGGTTCCTAATATGCAGGAGTTTGCAGAGCAGAGCTGAGGGCAATAGCTGCTGCCTGGGTCAGGCTCAACCCAACCGGTCCTCATCAGCCAGTGCAGATACACCATGGTCATTCCTGGTCCTGCACCCAGAGCTGGCCATGCCAGAAGGCACAGAGATGTGTTTGAAGGGTGTCATGCCCACAATAGCACGCTCTGTCTGCACTGCTGCCTGTATAGACATGCCTCACACCTGCCTGAGTGGGCACTTCTCACCAGGTCAGCAGAGCTGAACTCTGCAGTGTGGAGGAAGAGCTCAGCACCTTCCTCCATTCACCTGCTGGTGCAGGGCACCCAGCGGGACTGATTCAGTGAGTGAGGCAGTGATGGGGGGTGAGAATGAGTGGTGGAAGCCTTTCTGCTTCCCTTTGTTTTAAGGCTTGTACCAACTTGTCTCATAAAATCCTCTCCTGCCTTCCAAATCCAGTCAACATGAGTCACCCGCTGAGCCCATCCTTTGCCTCCTCATTGCAACACGGATGACAGAAACCATCCAACAAGAGCGCTTGAATCTGTGATGAGTTTTGTCCTGTTGCATAAATCTTTTCCCCGTTTACAGGTGAGTTGCTACAGTGCTATTGCCTGGGTGGTATCCCTGCAGCCAGCTCCCCAGTGGCATGTGTCTGAGCTTCCTGCTTGCACCCTGTGCATGCTGCAGCAACGCTCCTGCCTGCGCTGCAGATGCAGGACAGGGCTGTGAGCGCTGCGGGAAGGGGTTATCCCATAGGTCTCTGCCTTACAGTGAAGTGCAGAGATTCCCTGAGCTGGGGTATTTGTTGCATGTCTCAGCATCTGAAGTTGGGGGGAGGTTAAAGTTGCTTTCTAAAAGCAGGGGGGGTGGTGGTGGAGGGACACCCAAACCCACACCTGCAGAGCCCTTCTGCAGCGAGCAGCTAAGAGAGGATGAGAAAAGGGAAGAGAGGGTTAGCCTGTCAGTACAAATACCGTTGTGGAATGAGAGGAAGCAAAGAGGCTTTTCTTCTTCCCTAATTTATTCCTTTACAAGTATGTATGCATTTTTGTCTGTATATTTATACATAAAGAAACAGCAGAGGACATTAACCCCCAGATCCGTACAAATGACAGCTCTTTGGCATTGCAGTAGATGGAACACGTCCACCAAACTGAAACTAATTATCCCAGAGATGAATACCTGATTCCACTCCTTTATCCTATCTTTCCCCCCCGGGGCCTTTCCCTCCTCCCCACCCACCTCCCTCCGGTCGGGCGCAGGGTGACGGCGCAGGGTGACGCTGCACCTGCCTGGGTGTACCTGTCCCAGGCACCTGTACCAACAGCCAATCCTGGCTGCACCAAACCTGCGCACCGCGCCGCATAACCGGTCCCGCGGAGCGGCGATGCCTGTGCAGGGCAGGTGCTAGCGGGGAGCAGTGCTCACATCTCACTGCCTGCCGAACCCGGGACGCGGGGAGGATGTCCAATGAACTGGAGTAAGTAGAGCTCCTTCTCTGTTTACCCACTCCCCTCGCAAGGCTGGGTGCTCGCCTGAGCTGCTCCGAGCACTGCGGCTCTGGGTGCATCAGAGCCCGGCTGTCTGCAGGGAAAAGCACTTGTTCCCTCTGCTCCCCGTGCCCCTGCTCGCAGGAGCCACTTCGCAGGGCCTAAAGAGGTTGGATTTTTTTTCTTTTTTTACATTTTTTGATCATGATTTTTTAAATCATGATCCTGATTTTTTTTTTCCCCTCCCAGACTAAGACTTGACACAGGGAGTTTCTGCCTGGAGGTGAGGCTGTGCTGCCTCCAGCCAGCAACATCCAACACATGCTACAGAGCTGCAGTAATTCATGGCAGGGGGGGATTTTGGTTGTGTTCTTTTCTTATTTTTCCCCCATTTTTTCTTTTTTCTTTCTTTTTTTCCCTTTTTTTTTTCCTTCCCCTTAGAAAACACCTTCCAAATTATTTACCAGTTTCTGGGTGTTTTGGGGGGTGAGGGTTGTTGTGTGCTGGTGTTCTTTGTTCATGTTGTTTGGTTGTAGTGTCACAGGTGTTTTGGTTTAAGTAAATGGATCACTTTATGATCCTATCAATAATTATAATTGATTTTTCTATTTTTTAAGAAAAAGCACGCAGCACTTGCTGACCCTCTGGAGCTCTTGCTTCTGATCTTGGGACCTCCACAATTGTTTGGACTTTGGCCACTGCTGGGATGCATCCCCATAGCACATCACACCTCACCCCTCTGGGGTAAACCCCGACACATGTCATATTGCAGTGACATGATGGGGGGGACCTGGGGAATCCTGACCAGTGCTCGGGAATGCTGCTGTCAGTCCCGTCTCATAAAGCTCAATAGGTGTGTAAATAACCCTGGTGGAGTACTTGTGTGTAGTAGAATTTACCATCCCTGTCCATGTCCAAACATCTGTGTGCAGATGCAGTGCTTCGGAAGGTGCATTTGGAAAGCAAACACGTGCCAGAGGTGCTATGACAGCTGCTCTCTTAATAATTAACAACCCTGAGGAGGTGCAGCACCAGTTATTGCTGTGTGTAAATACTGGGATCGATCTGCTGGGATCCACTCTGAAGCACTGAGGGAGATTTTTGCTTTCTGGACTCTGGGTAATTTAGGGGTGATGCTATTTAAATGTGTACATCGGGCTGTGTGCTTTGCTTCAGACGTTTCAGTATGTGTGTCCACAGTGCTGCAGCGTTAGATTGATGTATTGCTAATTATGGGCTGGGGCATTGTGTTACCAGATGAATTACATGGTTGCTTGACTCCTCTTTTGCTAACGGGCTGTTAACCCCCGTGCCTTTTGCATGGGAAAGGGGGAGTTGATGGGAGCAGCATCCATCCCTTTTGTGATTCAGAGCTCAGCCCTTGCCCTGTCCTGGGGACACATCTGGGGGGTGTCACATCTGGTTGGGGGTCTGTGTTTGGTCACCCGGGAGGTAAAGGGCTCTTGGCAGCCTTTTCCTGTGGATGGAACCTGAGGACAGGCTTGCAGAGCTCTGGAAATGTCACCATGGCTGGAAATGTCACCGTAGCTCCCCATCCCTCCCTGGGAAGCGCAGGGAGGTGGGTGCAGGATCTCAGGGCTGCTGGGGCCACCCCTGGGGTCCTCGAGTGCACCGTGAGCTCGAGCACCCCAGCGAACAGTGGGGAGCAGTGATAGGGAGTAAGGAAGCCAGGAGCTTGGTAGTACCAGAGTTACAGCTGAAACATCCAGACTTGGGGTACTGTGAGGGGAAGAGGTGTCACAGAGGAGGGGACACCTTGTGAGGAGCTGCTAAAGCCCCACAGTGAGCAGTGGGGCTGCTGCAGTGGCTGTTAATCACCCAGGCCAGAGTCATCAGGGTGTAGCTTTGTAGACATCAGAGGAAGGAAAAGGCTCTTAGGGGATCTGATAAGGGCAGTGGTGCTCTCTGTGTGTCTGGCACATCTGTGGTGCTTTACACAACCCCCAGGACAAGCTGAGCACTGGGAGAAAGGATCTGTGCAGTGTCCATGGGCCTGGTTCTGAGGGAGCTGTGATATCCTCATGGATTGATGCTGCCACCCAGAACATCTGGGAGAACAATCCCATCTCTCCCTTTGCCACTTTAATTTCACTAAAAGGACTGGGAAGAGCCTAGCGTGGCATGAGAGAAGGAGGTGTTTTGCCTATTATAAAATATTCTAACTGATCATTTCCATAGTCTTCTAAATTGAACTTCTGTCTAACTCTGCAGTGCGTGGGCTTGAAAGAGTTAACCAGGAGTTACTCCCAGTTGTGGTTTTGTGGTCGAAACCATGATCGCCAGAAGCAAATTTTTGTCATGCATAAGGTGTGTTATTAAAACTTGAGTTATGCTCCTGGTGAATGAAAAGTTAAAGCCCTTTTATAAAACGCTGGCAGTGAAGCACACGGGGGATCACCTTGCTGCAGCAAGTGGCTTTCAGCGGAGACGGGGCTTAAGTTAAGTAAAGAGAAAGAGAGATTCTGTAAATTAAAGAAACAACAACCCCACAACTGCTGTGCAGTGCGCAACAAAGGAGTAAGAGCCCTCTGAATAAACTCCAGACTCAAAGCAGAGGTAAATCAACATTTACACAGTATGGCTGCTTTGATGCTTTGCGTCGCGTTTTCAGCTGACGGGTACATGGGGATGGTTCTAGAGCAGTTTGTGGATAGGCAGTTGCGCTGAGGAGGATCTGCTCCTGCTTTGCTCTGCCAGTGTTTCAGTTGCTGATCTCTTCAGGTCTTCATCCACAAATGCACTTGCACTTGTGCTGCACCTGCAGCGCCTCAGTTCAGCTGATTGGCAGTGAGACAGCTCCTGATCCGCACCTCGAATCCTGGAGCAGGGAGAGCTTGGGGAAGGAAAAGGCAATGGCTGAAGAACGTGTTCATCAGCAGCACTGGCTGTGTGGCACATGGTTGTATGCGGGCTGGGGCTCTGTTGCTCACACCGGAGTTCCAAAGGCTCCAGTGGGGTGGCTTGGTTTTTGTTGCTCCTTTATGTGTAGGTTGTTCTGGCTGGTAGCCGTGGCTGTGGTGTGGGTGAGGGTAGCTCTGATGCACAACCAGGCCTTGGCAACCAGCATTTAGAGGAAAAGAGCTGATCCAAAGGACTTGGGTCCCGGGTGGCAGCTGCCTCCTGTGTCACGTTTTTGTTTCTGCTCGTGTTTCTGTCTCTGCTGTCTGAGCTGTAACGTGTGCTCTCCAGACACCCCTGGCTGGATGGGGTAGCACCTGGAATGGGCTGAATTGTGTTTGTTTGGCAAAAGCAGTGCTTGAAACGCATTATGCCCGTTTTTCATTAAACAGCACACAAAAGGCTAGCCTGCCCTGGGGAACAAGTGTTCACAGGGTACCCAGAACACCTCAGAGTCTGCAGAGAATCACAGGATGGTTTGGGGTGGAAGGGACATTAAAGATCATCAAGTTCCAACCCCTGCTATAGGCAGGGACGTTACAGGGAGTTGTCAGTCAAGTGTGCTATAGGACGTGTGGGCAGCTGAGGCCTGACCTGCACAGTGCCACTGGATGGAAAGCAAAGGGAAGCCAGCGGAGCCCCTCACCAGGCCTGCACTGCTGCTGGAGGAGGTGCCTGGGAGGAGGCGTGAGGCTCCTGTCGAGTGTCCTGCCCTGCACACGCTTCCTGTGTCCTCTTGGGCAGCTCATGGGAGGATTCACCTCGCCCGTTGCAGCCGGGTCAAACCCAGGTGCCAGCGCTGGGCAGGGACGGAACTTGCGTGATAGGAAGGGATCAGCACATCCCAGCCTCAGCCGGGAGCTCTGCACCATCTCCTGGCACTCAGAGCAGGTAGGAAGCCTGAGGCTCAGCTCCTGTGAGGTTAATCCTAATCTCTGCTCTTGCTGCTTCCTTAAACGTGCGCTGAAATTCACACAGGAATATGTCACATCCTTTATTTGTTATTGCAGGATCCTGCTATAGGATGTGGTGAGGGAGCTACAGGAACTTGGGTATAACTGGGCTCTGTTCTCAGTCAGGCCTCTGGGCCCTGCTACAGCACAAATAGCCCATAAGAATTGATTACTAGATTGGAGCCAGATTACCTGAAGAAAAACCAAAACAACTTTGCACACACACACAGAGTCACAGAATCATAGAATAGTTTGGGTTGGAAAGGACCTTCAGATCACCCAGTTCCAACCCCTGCCATGGGCAGGGACACCTCACACTAAACCAGGTCACCCAGGGCTTCATCCAACCTGGCCTTGAACACTGCCAGGGATGGAGCATTCACAACTTCCCTGGGCAACCCATTCCAGTGCCTCAGCACCCTCACAGTAAAGAATTTCTTCCTTAGATCCAGTCTAAACTTCCCCTGTTTCAGTCTGAACCCATCACCCCTTGTCCTGTCACTGCAGTCCCTGATGCAGAGCCCCTCTCCAGCATCCTTGTAGTTCCGTTCAGACACTGGAAGCTGCTCTGAGGTCTCCACGCAGCTTCTCTTGTCCAGGCTGAACAGCCCCAACTTTCTCAGCCTGGCTCCATGCAGGAGCTGCTCATACCACAGCCGTCCTTGGTTGTCTACGATGAAACTGAGCAGAGCTCACACTGGTGTTGTGGAAGTGCTGCTCAGGTTGGGGCACTGCCCAAGGCCTGGGTTTTGTGTCCTCCTGTTGGATTCAGGTCACCCTGACGCTCAGGACACTCAGAGCTGCGGTGCCTGACATCACACAGTGATGTCTGAGCAGCTCCCTGCTGTCATTTGTTTTGTTAGGCAGGGAGGGCACTAGTGCAGGGATCCTGTGTGAAATGGCGCCGTGTGGGTGGCTGCCTCAGGACGATGTTATCGGGAATGACGCGGTGCCGACCGGTGCTCCCCGAGCATCACTCAGCACCGAGGTGGCTCATGGAGCCCCTCAGGGGACAGGGGCAGGAACCAGCCAGTGCTGGCGCAGAGGTTCAGGTCTGTTTCTGTTCTCATCTTCACTGAGCAGCCCTGGAGAAGCCATTTTAATGCCAATCCCAGGCCTTGGTTTCTTTCCATAGCTTCAGAAGCAGGGAGCTCAGCTGGTGTGAAAATGGGAGAATGCTGAGTGCGGCCCTTGGTGTGCTCGTGTCTCATGTGTGTGCCATACAAGCCACATGCTTCCAGGAGCAGAGGCTTGAGCACTGTCTTTGTGGGTGGAACGGGGCTGAGGGGTGATGAGGACAGGTCCTGCTGTAGTGCTGAGTTAACAAACTGTGCTACCCCGAGCTGATGGTGCTGCGGAAATGCCCCTAAAGAAATCCAGCAAGAGAGGCCACGTTGTGATCCAGCTGCCAGAGCAAACACTGCAGCACTGCAGGCAGGGCACGTTCATGAGATCTGTGGTCTCCTAGGCCCGGGATACCTGGGGATGGAGGCTGTGTTGTGCTGGGCATCCAGGCCATGTTCCCCAGCATTAGCCTGTGTGTTTGTTACACTTCTTTGCGGGTTTTTGCCTGGTTCTATCTGAGCTGTGCCAGCCTGTGGCAGGGCACTGACTGATGGCTGTCCTGTCCCATTGGCCTCAGATGGGCTTGTTTGTTAAACTGGCAAAGACAGGGTAAAATCAGAATTTCATTGGGAAGTTGGGGTTAGTAGAGGCCACTCTGGGATGCTGCTGCCTCTTGGCGAGGGCCCTGGTTTACAGGCTAAAGCCTGAATCCCAAAAGCAATCATGGTAGCTGCTGCTCTTCAGCAGCATCACTCTCTGGGTTTAGTGTTGAGCCTTCCTCCTGTCACTGGTGAGAGCTCACCAGGGAGGTGAGCGCAGAGCACAAAGCCAGGGCTGATGCAACCCGCAGGAGCTCCTGGGGCAGCTCCAATGTCCTGGGCTGGGGTCTCTGTTCTGTGGCTTCGAATTCCTGCTGCTGTTGCCGTGGATTCCCTGCTCCTTTGATAAGGTGCTGTTTCCCTGAAGCCACCAGCATCCGCATGGCTGATGTGTTGGTTGTAGCCTTCATCAGTCATAGGGGAGAGAACAAAGAGCAACACAAAGGTTCGGGGCTGGCCAAACCACCCACTGAAACCCAGCAAAGGCCCGAGGAGCAGCACGTGTCTCCTGCCTGGCCGGTCTCCCCACCATGACCCTCCTGTTTCAGCACAGCCCCGAGTGTTTGCTCATAAGCAGGAGGCCCATGTTGTGGCAGATGAATAGGGCAAACAGAGATTGGGTGGGATGGATGGGGAAGGGGCTGGTATCACCCAGTGTCAGATTCTAAACTGTTTGGAAACAAACAGGCTGCTCCCTTCCCAAACCCATGCAATGCTGTGCCCGAGGCCCCGAGGAGGCAGGGGTGAGTCTCTGCTCATGTCCGTGTTTCACTCATCCATCCTTGCTCTGCACCAGGTGACAGCCTGCAAAAGGGATGTGTGTTTTGCCAAACAGAGCACACAGTTTGCAGTGGACCACCATGGCATAGCCCCATGGAAGGGGCATCACAGGGAGCAATGGATAGTTTGGATCTGGACTTGGATGTCTTGCTGGAGTAGCCTGAAGTGTCGCTGTCCTAATCTTCCAGTCCCTCCTTTCTGCTGGAGTCTGCTGCTGCCTAACAAGAGTACCACAGGGCAAGATGTCAAGTTCAGGGCATGGTGTATGACTTCAGGACAGTGCCCTCCTGCAGTGTGCCAGGCTGAGGGCAGGGCAGGTTTTCCGTTGTGCTCTCCTGCAGGGACAGTTCAGCAGAGGCGTGGGGCAGCACTGAGGTGGTGATGTCTGCAAGCAGTGCAGCAGAGCTACCCAGCGAAGGCAGAAACCACACGTGAAGATGAAATGCAGACTCCTAGGACACTTCCCACACTTGTATCTTCAGGAACTGGACTCAGCTACCAGTGGTTGAGGTCTCAAGGACCCCCAACCTCCCTCTGCCTCTGGAGTGCATGCAGGTGATAAAAGGCTGGAGCACTTGTGCCTACAGTGGTGGTGCCACAACAAGGTGATGAAGGAAGGAGGCAAATGGAGCCATACAACAGGGAGTGCTTCAGCTGAAGGCTTGGCTGAGGGAGACTGAAGCTCCAAAGCATTTTTCCTTGTAATATATGTGCTTTTTTAAGCTCCTGAACACTTTGTTGCTACACCTGTCCATGGTGTGTTTATCTGTGTTGATTACGAGCGATAGGAGCTGAGTCTCACCCTGAGAGTGAGCTCTGTTGCTGCCTATTCTTCCTAGAGCAGATGGGAGTGAGGATGGGTGAGGATTCCTGCCCGGACAGGACTGAACAGCCCATCGCCAAGTCGACAGCAGTGAAACGTGAGTCACGCCGAGTGCTCACCTCCGAGACAGCAGCAGCAGCACTGAAGGGGAGGGAGGGCTGTGTGAGAAACACCGCAGACAACGAAACTCCAACAGTACCTGGTGCAACTCCTGCACGGGGTGAAACTGGTGGTCGAGCATCACCCTGACATGCGAGGGAGAGTAGGAGCAAACCCAGTGTCTCTGTTATACCAGTGCGTGGTGGAGCTTGCGGTGCCAGAACTGGAATGTGGGAGCAGCTCTGTCCATACCTGAGCTCTGGTGCCCATCGGGAATCTGGTGCCTCTGGCCATTATTTGAGCTGCTCTCTGCTTCTCTCCTGTGCAGTTCAGGGAATGCTACATGGAAGCAACATATCCTTCAATAAGAAGGTGACAGGACAGCAGGGGCCACACTTGATGGCCTCATCTGTGCTGCTCTGGGGGAGACTGTGGTTCATTATAGGGCTGCTGTTCTGCCCAGCCTGACCCAGGAGCATCCCTAAGCTATCCATGTGCATTCCCTGCTGGAGATGGGGCAGCGAGAGATCGGTGCCTGTGAAGGAGTTAAGCTGCCTTGGGTTGCCAGGGAGGAGGGACCAGCATCCTTCACCCCATCCCAGGTCCACCTCCACACCCACCCAGCTTCCAGTCCAGGAGCTGATCTGAGCACCTGGCTCTTCACCCTGACAGCTCACACCAAAAGGGGCTGGTGGTATCTGTTGTGGTGAGCAATAACGGGGAGTTTCACAGATGCCAGATTCCTTTCAAGAGGAATTATTGTTCTCCCAATGAGTCAGTTAAAAGTCTATCACAGGATTTACTACAAACACATGGAGAGTAGCTTAATGGCAACAACATATTCCATATAAAAGTGCCATTAAAATGTAGCATATATCATTCATCACCTGAAGTCCTGCAGATTTTCTTGGCATTTGCATAAAAACAATTCAGCAGTTGAAAATGTTCTGCTCTTGGCAACTTTGGGGATTTAAAGAATCTTATTAGAATTGTTTTAAAGTACTTCTGCTCATAACACACACTGCCCTTCTGAGAGGTTTCTATGTCGATGAAAAAGTCATTTTTGTCCAGAGTTGTTCTTTATGATGAATAGTGGGAGCTGTTGTGGTGACACCCAATACACATGGCTGGAGGATGGGTCAGGAGCACGGTCCCTGATTCATCCTCCCCTCTGAGCAGTGAACCTGCAGCACGAAGCACTCAGGGAATGTGCTTCTGAGCTGGCTGCCAGTAGGATTTGCTGTGGGAAAAGGAAAGATGACCAGTGTTTGGGTAATCAAGTGTCTTAGTTTATTAACATAAGATGGAGAGACCTGGAGAAAGTGCCAGCAGAGGGGCCAGGCAGGGCATTATTTTGGTTTGTTGCTTCTCAGCTCAGGTAGTCCCATGGACCTCACCTTTGTCAGGAATTTTTGAGTGGAAGGGAGGGTGTTGTGATCTGTCTCTCTGCTTCCCTTCTAAGGAAAATCATATACAAATGATTGAAAACAAAAAGCTACAGCAAAGAAAAATGATGGGGTTTGGTTTCTGGGTAGGTCAAGTTCTCCACGGACTGAATGATCATTTCTATCTGTGGCCTGCACTGCTCTTTAGCTCCAAATTCAAGGAAAAATCTTGCAGTTTCCTGATCAGGTTGCATTCCTGTTGCTGACCAGCATGGTCAGTACCTTGCACCTTGATGGTGCGTGACCCAGCAGGCTGGTAGTGTGCTCCTGCTGAGGAAAGAGCCCTTGCAGATGATGTTGTGGTGTTTTGTGTCCCTGGGGCCAGAGGAGGGAAGCAGAGGAGCATCTGCCCTTCTGCATGGCCCCACCAGGAGACTCCAATCTTATTTTGTACATAGCTACAGGCAAAGAATTGGTAATCCCAAAGACTCTGGGAGTTAAGAACCAGGAAAGAATACCTTCTCCATTCCAGCAGTGCCTTTAGGAAGTCCTTCGTGTGTGCAGCTGGATATTGCTGTGGAAAATTAGTGTCCTTCATTCTTCTGTCTGGCTCAGTTTTAGATCTGTGCGTCTGATGAAGAATGACACCATGAACTTCCAGAAATTCCCCTACACCAATGAAGATGAAGCCTGGAAAACTTACCTGGAGAACCCCTTGACTGCAGCCACCAAAGCTATGATGAGGGTGAATGGGGATGATGACAGCGTGGCTGCTCTGAGCTTCCTCTATGACTACTACATGGTACGTTCCCATGGGGCTGGGTGTCCTGGGGGGGAGTTTGTCCCAGAGGGGAAGTGTGAAGCTAACTACCTGCTCAGACACCTTAGGGGAGGCCCATCTAGTGAGCCTTCTGTGGTGTTTTTGTAGTGGTTCTCCTAACACCCCCAGGTAGAGAGGACCACTGTTATCCCCAGTGCACAGATGGTAAACTGAGGCACAAAACACCATAATACTGCAGAGGGAACCCAGGTGTCATGAGTCAGGCAGGGTTTATTTACCAGCAGCTTTCATACAAGGAACAGCAGTACTCTGAGAGCCATGGAGCTGGACTAGCTCTGTGCCTTGCAGACCCTCACATCTGTGTTTTTCCAGTGCTGCTGTAGGATGGAGCTTCAAGAAATGTGGATATGATTTAGCCCTGATTGAAACCAATGGGACTGAAGCTCCCATTCACTGGGGTGCTTTTGAAAGTCCCTCCCAGAATGAGATGGTGTGTCTTGCCTAAGGTTACCTTGGGAGTCCATAGCAGCAGCCCAGCAGGAGAGCCCAGGTCTCCTGTGCCCTCCCCCAGGTGTTCATTGTTCACCCAGCTCTGAGACATCACCTGCTACACAGACAAGGCTGATTTTGCCATTAATAAAACTAACAGTAAACAACCTCTTTGTTCTGCCTTGTTCTAGGTCCCAAAGGAGAAGAGGATTCTTCCGTCTGGTATGATGGGACGCAATGAACTAGGAAAGAGGTGAGCTTCACTTTCTGCTCTCTATAGCTGTCTCATTCTCCTGCAGCTGCTTGCATGTGTGATGGGTCTCTTAGCTTGCATAAAATAGACATCAAAGCACGGTGTTATTACCACCAACAGTGTAGGTTATTAACCCTGAGACATATATTAAAATTCTTTAGGCCAGATCCCAAGCAGGTATAAATTGAGCTATACCCATTTGCACAACTGAGGATCTGTGTAGCTGTGTTAGAGGAGATGATCTGCAGCAGCTGAAGAATTTGTCTTAATTTCCTACTTTGTGATAGTGGGAAAGGGGATGATGATTGAACACTGGCAGCAAGAAGGGAATGACCAAGTCCTCTTCCATTCCCTGGGTTGACAAGGGTTTCTGTACCACTTGCTTCCAATCTCCCAGGATTCTCTTTCAGTGACTCCCATTTGTCCTTTGAGGTTTCCAGATAATTAGCTCCTATATTAATGGCTCGTTTGCTGCTGTGATTTCAGTTCCCCTTCCTGATGCTGCATACTTTGGCAAACTTTTCTGGTTGTCTGTTCTTAACTACCTGGCAAGAATAAGCCTCTTGAGTGATACTTCATTCCTTCTTCAGAAGTAAGCTGAGTTAAGGTGTTTTCTCTCTGCAAGGCCACTGCAGTCTGAGCACTGCTGTGGGGTTTGTTAACTGTGGAAATTGCAGTCTATACCTGAAGGTGAAGCTGTAGGTGGGAGCTGCTCCTTCAGCTTTCCTTCCCTTGGGGGTGGCTCATGCTGCCAGAAGGTGGTGGCTAATATGGGGGGTGGTTTGTTGTCTGAGCATGGTTTACAGGGGCAGTAAAGCATCCTTTCCCAGCTCAGCTGGGGCTGCAGAGCCAGCAGGGTCACAGAGTCACTGCTGCAGAAGGGACTGGTTCCGGGGATGCTGCACAAAGGGATGGTTTCCATGGGTGAGAGGAGTGTGGTTTTGTACGTGACTTTATTGACTTTTATCACTGGACTTGGTCTTTTCTGCTCTGAAGTCTGGGCTGAACACCTCACTTCAGTACTGCAGGTCTCTCAGTTTTTCACTGATCTCATGTTCTCTGGGAGTTTTGCTTCCTAAACTTCTGGAGTTTGTGAATTGAGGCCTATAAAGATAAAAATGGAAAGACCACACAGCTGATATGTTCCTTATCATCCCTGCTGCTCTGAATTTTCAATCGCCTAAATAAAGAAATAATGGATGTAGGCCCTGGATCTGGAGCCTCAAACCACATCTAAACTGTGTTCTCTGATTCCCTATGATCATCCCATATCTGCTGAGCACCTCTGGCTCTTGCTGATTGCACTGAGAGGTGTGCAGGTGGGTGGAGATCACCCATGGGCCTGTCAGATCTCCCATCTCAAGCAGATGTACACAACTGACTCAGGGTCAGCTGGCAGCCAAGCTATGCAGTTTGTTTCCCAGCAGCACATCAAGGCACTTGCATCTCACTGTGACAACTTGCTGGGGTTGTCCACGCTCTGCCCTGGTCTGAGACAGGACCCTTTCTCCACCAGGCACTGCCACGGAATGGAGTATGATGCAGAGATCGCATCCTTCGATGGCTCAGCCCATCTCATGAAGCTCTTGTCTGAAAACGTTTCCATGACCCAAGAATATTGTGAACCACAGAAGAAGAATGGCCTAAGTCTTGAAGGCGTCCCTCCTCCTCACAAGCCAGCCATGATTCCACCAGGCACTAGCAAGCTGGATGCCACCCCGGACAACTACTTGGTTCCTCCAGGGGATGTATACGACAACAGCTCACTGAACTCCCTGTTTGAGACCATCCCCATAGCCCCACCACAGCAGAGGTGGCAGCCAGACAGCACTTTCAAAGAGGATCCCCAGGAGGTCAGAGCTCGTAGTGGGGTGCATGCTGGCAGCACAGCCCACGTGGGTGCTGCAGGACACTGCCTCTAGTTCGGGTTTTGCTCGTGCTGGAGTCAGTGGGAGCTTTGCTTTTGCATTAGAAGCTTGATGCTGTTCCCATTGAATTGCTGGGGGGGTTACATTGATTTTGGAAGTAGGGTAATGAAATGAGGGTCCATTTTTAATTATCTGTGGTCTCTGTTGTAATGTCCAGGAGAAGGTGGATGAACAAAGCAATGGAAGATTCTAATTTTGACTGTTTTGTTTCCTCTTGTCTACAGTCGCTACTCTTCAGTGATATCCTCAAACCCCAGCCAGAGCCTCCCTGCTCTGAGAGTTACACTGCGGATGGTGTTAAAAGGTAACTGCCAATCTGTGATTGGTAACTGTCTGTGAGCTTCCAGTGCACTTGGCTGTGTCCCTTTCCTGGGAAAGACTCCATCCCTTTCCTTGCCTTAGTGCCAGTCTTGACAGTGACCCTTGTGAATGTACGGATCTCATGCTTTTGCAGAGACAACTTGTGTCCCTGGATGTCTTAGGAGCAAGCTGCTGTTCCATGACTTCTTAGACACAAAGTCTGTGTGTCTAAGTGATGGATTTTAGTGTTTGTCCTATGAAACAGGGGTTAGGGTTTGTAATGTTTTGCTGGAAGGGAGTCAAACTCTATTTTAAATTCAAGTTACTAGTTGCAGTTGTGCCAGTTCATGTTTTTAGCTTGCGAGCTACGTGGTTCAGCTGTTGGGCAAACTGGTGTAAATCCAGTGCTGGCTGTGGCCACATCCCATCAGCACCCTGATCTGCATCAGGGGAGATGTGGCACTGAGCTCTTCCATGTGTGGGTTGGCTGCGCATTGCAGCCACTTCCAGGGAGCTCTGCTTGGTTCCCATGCTACAGCTACATCCAGCGGACTGCACCACCTTTCCCCAACTTACTTGGAATGGGGTAAATGACAGAGGAAATGCAGATGACAGTTGAGGAGGGTGATAAGCAGCTTCCTTCTAAACTAAGGTTTAAGTTCTCACTTTGAGTTCAGCACTGCTAATCAAACTTTATTTTGGAAGATGCTTCTGCCCCTCATTCCTAAAACATGAGACGTTTCTTCCTCCTTTCCATCCCTGTCTCAGCAGAGCTTTCCTGCTCCAGATACCGCAGCAAACCTCTGAGCAGGGAACATTGTTCCACCTCCCACTTTTTATTTGCCTCCTGAGTCAGCTGACAGTGTGACTCAGCTGTCAGACGTGGGGATTTTCACACAGCCAGCAGCTCCAGAAGCTCTGGTTGCTGTTTACTTGTGCACTGAGGTTCTTGGGCTCTCCTGGCTCTAGATAAGAGGCGCTGCCAAGCCATCTTCAGAGATGGCATCACAGGGGAGGTGGAGCAGGAAAGAGATGGGTTGGTGATTAAACAGGGTAAGATGATCTTCAGCTCTGGAGGACTTGAAGGGTCCTTGTGAAGGCGTGTGTGCAGGTGATGGCTTGCACGGATTCCTCATAGAAGAAAATAGCTTGAGCTACATCCTCATGATTTGGATGCTCGTAGGTGCTGGTGAATGCCCAAGAGCAGAGCTTCTTGAAAATCAGACTCTTCCTTTAAATTTGCTTGTCAACAGTGTCACCTCCCCCTGCGTGCTACTGCAGATCATTCCTATAGACATTAAAGATGCTGCCCACCAGACTGAGAGTTCAACAACCTGGGCCTTGAAGTCCATTTTTAAGGACCTGGATAAACAATTGTCATGCAGGTCCTCCCACTTCTACAGGACCCATTAGGACACAGTCTTCTTGGGTCAGCCATTTATGGGTGGGAGTTTGGAGATGGGAAACTTGAGTTTAGGATGTTGTCAGAGTCTCATCACAGGTACCTATTTTTGATTGGTTTGGTTTAGGCTTTTGATTGTGCAAGGGTTCTGTAGCCATCCACAGAAAAATACTGGTTACAATGTACAGGGCTATTTTTAAGCCAAAACCAAAGGCTAAAATGAGGTTATTGAAGAACTGCTGCTCCCTGGGGTGTTGGAGAGGATCAGTATGTGCTGTGCTGGGAGGTGCTCGTGGTGTAGGGGTGTGTGAGATGGGGAACAGGGCAGAGACTCTGCTTTTGGAGTGAAACAGCAGCGTGTGCTTATTCATCATTCTCTTTTTGTTCCATACAAGTGACTTTGAATACACTCTGGGGTCACCCAAAGCCATTCACATCAAATCCGGGGACTCTCCCATGGCCTACCTCAACAAAGGACAGTTCTACCCCATCACGCTCCGGACAGCTGGAGACAGCAAATGTTTACACTTGTCCTCAAATAAAGTGAAGGTAAAAGACAAGCTGACAATTTTGCTGACACATGCTGTAATCAGACATCCAGCAATTGTACTGCCCTGGGAAAAGAGCTGAAGAAGAAGAGTAATGGCTTTGTGGCTCATGTTGGCTTAAAGCAATGAATGGGATGGATTCGCTCATAGCAAGCTAATCCTCTGATGCAGAGCAACAGCCTTCATGTTCCCTGGCAGTTGGAACCTTTCACAGTAAGGTCAGGGATGCACAAAAGGGCTCCCTAGCTGATGGCTGGCTGGGGGCCCTGGTGGGAGGGTGTCTGAGCTCAGAGGTTCCCCATCTTGCTCCAGTCATGTGTGGCCAGGCCTTAGAGCCACCACTGAGCCTAAGATGAGCTCGAGTTCCCCACAAAGAAACGTGGTCCAGCCCTGAGCAATTCTTAGGGATCTCCTCACTGTGTTACAGAGTGTGGTGATGATTGTTTTTGACAACGAAAAGATCCCGACAGAGCAGCTCAAGTTCTGGAAGCATTGGCATTCCCGACAGCCCACGGCCAAGCAGAGAGTCATTGACGTCGGTATGAGAGGGGCTGTCTGGGTAGGGTTGGTAACTGAGCACCATTTTACTACCTTTCCCATACACAATAACACAGCTGAAGCTCCAAAACCTGGTGTGGTAGAAGTCAGAGGAGCAGGCTGATCTGCTGGCCTCAAGTCCTTTCTGGCTGAGGAGCTCTTGCAGGTTTAAGATGGTGTTTGCCAAGTGTAGGGAAATGCATCAGGCGCCCAAAATCCAGCAAAGAAGAGCCTCAGTCAGAGAGACAGACACTGCTGAGCAGTTCTGGCTCCTATGGACGTGACTTGTGGCCTCTTGGAGTCCAGGAATCTGAGTTAGAAAAGGTTTTTTGTACTGCTTGTCCCTCTCCGCTGCCACCACCCAGGCTTTACAGCATGTCATGCCTGTCAGAGGTTTTGTCCATCCAGCTGAGCACCTCATGCCTCAGAGGAGACACACGGTTGTTTGAGTTTAAAAGCAATCTGCATTGACTTTGCATAACATCCCTGCTCAAACAGCAGTCACCAGCCAATACCTGTGAGTCATTTCTGGCCTACCCCTCATGTATGCACGCTGAGGTGTACTCAGGGGTATCAAGGATGGCTTCATTATATTACAAGGCTTCTTTTAGCTTTGGAGTGAGCGAGAGGCAGGCTTTGGGGCAGTGGAAGGCCTAGGGAATGGAACCAGTTTTACAGCCAGAATATAAACTGCTTCTCCATTGCATTTCAGCTGACTGTAAAGAAAACTTCAACACTGTGCAGAACATCGAGGAGTTAGCCTACAATGCACTGTCCTTCGTGTGGAACATCCACGAGGAAGCAAAGGTACAAACTGCTTGTGGAAGGGATATGGGAAGCCTTGGTCCTCAGCAATGCTGTAGCCTCCTTCCTGAGCCCCAACACTCCCTCCCCTTTTCTCAGCTGACAGACAGAGTTTCATATCCAAACAGTGCCATTCCAGTGGCCCCAGGTAGTGTTTGTCTACCAGGCCAGTGGGGAAGCACACTGTGCTTCTCTGTGTGTTTAAGCATTGCCATTAGCTAATAAACACGCTGGGTACACCTGAGACTGGCTCAGAGATGTTGTTTTAGTGCTGATGGATAAGTATGAAGAAAGCCTTTTGCAGCAGGCAGCGTAGATCAGGGCTCTACTCACAGGTAGGTGAAGTCTATTTAAATAAACCACAGCTTAGGGAACAAAGACCCTCCTTTCAAGGCATCATTTTGATGCAGAAATGACTGACCACCCTTCTGTGGCTTGTGTGGACAGGAGCCAGGCAGGTCACAAGATCCCTTTGACCTTAAAATCTGTAAATATAAACATCTTTCCAGCTCTTCTTTCTCTCTGTATCTCTTCAGAGTCTCTCATTAATACCTCGTACCTAGTGTAGATTGAAAGGAGCATATCAAAAAAGATGAACTATCTAAGATAAAAAGAAAAGCATAAATGCCCCATCTCTCTGAAGCTGGCAGCTTGGGAAAACTCTGCTTTGCTTTGGGATCTCAGTAAGCCCTTCTTTTAGCCCAAAGGTGACCTCGGTCTTTTACAACCCAAGAGGTTAACAAATGTCTTCAAGGCAAAGTTGTCAGAAATGGAAATATGTCAGGTATGTGGCAAGCCTGCAGGGGCACCTCAGCAAAACTGGATTTAACTCTTAGCAGAAACTCTGTACATGAACTGGCCTGGGGCAGGGAAAGGTGAGACTTGAGGGAGCTGCAACGCTGGGAGCAGGCAGAAGGGGCTGGTGTTTGGGTCGTCTGGGGCACCTCTTGCTTCTCTTTCCAATTAAACTTCACACCCCAGTGAAGTGATTTTCTTTTCTAGGTACAGGTACTGCCTAGATCTGACATTAGGTTTCAGGGCTGAAATCCTCTGGCAGGGCCCTGCTGAGGGAGCTGTGGGAGCTTCTCCAGCTGCAAATCTGTCCCCAGAGTCAAGGGGAGATTTCAGGGGCACACAAAAGAGTGGGTAATTTGGCGACACAATGAAGATTGTATCTGTGCTCATCTTGCCTTCAGGAGTTTGCACTGCGGGTAACTCCAGCCTAGTGATAAAGGAGACCAGTGTGAGAAGAGTATTTATGTAGGCAGCAGCAATGATGTGTAATTGCTGAAGCTGTAGTCTGGCCCTCTCCCTCCCTCCTTCAATCCCTCTTTCCCTCCAGGCCATTCTTGTCTGAGGGTCCCTTGTTCAGATCAGAAATATCTGCAAGGACATCCCCAGGCAGACTCTGCATCTGGTTTGACACCTGCCTGAGCTGTGGGAGTGTGAATAGAGATGGGAGCTGCAGTGGGTGTGGGAAGCTGTGGCTAGGAAGGGCTGGTGGTTGTGCTCAGGTGGGACCTCCTGCCTAATGTTGGGAGGGTTGGAAGGAGGTCTTGGTCTGCTTTTGTTCCTACCCACTGCTCTCATTGCTGTAGGAGAATGATGTTTTCAGCACCAAAAAGCTGTATCAATCTGTGTTCCTGTTTGCAGGTATTTATTGGGGTGAATTGCCTGAGCACTGACTTCTCCTCCCAGAAGGGAGTGAAAGGTGTCCCTCTCAACCTCCAAATAGACACTTACGACTACGGCAATGGAAGCAGCCAGCTGGTGCACCGCGCTGTCTGCCAGATCAAGATATTCTGTGATAAGGTAGAGCACTGCTTCCCACCAGGGTGGCCAAGAGGAATTTTAAACTGGTGACCGGTGGCTCCAAGATGAAAAAACCCAGAGCAGTTGTGAGAGCCTCGAACAGCCCAGAGCTCAGGGCTGAGGAGCAGAGACAGTGCCTCCCCTCCCCTGGGTGAGACAGGGCAGTGGGAACGTGTCTGCACTGCTGAGGCCCTCACGGAACAGGCAGCAGAAAGTTTCCCTGTGTCAGACCTATATGGGATCATGCCTCATAATAAACTCTATTTTTGACAGGTTTTTAAATAGCAGAGAGTCTCCTTAGGGGTTCTTCCCCAGCCTCAGATACCTTCCCATGGAAAAACTGCTCACAGCTGGTTTTGTCTGACATGAGCAGTGTTGAGTGAAGTGCTGACCTCCCAGAGATGGTCACTAAACCCCCTCTTGCCAATGGAAGAACTGTCAATGCCCTCATTTTTTGCTGTATTTTCCCCACAGGGAGCAGAGAGGAAAATGCGGGATGATGAAAGGAAACAGTTCAGAAGGAAAGGAAAATGCTTGGACTCCAATAACAACGGTCAGTGCTAGTGCTTGTTACCCAAGCCCAAGTGTGTTGAAATCCATGTAGTCTGTTAACTTCCAGGAGATCTGGCCCTGGGTATCTCCAAGCCTGATGAAATCAGCACCATTCAGAACCAGCTTGTCAGTCCAGTCCTTCCCTGGTCCTCCTACAGGGACTCTCAAAGCCCTTTATTAATACTAACAAACCTTCCTGAATTGCCCTGGGGCCTCGGCAGGGAGCAGAGCATTCCCATAGGGAGCAGCCTCAGACAAGCCCTGGAGACCCAGTTCTGCAGAGTCCCATCTTTTCGCTAACATATCTCTTGGGAGACCTTGGGCAGGAGCTTCCATGCCCCTGAAGCTGCCATCTGAACTGAGATGTACTGTGCTTCCCATTGCAGGTCTGAAAGGCTGCTTGCTCTCCGGCTTCAGAGGGAATGAGATCACGTTCCTGAGGCCAGAGACTGACCTTGAAACCCAGCCAGTGCTGTTCATCCCCAACGTCCATTTCTCAAACCCACAGAGGTGCGGCACGGTGAGTCCCTCCCAAAACCAACCCCGCTGTGGCCCTCATCTGTCGCCCCCATCACTCCCAAGTGATCAGGCCCCCAGACATGACTCGTGGTATGTAAAAAAACAAAACCAAACCGCAGTTCTCCTGTGGGAATGGGGTGAACTTGAAGGTGTAGCTGTCAGCAGTGGCCTGCGTAGTCATGCGCCAGTGATGGGCAAGATTACCCTTCCAGGTTCCTTTCAGTCAGATCTTCCTGTGGTTTACAGGCATCCTGTGCAGCTTCCACGGAGGACTGCAGGGGTAGCGAAAATAAAACTACAGAGAAATGGGACCGTATCAGTCCCTGCGTGCATGGGACATCTCCCACTTGTCCTCTGCCCTTCTCTAGCCCCTTGAGTCTAAGGAAACCTAGACCCAGTGTCCTTCAGAGCTCATCAGGATTCCCTCAGGAAACAAGTGACTTGGTTTGTCAAACGGGGAAAAGCCACCTGTGACAACACTGCAGTGCCTTCCTGCAGCATCGGCATCCAACCCAGGCACTAAGAGAATCTGCTCGGGTTTCATTTAGTCTGAGAAACCATACAGATGTTTGGGTTTAATGGCATAGGAAGATGATCGACTGGGAGGAGGGAAATTGTGTGTGAGATGTGCATGTGCTGCCTTCCCCAGCTTCACTGGCACCCAGTGATACTGTGTAAACTGATCAATGTTCCTTTGCTTTCAAGGTGCTCCCTCCTGCTGTTCCCAACTCCACAAACAGGTAAGGATGCAGCAGTTTGTGCTTCCCTCTGTCAGCTGGTGTTCCTCTGGCTGTGTCGTGGTGGTTTGGTACCCACAGGCAGTACCTATCTATGGGTGCACAAATAACACAGCACGGTGCCTCCCCAGTGACATTTAGTGTCAAAATATGTGTTAAGCATTGGCCTAGAATGGACTCAAGGGATGCAGAAGCATAGATAGGCTCCTTTCCCTACCAGTGAGCCACTCCAGCACGAGTCTGGTCCACAACTGTCCTGCTGTTCTTGTTGAGACAATGTGAAAGAGGGGAAAAAAGATCACAGAACTATTGCTGAAGGGTTCAAGTAACCAGCAGCAGATCCTGCTCTAAAATAAACTGGAATGGAGTAGAAATCACACTTGTAATGTGTCTGGAGTGGGGAGAACCAGTGTTTGCCCAAGGCTTGATCCACTGCCTGGTGATAGCAATGGAGTAACAATGCCAAGAAGGTGCAAAAGGCTTTTGTCTGTGCTGTGATTGCAGAGCTGCTGCCTGCACACACTGATCTCCTCATGTGTGCTGTGCAGGAAGGTGCAACTCTGCTGGAGACCCTGCTGCTGTAATTACAAGCCCAGTGTTTAATTGCTGGAGGTTTGCTGGTTGTTCCATCAGAAGTTTGTTGCTGTGTTCCCTGCTCCTGTTCTCTCCTTTTGAGAGCGTTGTGTTCCTTTTGCTCAGGCTGCCCCTGAAGCGGAGCGGTGCCTCGTTCACAGAAGAGTTTGACCCAGTTCCTCCAAAGCAAACCAAGGAAGAAGATCCTCAGAGAGGTAACCCTTGGGATGGGAACTTCTTGGATGTAGAGTCCCATTGATTCAAGTAACCTCGGATCTTGAATTGCACGAGGTCCCATCACGCTGTGAACATGCTCTAAGAGTCCTGGGTCAGTGCTGTGCTTTATCTCTTTCAGTCTTGTTGTACGTGCGGAGGGAGTCAGAGGAGGTGTTTGATGCTCTCATGTTGAAGACACCGGATCTCCAGGGCCTCAGAACAGCTGTAAGTGTTCTCAAGAACTGTGGCACGTGAATGCCATGTGAATAACACTGCAGGTTAAAGGGCAGTGGCACTGGGTGGGCAGGAAGATGTAGGATGTGAGACTGCTCCTATCTGAAACTTAAACAGCAGAGGTTTAGATTGGATCTAAGGAAGAAATTCTTTACTGTGAGGGTGCTGAGGCACTGGAATGGGTTGCCCAGGGAAGTTGTGAATGCTCCATCCCTGGCAGTGTTCAAGGCCAGGCTGGACAGAGCCTTGGGTGACCTGGTTTAGTGTGAGGTGTCCCTGCCCGTGGCAGGGGGGTTGGAACTGGATGATCTTAAGGTCCTTTCCCACCCTGACTATTCTATGATTCTGTCTTTCTGCTGAGAATGGAAATGGAAATTGTGAGTAGCAGGTGAATTCTCCTGCCAGGTCCTGGCATGGGCTGTGTGTTGTTAGTGCTGCAGCAGGGAAGAGCACACCTTATGGCAAGAAGTTTAGTTCATATCGTAATAAAAGTCTCCTCTCGTGACAACACATTTATATTTTCCATCGTCAAACAGCCTCTCCATCCTCAGGGCTGTAGATGTGCAGTCCAAAGCCAGTTCTGGCCTCCTGCTGGAATTCCCTGTGTCATGTTTGAGGAGAACACAGACATATTTCTGTGATGATTATCAGCAGCATCTGCCATAAACAAAGAGTGAACCTCCCAGATCTGGGCGGGCTTGATGGCTGCACTTCAAGCTCTGTTGGTTTTACACACTTTTAAACATAGAGTCTGAAAAGTGTCAGCACAGAGGAGCCTTTGCCATCTTCTCCCTCCCCCATCCCTCACCACAGACTCAAAACCTCTGCAGAGGCTTGTGAGAAGGCTACAAAGCTGCTGCACCCAAAGCCCATAGGGGAAGTGCTCAGGAGAGCTCTGCGGGGCAGCTGAACCTCAGCAGAACCTGCAGGCTGGTGCCTCCCCAGCAGACACAGTCACACACGTCCTGTGCACACCTTGGGTTGCAGCATCGAGCCCCAGACAGGCTGGACAGTGAGAGAAGGAAGGTGAAGGTCATTGCCCAAGGTGCCTGGCCTGTCAGGAGACCCAAGGCCAGGCTGCAGCCACCCCTCTGCTCGGTGCAGGACCCAGGCTGGGGTTGTCCTGTTCAGATCATTGCTTTGGTCTGTCTTGAGCAGGAGGGGGGATCTTTTGGTACTGAACACCCGGGGCTCAGGGTTATCTTTGGGTTTCATCATGGGGATTTCACTTTACAAGTACAAAGAATTGCTGTGTTTTCCCTCCCAGATTTCAGAAAAATACGGGCTTCCTGAGGAAAGCATTTATAAGGTCTACAAAAAATGCAAAAGAGGGTAAGTTCACCTCTCCTCTGCTTTTACCTGTGCCTCTAAACCCACTCTCTGGTACCCTGCCATAGGCTGACACAGCATTTTAACAAGATAATAAAAAGTGAAGCCATGTGAGTCTGTGCTATTTGGAGCATATAAAACTTGGATCTTTCTGGGCTTTAAAGATTTGGGATAATGCTTGTTTGTATTATATTTATTTGGAGTGTAAAGTCTCCCAAGGGAAGGAAGTTGGATGAAGGAGTGTTTGGGTAGTTTAATGGGTGATCCTTTGTGTCTCAGTCTGAAAGCCCGAGGTTATGGAGAACTTATCTGACTGCCATCAGAGGTACAAATGTTTGCTTCTCCAGACCAAGAGCCTAAATGTCCCTGGCTCAGAAAGAGACTGAAGGGGCTGCATAGCACCATGAGCAGCCTGCATCTGCTCCTGGCTTTGCCAACCCACCCCAGACCAGGAGGTCAGCAGGAAACCTTACACTCCCTTTGGAGGTGAGGGGATCCATTGGGTCCAATTGAGCCTTCTGGGCACTGCTGGCTTTTGTGCAGCCCCAGTACAGAAGTGCAGGTCCCACTGGAGATGCTGGTCAGGTGCTGCTGGGAGACCTGCAGAGCTCTGCAGGGGGTTCAGGTGAGGTTTGCAGTAATGTGGAATGACTTCCCAAGTGATTTCAGTGTGATGTTTGTCAGTGACTGATCCATGGGGATCTCCCACATGGATGAGTTTGGTGCTGGTTTGCATGAGCTGAGGCCCAGCTGCTGCACATCCATGGAGGGCAGGGGTCTCCATGTGGAGCCAAGAGCTACTTTCAGAAATGTTTTCTGGAGCATTGTGTGCAGTTCTGGTGTCCTCAGCATAAAAAGGACATGGAACTGTTAGAACAAGTCCAGAGGAGGGCCATGAGGATGCTCAGGGGCTGGAGCAGCTCCTGTATGGAGCCAGGCTGAGAAAGTTGGGGCTGTTCAGCCTGGACAAGAGAAGCTGCTCAGAGCAGCTTCCAATATCTGAAGGGGGCCTATAGGGATGCTGGGCAGAGACTCTTCATTAGGGACTGTAGTGACAGGACAAGAGGTAATGGGTTAAAACTTAAACAGGGGAAGTTTAGATTGGATCTAAGGAAGCAATTCTTTACTGTGAGGGTGCTGAGGCACTGGAATGGGCTGCCCAGGGAGGTTGTGAATGCTCCATCCCTGGCAGTGTTCAAGGCCAGGTTGGACAGAGCCTTGGGTGCCATGGTTTAGTGTGAGGTGTCCCTGCCCATGGCAGGGGGGTTGGAACTGGATGGTCTGAAGGTCCTTTCCCACCCTGACTATTCTATGATTCTGTTATTCTGTGACTAAGAACTCCCCCTGTGTTGTCCCCATCCCTGGCAGTGAGTTCCCCCTTCAGCTGATGGAAGGGGAATGACTCCCAAGGTTATTCCCATAAAGCTAAACCCAGAACCCTTCTTGCAGAGCGAGTGAGATGCAATCAGCTCTGCAGGCAGCGGTGATGCCTGGGAGATGAACTCATTGTTATTGCTGGCCCTGGCCTAGAGTTTGGGCATGGGGAAGGACAGGCAGGAGCGGGGCTGCTGCCAGCGCCCCACAGGGGGACAGAGCAGGAACTGAGCCCCTGGGAGCTGAGGGCAACTCCAAAGCTCTGCTTCTGCATTTGCTTTCCAGTGACAGTGGGATGAGAACATCCTAAAGCTCTTTGGGTGGGATCTTCACCCACATTTGGTGTCACCACAACTTGACCCTCTTGGGACTTGGCCTGTTCGCTGCAGGGGAAGTGGAGCTAAAGTCAGGCTTGGAGGCAGCTGCATGGTGGGAGGGGAGAGAAGGTGGTTTCTGCTCCGTGCTGTGATGTGGTGTCAATGAACTGGGAAGCAACAAGCCCCTCGCCTCTAAATCCACAGCTGAGCAACCCTTTGAGGAGGGTTTTTAGATATGGTCATAAGGGGATGGGTGAGCCATAGTGAGGCATCTGGATTGGTCAGGAGGCTCCTCTGCCTGTTTCTGCAGTCAGGCCCTTGGTGCAGGCAGGTGCTGCTCACCCACTGGCCCCAGAAATGGAGCTTTACCCCCAAAGAGCAAGAGCAGCACTGGCGGCCTCATGGAAGGGTTTGTCCCACACTGCTACAGCCAGAGCCTGAGCACTGGGGTGGTCAGGTTATTGCAGCTTCGGGATGGAGCCAGGCCTCAGGTGTGCCAGCTGTGGTGGTGGCTCCTGATGTAGCCACCGCAGACAGCAGCTCCGGCTTGGGCTGGGTTCACTGAACCAGCATCCGTGCGGCAGGAGAGATCCAAGCCCTGATGAGTTTGCAGGTGGACCAGGAAATGGCACCACATCAAGGGAGAGGCCAGCGGCACCTCACTGTGCTTTGGGTTTGTTCGCTGCTTGATCTGATAGGTAGTGAGTGGTGTTTCATAATGACTGGGAGGGAAATCCGGCAGATCCCCATCCCTTACCCGGAGGAATCAAAGAAAAGAAAAGGCAACACTTGGAAATGAGGCTAAAAACTAATCCATTGGCACCTGGTTTACTGAGAGCTGGATCTGAGTGGTGGCCCCAGTCACCGCTGCAGTGTGGGGACACAGGAGCTGCTCCAGTCGGGTGCTGGCAGGGTCAGGCACTGTTTCCTGCTCCCCCAAATATCATTTTCCTTCCAGTGATTTCATCCCATTGCTCCACCCTGAACAATCCTCCCCTGGTAAGTGCAGCTGAGGGTCAGGTCTGCATCTGTGGTAAATCCATGGGGTACTGCTGGGCTTAGAGTGGTGGGGACTGATGCTCAGCCCTGGGCCGTCCCGGCACAGTGAGCTCACCGGGGTGAACTTCATCTCCGGGTGACTCAGGAGCAGTAATGAGAGATTTGGTATCTCGGTGAGGTCTGGTCTAGAAATACAAAGCAGGACCCATGCTGCCCATCAGCACCCTCGGACCTTTTGTGGTTGAGAAACCAGATGGAAGCTCTGCACCCAGAGCTGCCTCTGGCTGCCTGCACCCATCACTGCTGGCTCTGACACCCCCAGCTCGGGCACCGCTGGCTCCCTGGGGGTGCCTGACTCCCGGGATCCATGGCTTGGCCCCGGCCCTGATCGGCTTCAGTGCCAGGAGGGTGATGGCTCAGCCCCTGCCCTGGCTGGGCTGCGCTCCCCCAGCCGCACTCTGGTTGTGCCCCATGCAGTGGCAGCACCGCCACAGGTACCCTGGGGACATAGCACCCATGAGAGCAATGGGGCATCAGGACACAGCTCCCACCCGGAGGAAACAAGGGCTGTGTTTGCGCTGGGTGCTCCGCCTGCTCCTTCTCTTGCCTTTAATCTTGGCTCGAGCATTGCACAATTGATGCTATTGCCCCGTTAATGACCCCGCCTGGAAGCTCGAGGGGATGCGCTTCCTGCACACAAATTCCTTCTCCTTGTTCCTTCCAAATTGCTATAAAATTCCCATCTGATTTGTGGGAACATGGGGGGGGGGGGGGGGGGGGGGGGGAATGTGGAGCTGCCCCGTCACTCCCTGCAGTACTGAGGGGGCTTCCCTGGCACAGAACCGCAGCCCCAGGTTGAAATCAGCTCCGGGAATGTTTCCTTCTCTCCAAGTCTCCATGGAACTGATTCCAGGTTGGAGCTTCCAGTTCACTCCCTGCCATAATCCACAGTAATTTGCCCCTGGAGCAGACACTGGGCCCAGGCGTGTCCAGGTGGAATTGTGGAAAGCTCCACGGGAGGCTCCTGTCGTGCTGGGGCTTCAGTGCATTCCCAATGGCTGAGCCCCTCTGATGGGGTGGATGTGGCAGCGCCTTGTCCCTGCCGGGGCTGTGGCTCCCCGCAGCCTGCACAAGGAGCAGCTGTGGAACGGGACGGGCGTCAGGAGCAGGGCAGGAAAGGGAATTTGCAATGGGAATTCTCTGTGGAGATGTTTGGGAGCAGGTCTGCCATGCCCTGAGGCTCTGCAGGGTCAGCATTTGCCATCCGTGGCTGGGGACCCCAAGTGTCCACCCCTCCTGAGCAAGGTGCTCTGCAAACCTTTCCTTGTATTGTGTCTGACCCAGCCCTTCTCCCTTTCGCACAGGATCCTAGTGAACATGGACAATAACATTATCCAGCACTACAGCAACCACATGGCCTTTCTCCTGGACATGGTGGAAGCAGAGAACAAGTTCCAGGTCATCCTCAAGGAGCTCTGAAGAGCCGCAGGCAGCACTTCCTGGGACTTCTCTCCAAACCAGCAAGTTTGACCCCACAGAACCTGCCCAGGGCCTCCACCTGGGGCCTCCACTTGAAGCGCAGCCTCCGGGAGGGCAGCGGCTGCTCGGGAGCTGTCCCCCTGTGAGCACGGAACCCCGCTCTGCCGAGGCCCTCATTATTGTCATTGGTTTTTGTTCTATTCCATTGGATTCCCTCCTGGCGATGGGCCCGGCCCCTTCCGCAGCGGGACTGGCACCAAGGTGGCTGCCAGAGCCCGGGACTGCTCTGCTCGCTGCCAGCCTTGCCCTGGGCCGGATCCATCCCGAGGCTTTGGCTTTACCCCAAAGCGCCGACACCTCCGGGTGCTCCCCGTGGGGCCCAGCCTGGCTCCGGGCTGGAGGCTTTGCTGTTGAAGGGACGCTGCCTGCGCCCACGCCGGGCCCCAGATGTAAATACACCAAGGCCTCCACAGCCCCTGTTCGTACATTTCTGACCTACGGCTCCTTTTGTATTTGAGAGATGTGTAAATGCATTGTTTTGTACTGGACGGAACGGTGACACAGAGCATTTCAAACACGGGCTGCTTCACATTGCTCCGTGACCTCCTTTTGTAACTGTGTTCTTGCCTTCGTTGTTTTGGATATTCCGTAGTAATAAAGGTTCATAGGCGGAAGGTTGAGCGGGTGTCAGGACACCAGCCGGGGCTGGAGGGGCTGAAGAAGCTCCTCACACCTGGCCCTGCTCAGCCACCAGCCCCTTGCCCCTGCTGCCAGCACCGCAGCTGCTTCCCCTTGGGAACAAAGGTACCAAGGGCAGCCCCGTGTTACCCATTTTTAATCCTCTGAGCAGTGAAAACCGGGGCCTTTCTTGCCCCCTGCCCTTCAGCTGTGTCAGATGGGCCTGAGTCCCACCAGGGGCAGTGAGAGCAGCTCTGCTCCTGCTGGGATGGGGGTTTTGAAACAATGAAGTGCTTCAGGCTGGTGAATTTGGGATTACTCAAGTGTTATTGCAATGAGGAGAGCCTCTCAAATGAAGCTTAAGCTTGAAAGCTTCTCAACCTTTGTTGGTCTCTCCGAGCACTCTGCACCCCTTCATATCATGAACTCCTTCTTCAGCAGGGACTGTTAGTTCTGCAAAGCCAGGTCGACAGCCCTGCTATAGCTGAATGTCAGCTCCAGTTAAAGATAGGCACACCAGGAATCCCCAGCGCTGGGTGCTGATGTCTGACATCTACAGCATCGGGCGGTGCAGGAGCTCTGCTCCACAGCAGCACTTGGTGCCGGGCAGCAGCACCTGCAGAGGGTGAACCCATCCTGCTTGAGCGTGGGGACCAGCTCTCAGGTGAGAAGGGAGGTTTCCTGCTGCCTGTGAGAGGGAGGGCATGGGGCTGGGGATCCAGGGGCAGCACCGAGTCCTCCACAATGCTGGAGAGGCTGGAACATGAGGAACCAGCACAAACAGAGCTGTGGGTGCCCTGATGCCTTGCTCCAGGTTTCTGAGCAGTGGTGGTGCCCTCCCTGGAGAGCTGCTCCTGGGGCGGCCATGCTGTGGGGTGCTTTGTGTGTGCAATGATGTGGGCTCTGAAATGATGTGCAATGATGTATTGCTCTGAAGTCTGATCCTGGGGTTAATTTCCTACCCGTGTGAGCACAGCGCTGGTTCTCTTCCCACTCACACTGCTCTTAGTAGGATTACTCCTAATTTGCACAGCAAAAACCTTGTGTTGTAGCTTAAGGTTCCCAGCGGAACAGGGATGGATTTGGCTGGGTTCACAGGCTCTGTTCCACACTGGGTGCTCTGGCTGGAGCTGTGTCTGCACGGCTTCCCCCTGCTATGGGCTGGCGGCAGGGAACCAATGCTGCTCCTGTGTGGGTTCTGGGTAACCCCAACGTTGTCGGTTTAAAGCAGGGTCATGCTGTGTGCAGGGAAATGCCCCTCCAGCCCCACCGAGGGTGCTGATGGGCTCAGCATCACCCGTCCCAGCAAGGGCGGTTGCGTAAGGCAAAGCTGCAGCAATGGGACAGCATTCTTGGGTCTTTGCCCGGAGCCCCCCAGCTCCTTTTGAAGATGGGAGCGATGGAGGTGATGGAGCTGGGAGTGAGCAAAGGTCGTGGGAAAGAATGAACCTGCTGGTGCTGAGCAAACGGGAGCAGCGTCCTCTGGAGCTGGGGCTGCTCTGGACGAGGCAGCAGCCGGTTTGTGCTGACTCGAGCCAGAGGAGCTCCAGGTGACTGCGCTGTGGGGTGGTGCCCATAGACTCATCTCCTGTGGAGGCTCTGCACGTGTTGGCTCCTGATGCCAGAGGGGGAGCCAAGCACCCACCCTCTGAGCAGGATGTGCCCACGCTGCCCATGCCCCGTGTCCCTACCCTGGTAAGAGAGGACTCCCCATGGGGTGGCAGCTCCAGCACCGGTTTGCTCTTTGGTTTATCTGGTGAAAACGCCAAAATGAATTTCTTGCAGTGTTCAGTCTTCAAAACCTCCAAATCCAGATTTCAAGTCCCCTTTGGGTAATGCTCGTGCTCCAATGTACAGCACCGAGCACGGCTGATGAGCTGCTGGGCTCAGTGGGCTGCTCACTGTGAGTTAGTGCGCGCTGTGCAGAGCCCTTTGAGGAGCCTTGCTCTGGGGTCCAGGTTCTGCTGCTCCCCATGTGGCTGTCGGGGCAGGGACACTTCCCAGGGGCTCTGCTGAGTAAAGCAGCAATTCCAGAGGTGCATGGAAAAGAGAAACAACTTGGGAGCTGTTGTGCAAGAGCCCTGCTCTCCCCAGTGCTGGGTGGAGGGATCTGCTCTGCACTTCTGCAAACAACACCCAGTTTCTGTGTCTTTATTCGTGCTTATTCATTCCTTGCATCATCAAGCAAGCAGCTGAGGATCTCAGTGTGTGGTGTGGTTCTCCATCGCTATAAAGGGAAAAACAGCATCCTGTGTTTTGTTAGGACACCCACACGTTGTTTTGGGAGATGCCCTGGCTCTGATTGGTATTGGAAGGGATAAAGACAGAGGAAAATGAACCTCTGCCTGCATCTGCTTCACAGGGTGGGTGAAGCGGTGCAGGTCCTGGTGCCTTCAGGTGTGTGAATGTCCTGGTGCCTTCAGCTGGCCACAGAACTGGAATTCGGTGCTGACACTCAGCATGTGCAGGCTTCGGTTTTGCTTCCACGTGGGTTGCCTTGATGGGCCAGATTTCAGCACAAATGAACTGCCCTCGCTCTGTTCCTTTACCCGAAACGCTGGCTGAGGATCCTGTCCTTGCTTTGTCAGCACAACAGCTCTGGGGAGTTGGCTGCTTGTGCCCTGTGTTGCAAGGCTGGGATATGATCTGGATGTGGCTCCAGAAGAGCCCATTACCCCACTCTGCTGCCCCAAGGGCCCTGGGGAGACCGATGGCACCAGCGTGCACTCCTGCTGTCTGGGGCTGGTGCTACCTCTGCAGCTGGGCGAGTTCAGGCTCTGGAGGTGATGGCAGCATCGCTGCTCTGCAGCCCTTCCGTGCCCCCCCACCACCACCATGAGGCTGGAGAATCTCGGACAAGAAACGGGGTAAGAAATGCAAGTTTGAGTAACGGAACCCCTGACGTTACTTGTGCAAACGGGCACCGAGGGGCAGGAGCCACTGCAGCCATGCCCAGGCAGCAGCGGCTCAACACAAGGAGCGTGCAGCAGGGCCTGACCCTGCGGCCACCTCTCAGCACCGCTGGTGTCAGGGTGAGGGCTCAGCACCAGCATTCACTGAGCGTGATGTCAGAGGCCAGCCAGAGGGGTACAAACCCAAGGACACCACACTGAGGTGCTCTGTAAGGTGGCTGTGCTGGAGGAAGGCAGTGCCTCACCCCGGCCCCCTCCCTGCAAGGAGAAACCATAGCAGGGAAATGTCTGTTGTACCAACAGCCAGAGTTTGTGATAGTTTTACACATGCACCAGAACTCACAGAACCTGTTTGGCAAAGGCACTGACAGCGATGCTTTCATGGCCTGTACATTGCAAACATGAGTCTTTCAATCTTGCCCTTAAAGGTAATACAGGAAAATAGGGACCAGCAAGCTGGACAAAGAGCTGGAAGCGCTGCTCCAGCCACATTGCTGCTGGGTGGGCTTTTGGAGGACACTGAAGCATCTAAAGGTATCGGGAGAGGCCATGCTCTGATCTTGTATGGATTTAGACACCTGGTGCTCATAAACCTCCGTCCTCCACTCACAGGTCCTGTGTGCCACCCATGTGAGTTACACATGGTGTGTGTGGTTGTGTCCCCATGCAGGGCTGCTCTGCTGATTTCTGTGCTTCAGTTCTCCCTGCTGAGGAGGCAGCCCCGCTCTTCAGCCCCATCTGGGTTTTGCCATCCCTGGTGAGGACAAGCGCTTCGGAACACTTCTTTATCTGCCCATCGCCCTGGGCTTCAAACACCCCAGAACCATTGTAAGCCCCAAGGTTGTCCTGCCCTGGAGAAGGAGGATCTTTACACGGTGGGGTGGCTGGAGCAGAGACTCAAGCAGAGCTTCTGCCTGTCGGGAGAAGAATTGATTTGAGGAACTTGCCCCACACTGATGGGGTTTTATGTCTGGAAATCAAAGCTGTGGCTTCTGTTCGGTCCCCGGTGGAAGCTCAATCCTCGAAGCTGGAATCTCTGGGAAATGATCTGGGGAGAAAGGGTCCAGCTGTGATGCCACAGACACCCCGCTTCTTTATTGCCAACTAGAGACCTGCCATGGCCCAGCCTCTGCAGAGCCTCAGCCATTCTGCTGCTCCAGAGCAAGGCAGCGATGCCAAGTGATTCCAAACCTCGTTCCTCCCAAGCTCTCCCACTGAGTGGAGCAGGAGAGGGAGCAGGCTCCAGCCCCAGCAGCTGGGTGTGGAGTGTTTTTGTGTTCTCTGATAACAGACTGGCGAGCTTCTCTCCTCACGTTTAATTTGCCCTTTCCTCTAACCCTTTCCTCACCCAATGCCACTTGGCATTGCCTCCCTCCAGCCTACAGCTTCCTGCTGGTTTTACAAAACCCTGTTGTAAGATACAGCTGCTGAGAGATGTAGTAAAGATACAGCTCTTGGGTAAGGAGAGCCGTGGGCTTTCTCATGTTCTCATTCTTTTCCATGGTCAGGAATTTATTGTTGATCTTAATCTTAGGCCAGGCAACGTCACTACGTGGTGACAGTAAATTTACTTGCACAATTGGCTGGTAGGCAGATTTGTTTGTCTTCTTACGAGGATGCTGAGGGGGGAGGGCTGGGGACAAGGGAATTTCCTTTCATGCCTTCTAATCTCTTTGAAACAAGCAGGAGAATGGAAGACGGGGGAATGGCAGCTCCAGCTTGAAGGAAGCACTTGAGCCGTTTACAAGCCTCTTTCGAGCTCTAATTTAGCAGGGGCTGGGGCAATGCCTGCGTTTTACCCATCAGGTTCCTAGAGATGCTGTGCAGCCACAAGCTGCCCTCACCAGTCCTGCCCAGTGGTTCCCAGGTTGGACTCTTTCTGCCCAGTGTGTTCCTGCGGGTGGGCTTAGGCAGTCGCAATGAAAAGAAACAGGGCCAAATGCTTCAAGCTCCTGCTTGGGATATGGTACATCTTTTTCCAGGTCATGTGTGCTTTGGCTTCTTGATCTGCAGTGTGGGGATAAGAAATCGCCCCTACATCATAAGGGTGGTGCAGTGTTTAATTACTGTTTGTAAATGTCTGAGAGATCATCTGATAAAGGTACCTCTGATACAGTGCTCCAGGCTGTTATCAACCCACACTCCCCTCCGAGGCAGCGCACTGTAACGCTTCCACCTCTGTAAACCTGTGGCAATAACCGGGCCCATTGGGCCAGGGGATGCAGTGGGACACTGCGGGAGCTCTCTGGTCTCTGACACATTGTCCTGCATCCCATGAAAGTGGCATCTCATCCAGGCCGGACTGACCTGGAAGGAGTTTTCTTTGCTGCCTTGGTAGGTTTATGTGGCTGATGGGCTGCAGGCTCTGCAGTAAACCCAGATATCTTTGTCAGGCAGGAGGTCTTTGGCTTGAAGCAGGATGTTAGACCTTTGGGAGAGCCCTGGATGAGGGAATGGTTGTAGTGACCCACAAGGCAAACAGGAAAAGATGTAAATAACAAACAGGGCTGCAACAGTGGCACTGAGGAAGGAGAGCGCATCCGTCAGTGAATGTAATAGAAGGAAAAGAACCGGTATAACAGGATTGTGTGGGGAAAAAGTGCTGTCCTGGGCAGAGCTTATTTCGAGGGACACTGATAAGGCAACGCTAAACTTAGTCCTGATCATAGGAACATAAGGAGATGGAGGCAGTTTTGAAGAGCACACAGGAGGAGAAGTCACACATGGTCTAACTTGTAAGATGAACTACGTGGCTCCGTGCCCTCCCACTCCAGGTCTGAAGCCTCGCCATGCAATGGGCCAGGAACACACTACTGCAGTTGCAGGACTGCGGATCTTGGTACATTATACACTAATGTGGCTCCTCGTGAAGCCTCTGGCATCTATAGTTTATTATGGGGTGTTCTAGTGATTCCTTATGGCTACCCTAAACTGTCGGGACTGTTTCTGGATGCTCTCTCAGCAAAGGTTCAAAGGGACCTACCCAGAGCTCTTGGAAGGGGGACTCACCAGTGTCCTGACACCAGATTCAACCAAATGTGCCTTAAGGAGCTCTGAGTGACCTGAACTCATGTGAGGTGGTGCTCTGCACCCCAGAGCATCAGGACCAAAGTCACCAGCAGCATCTTTCTGCCCAGCTCAGGGCTCAATGGATAAGGCCCTTTTCCAGTTTTCTCCCCACTTAATCCTCTTGTGTGTTTGGACATAAGCACCATCTGGCCAGAAACGGTGCTGCTTTGCTTGCAGAAATCCAGAGGTCTGTTTCAGAAAAAGACCTTGTGAATGCCTCTGAATCGACTTTACCTGTGGGCAATTACCAACAAAGGAAACCCCACATTTAAAATCCAGTTGTCTCCATCGTGAGTGATTGTAATGGTAGAGCTGGAGGCAGTATTAGGGTCAAACTCTTGGGAGTGCTTCCCCAGTGTAGGCAGGTCTCTTTGTGACTGCCCAGCATGCAGAGGCTGCATTCACACAGATGCTGAGGACTTGAGTTCTTGCAGAGAGCATGGCTGCAGGGCTCAGCTGCTGCCTCAGGCTCCTCTGATGTCAGCTCTAAGGGCCCCTTTGTGCTCAGGACACCGAGCACAGAAGTCGGGGTGATGCTGCCCAGATACCGGGGGGCACCTGTGGAAGCGCTGCAGAGGTGTGTGTGGCTGCAGGGTGGGCTTTGAGCTAAGGAGGACTTGGACCTGTATTTGGGTTGGTTCAAGCCTGCTGGATGCTCTGTGCCCTCCTGCAGCTGGCAGCAAGCTCAGGGTTCAGCTCTGTCCTTCACTGCTCGCGGTCCCTGAGCTCCTCATAACCTGGGCAGAGATGCCAGAGGTCCCTAGGGGTGCAGATCAGGCTCTCCTGGAGCTGCCTCCTGCACTTCTCACCCTGCTGTTGGCTGCAGTCTATGCACAGATCCACGCTTCATCCACAGCTCCTCAGAGAGCTGCCATCTTGAGAGGCCAAAACCTCCAGTGCCAGAGGTCACAGGAGCTGCCCAAAGTCCCAGCGTGGATCACGGGATGAAGGGAAAGGTTTGTCAGATTCCCAGGATGAAGCCTTGCCTCCCGGAATGTGCTCTGAGGTATCAAACGTTTTATTGCTGCCTGAAAAGGACTTTTTCCTATCAAGCTGTGGCCAAGGCTAACGCAGTGATGCAGGTGGAGGAGTCCAGTCCAAGCACCAGAGTGGGAAGGTAGCCAGAAGACACCAGCATGAAAGATTCAACACGAAAAAGACCGATCCTTTCCTATTTCTTGCTCCTGTTTCCTACATAAGCAGGTGTAACGCCTACAGAAGTCACAATGTTTAACTAGCTGTATTTTAACATGGGGTTTGGTCCTGGGGCTGGGGATGGCTTTGGCAGCTTGGGGAGCTCTGTTCCTGGATTTCACTCAGTTTTTCCTCCAATATTTGTCCATTTTCAGCTGTCGCTGCCTCAAAAGCAGGTCCTCCACTTACTGGACAAAAGTTCCTTTTTGCCTGACAGCAGTGACCATGTAAAGACTGAAGGATGTGTCCACCTCTTTCTTCTCAGATGTCTTTTTGTCTATAGTCATAAATTATCAGGCACTGACATCTTTTAAATAGATAGTTTCCTGTTCTGCTCCTTGTAGGTTAGATATTATCTCCTACAGTAAATCATGAGTCAGTGATTAATTCAAGAAGGCCGTTCCCAGAAGCAAATTCTTACAATGTTAAAATTAATATGATGCGAAGCCATTATAATATGATATAGAAAATAATTATGGCCTGCAAACCAGTTTAATCAACGGGGAACGTGCTGGCGCAGGTATTCTGTCAGGGTGAGTCATCTCAGAAAGCTCAGCCTTAGCATATGGGTTGTGTGAGCGAACAGGATTACCCCATGGCAGCTGGGGCTGGTAACTCTGTACGTGTGCTCTTTGCACACCCAGCTTGTGAGGTAAGACATGTTTGGTTCAGACACCTTTGCTGATGTTTAAACTGGCTCCAATGACTATAAAAGCCTGAATTGCTTCAAGAGCATGCATGCAGATGTCTCAGCTGATGAGTCGCAGCTTATAAAGTTTATTAAATTGTGTTGTCTTCATTGTGTCTGAAGCAGCACTGCAAAGTCATCAGATATCCTAAAGAGTCAACGTGCTGTGCCTCTCCATGTGGTGGATGCGTTCATCCTGCACTCCAGGCAGTTGAGAAGGGGACAGCTCACTAGGAGATGGCTGCAATGCAGACACGCTGTGCAGAAAAAGACAAGTGCTCTCTCTAAAGAGCTACAGCAAGGCACCATTGAAGAGACAGAGAAGTCCATTAGCAGTGCATGTGTTATTATAAACTATCTGATAATTGTTAATAACACTTTGGGGTTTGGCATCTTCCGTATCTCAAAACATTGTGAATTCCTGTGGATTAAAGCTTACAACACCCAGAGAAGCTTGGTCATGGTGGCATGGGTGGGGAGCAGCAGGCACAGAACAGTGAAGTGACTTACACAAGGGTGAATCAGCAGGAACTGAAGCGGAAGGTGAGGGCCTCAGCTGATACAAACTGGCACAGCTCCACAGTGAGTGGAAGGGCACAGTCCATTACATCACTTGTACGTACACAGACCTGATTCCCAGCTCTGAGGCTGAACCTCAAAAGCCAGGACCTGTTCAAGATGTAACGTTCACCTGCCTTGAGCTTCTTGAGCTGTTTCCTGCTACGTGCATGGACAAGCGTTAATAGTACTACTCCAGTGCTAAAAGTAATAGAACCCAAATGTGTGCCACTTCCATTAAAACCGGGCATCAGAACCCAGGTCTCCAGTTTTTGTTATCTGTACACTTAATACTTGCAGATTTGGCCTTTGCCATAAAATGCCACCTGAGTTATAAAGCGAATGGTCACAAATAATCTTTTCTACGTGTTTTTCTTTGTAGGAAAATGCTTCAGGACAAATCAAACTTTGAGGTATGTGATGCAACTCCGGGAACATCAGCAGAGCTGCTCTGCCTTACTCTGTGTTTCATTTGAGCCCCTGTGTGATACCCCCAGGATGCCAAAACTGGAGGAGGAGGTTTCTCGAGCTGGGATATGAGGGCTTGTCCCCATGCAGCAGGGGGGATCCTGAGCTAGCTGGTCTTTATCAAGCCCCAGAACTCAAAACAGAACACCCACTGCACTGCCTTGCCTTGCAGCTCCACGTGGCCCTGCCATGTGGGGGCCCTGCCATGTGGAGGCCCTGCCACGTGCTTGAGGTTCTCCACCCCTTGGACAAGAGGGTTGTGCTGAGGAAAGCAAGATTGCTCCAATTTGCTAGAACTGGCTATTAAAATTGCAGCAGGTTTCCAAAGCAGCTGATAAAAAACTGCATCTGCAAGCTGCATTCTCTGGTGTTGCCCAGGCTTGGCTGCTCCTGCTGACCAGCCTGCTGCGGCTTGGATGGAGTCCCATGCTCAGCCCTGCCCCATCCAGCAGCACGTTCCTGATTAGTGCCTTCCAGGATAAGCACGTGTCAGGGAAGAAACAGCTACAGAGCCCTTCTCCCATCCAGTGCATCCAGCTCTGGGTTTGGCATGCCCATCATCGCCTCGGTGTTGCTGAAAGTAATTGGAGATTAGACGTCTACACGCCCTTGGAAATTAACCTCCTGCTGCAGGGGGCGCACACCTCTGTGCCCTGTGGGTTGTGAGGGGGCTCCCTGCTGCCAGGTGAGTCCATCAGAACAACCTGGCAAGCCCTCTGCTACACGTAGGGATGTGTGAGGACATAGGGAAACCGGCAGTTATAGAAGTGGGTCAACTGACCTGTGAGGTGTACTAGGTCAGGTAGTAAGAAGCAAATAAGCTCTTTACATGGCCTAAATTACAAGTGGGTAAACTTCACGTACTGGCAATTTATCCCTGACTACCCTGCCGAAGGAATGTACTCCAGAATGGCTTGTGCTGAAGAGGACACAGTCAAGTGCTTTTGGTGGAGAAAACAAAGTCAGCAGCCCCCAGACAGGCTGGCTTTAATGGATCTAAAGCTTCCCCTCCCCTGCCTAGTGCAGTAACTTTTCTCTAGGGATAAAGCTTAAGAAAGAATCAGCCAAGCCCTTGTGTAGCTTGCGGTTTGGCTTCCTGCCCGCTCTGCCCTTCAAGCAGGAACTTCTCCAAGGGAAGGGAGTGCTTTGTGAAGCTCCATGAAGACTCTGCCTCTTCTCTTTTAGTCAGAACTTAGCATCAGGTCATCTGGAGCTCCTGGAAGCTGACCAGACAGACTGATGGCGCCTACAGACGGTATTTAAGCAACTTCTCCACCTTGATCATTTTCCCCTCGTCTTTTGTCCTTTGCGTCCTTGATTGCTATTATTCAATCTGAGATAATACACTCCTGATATCACTGAGATGGGAAAGACAAGCAAGGAGAAAGAGATCAAAGGAAGAAGAAGAAAAAGAAGATGCCAAAGGCAGAAGAAGAAAGAGGGAAGATGCCAAATACTTCCTTACTTTGCCTGCTTTACATACCCAGCACACAAAGGTTCAGAGATTCTTAATATACTTAATTTTCAGAGTTCTGGGGTTACCACATCGTCACCAGACAGCAGGAAGCTCTCAGTAGGGGCCATGGGCATCCTCTTCCCACCTGCACAGGAAGCAGCTTGAAAGCTGGATCCAGACAGCCAGGGTTGCCCCTGGCACCTGTGAGCTTGGCTGCACTTGAAAAGAAAGCGGGAGCAGGGGATGGCTTTAAAACGTCTTTGTGCTTCCCTCTGCTGGCAGATACCGGCTGTGGGAATGACTCCGGTACGTCAGGGTGAGGGACAGCACAAGGCAGGAAGCTTGAGGAGCTTTGTGCTCTCACTGCACCGGTGTTAACTTCTCCGGTTTCCTTGAATTTCAGAAGAAACGGACCGTGTGTGTGTGTGTGTTTGTGTGTGTGTCCCGGAGAGCTCAAGGACACTGGAAACGGGACCAGGCTGCAAGCTGGGTGGGAGATGACAGGAGGTGCTTCAAGTGAGGGCATTCATTATGTGAGGAATTTCGGGATTTAATGCGATAATATCATCGCGTGACCACATTTCTCACCCTGTTGCAAATAAATAAATAAATAAATAAAACAACCCCCAAAACCCAAACCAAAACAAAGACATAAACTGCAAACAGTTTTGTTATTCACTTATTCTGAAGGAGTTTATACTGAAACCTCCTTGGTTGAGGATGAAATCGCTTTTTTCCCCCTCGAGGTTGTGATTACTTTCCTGTGGTTTATAAGGACTGGAAGAAATCTCGAAACCTAAAATCTGAATCTGTAGATAGAGGAAACACGTAACCGTAACCACAGCCGCAGCTTTCGGTTTAAATGGCATACGTGAGCTGAAGGCGAAACCAACATTAATGCAGCGCTCAGCGGTCACTTCTGCATTTACTTTCCTCTTTATTCCAGAAGCGGAGGGAATAAAAGCAGCAGCGGGGCTCGTGAGGGGGCTGTGCGGGGGCCTCAGCGCCGTTAAACCGCTTTTGGGGTGTCCCCATTTACCGGCTCCGTCCGCTTCACGGGGCGACCCTCGCTGCAAGAGCAATGGGCGGCAGGGACGAGGTGCCGAGACAACGGCCGGCCCAGCTCTCCTCCAATCACTGGCCCCGTTACTTTGGGCCCTCCGGCAGGCATCCAATCACAGGTGAACTCTCAGAGCCTTGATGCGCGTGGTTGGGAGTGCGCAGCTGCGCATGCGTCTTAAGGTGGCTCTGGAGGCTGGGTGGGGCCTACCGGAGCCGCCGCCGTCCCCGAGGTGGGCAGCGGCCGCCGCCGCAGTCCGGCGGGGGGAGCGGGGTGCTGCGGCTCGCCCCGGGCCGCCCTTCTCCTCTGCCCTGGCCGGGGCTCCGGAGGCGCCTGCCCGCAGCCGGGCTGTGGTGGTGCCGGTGCCGGCACCGTCCCGTCCCGTCCGAAACGAGCGGCGGAACCCGGCACTTCCCGCCCGCCCCCTCGGGACCCTGCGCCGCAGGAGGGCTCACCCCATAGGCTGGGCCAGGCCCCGCCCTCACCCGGCAGCCAATCCCCGCCGGGAGCCCGGGCCCGGCCGTGGAGTGACGGGGCTGGGGGCAAATCGGAGGCGCCGGGCCGGAGCCGGCCGCGGCGCTGGGCCTGGAGCCGAGGTGGGTGCCGAGGGGCCGGGCCATGGGGCAGAGCGGCAGGGCTGGGGCCGCAGGTGAGTGCGCGGGGCCGGGGATTGCTGCGGGCTCTCGGGGATCTCGGGACGGAACAAGGCCGCCGTGGGGGCTCGGCCGCGGGTGTCGGCAGCGCAGAGCGGCCTGACCCGGGGGGTGGGCCTCCAGGGGCAGGACCCTGACAGGGGGGTGATGGGGGCTTGGTCCCCGACTCGGGCTGTTTCTGGTGGTGCTGGGCTGTCACACCAGCCCTGTCTCTCACGATGGGACAGCCCATGAGCTAAAGTCATCCCCAGAGCCTCAGCATGGGGTGGGTTCTGCTACCTGAGCACTGGCCAATTGTCCAGGGCCTGAGCGTAAGGAATGCTCCACCCGTGCCCTTTCAGGTAGTCTTTGGACTGAGGAGGATTGTTCCCCTGCAAGGTCTACACGCCAGCATCCCCCACGGTACAAGGGGGACAGTGCTGATGTTCTGGCCTTTGAGGTCTTTGCTGAAGGAGCTGTCATAGCGTGCAGGGACCAGACAGGTTTGCTCTTTGTGGTGCTTTCCAGACACCTGTAATGAGTCTGGCTCTGAGGAATTCAGCCTCCAAACTCTGCTCGCAGCGATTACACTGAAATAACCTCAGCATGAAGAGCAGCACTGTCATCCACAGCATGTGGGGATGGGGTGACGAATGTAGTGCTGCGTCCTGAACAAACAACAGAGACAGCAGAGAGCAGAGAAATGAAAAGCAGCATTTGGAGGACTTCAGAGACTTCAATAAGAGCTTTCCAAATGGCAAGGCCTGATGTTAAATGCCAGCTGAGTATGTCACCCCTGGGGCTATGCCAGTGTGTGCGCTTCTGTGCTTGAGACTGCAAGAAGGGAGTTCTCTGTAGCCTTTCTTTCTGTAGTATTTAATGCATATTTTGGACCATTGAGTTAATTTGACTTAATTCTTTGTTGTCTTTGTTCGTTTCTGGGTTTTAATTAGTATTACCTCTGAGGAATATAATCTTGCTGCCCCACTGACTGGCTGACAATATTGGCTCCTCTACACTCCTGCCTACAGTGACTGCTGTATCTCAGTGTAGCCCACACAGGCTATACAGAATTTTCTGGGGCTCACCTAGTTGTTGCTTGTCTTAAGAAAACGAGATGGATGGGAAGAAGTGGTACCAAGTTACAGAGAAACTGGTTCCAGCAGGATCCAAGGCTCTTCTTTAAAGAGAAGCTCCAGCATCCAGGAGGCTGAAAAGTGAACACTCCAATCAGTCACAATGGAAGGAGGCAACAGTCCAAGTCTACAACTTCAGCAACTCCCATCAGCCACAGCAGCAGTTTCTGTGCAGCCACACACCGACACCTTTTCATACAAGGTCAGGTTTCTCCCCTACTCTATCCCTAGAAGGCCCCAAGTAACTGACAGTGCCCCTGTATTTTGGTTGTTTGTTTGCAGCAAGTGCACCAGGTTTGACTTTAGCCATGCCTGGAGGCCCCAGTGCATTACAGCAGTGTGAGAAAGAAACTGTGTCTTCTAAACCGAAGGACAATTGCTGGGCCAGTGAACTGTGCTGAGCTGCTCTGGCTACACCTGTGATCACACAGGGACATTTTCCTGCCAACTTTGCTGTTGTGGGACAATCTTGCAGGTGGTTTTAAATCAAGCTGCTTGGATGAATCTTATTTTCATACACCCTGTTCCACTGATAAGAACTTAAAATCTTAAAGTCCCTGTCTTACTGTGTGTGAGAAAATTGAGAGTAGTATGTTTGCTGTTAAGGGAGTAATATGAATGTGAGCTCAGTTATCCCAAATCAATCAAAGTACTAGACTGTATCTTGGAGACCAGCACTGAAATGAAAAGTTCTAATGACATCTAATGAGATTTAGACAGTTGTTGGAGGAACATAAATGCTAAATGGCCTGGCTTAGCCTCAGGCTCTCCTGCTCCCTCCTAATGTACATTTCCTTTGTGACTCAGCCTGTTTTACATCTTCTTTTATTTCAAATTCTGTCTTAAGACCGTGAGAATGACTGCTGAGCTGGGAATGCTCATGTAGGAGGGGTTGGGAGCTACTACCAGTTGCTTATTACTTTGAAATAGGTGGTTCATATAAAAGCCAGCATAAAATCTGTGGTAATTGGGTGGCCTCGTGAAATAGGTTGAATTACCTGAACCAGCAGATGCTGGAAGTGGAAAAGAACAGAACAACTCTTAAAATGTGAGCTGCAGAACGCAGAGGTTCCTGCTCCATATGCTGCTGAATTCCAGGGCAACAGTCATCCTCATGAAAAGAGTTATTTCAAAGGGAATAATGAGTGAATGGGGCACTGTGTTTAGCATTATCTTATTCCCTCTGAGAAACTGCACAGAATGCAAATACATGGACGCTAATGAAGTCTCTTGTAGTAAGTGTCTTGTCTCTTGTAGCTAGGACAGGGTGTTTCACAGGTTTGGAACACAGCCCCAGGGAACTTACCTGAATTGCCCTGGATCACGTAGGAAGGGGGAAAGATAAACAGGCAGTTTATTAACAGATGATCTAGGAACTGTTTTAAAAGTTTCTTTTCCTGCAGATGTGCAAAAAGCTCCAACTTTATTGGCTAAATTTAGTATCTGTGTGTTTTAACAGGAGAACCTGATTGGTGCATTACTGGCTATTTTTGGGCATCTTGTCATCAGTATTGCACTCAACCTCCAGGTGAGTATCATGAAGCAAATACGCATCCTGCATTAAAAAGCTTCAAGCGCACCAAAGCCTCTCTGCCTTTCTTCTGTCCTCTAGAAATACAGCCACATCCGGCTGGCAGGTTCCAAAGACCCCCGAGCCTACTTCAAAACCAAGATGTGGTGGTGTGGACTGTTCCTGCTGGTGCTGGGAGAACTGGGAGTGTTTTCCTCTTATGCCTTTGCTCCTCTTTCACTGATTGTGCCACTCAGTGCAGTGTCTGTTATAGGTAAGGGATGAGGAGGCAACAGCCATACAAGTCTGAGTGTGTTCAGTGTGAGACTGCTGATGCATGAGTTATGGACTGATGCATAACTCACTGTTTCCCTCTCCTCTGTTTTGTAGCAAGTGCAATCATAGGAATTATATTTATTAAAGAGAAATGGAAGCCCAACGATTTCTTGAGTAAGTTCCACAGTTCCTTTTCATTTTTGTCCCTGTTTACAAGCCATTCAACACACAGCATGGCCTTTCAGGAATCTTGATTGGAGGGATGGCAAGATCTCCTTTAGCTCTAGTACCTCTTTGATATTTGCCTCATCTGAGCCACTGTTTGTTAAAAAGGGATTTTTTTGCTTCTTTGGGGTTATTTATCTGATTTGTGCCAAATCCTCTGAATCTGTCAGATTTTAGAAATACCTGGAACCATCCAGAGGAATGTGCATGATGGCATTAGTAGTCACTGTGCATGTGTGATATTACTCCCATGCATCCACACTAACCCACTAACTTTGTCCTCTCTTTCTTTCTCTTTATTGTCCTTTGGTCGCCAAAGGGCGCTATGTTTTGTCCTTTGTAGGCTGTGGTTTGGCAATTGTTGGAACTTATCTGCTGATAACATTTGGACCTAATAGTCATGAGAAGATGACAGGAGAAAATATCACTAGGCATTTAGTGAGCTGGCCATTTCTGTTGTATATGGTAAGACGGCCCATAAAAAGTGGGCCAGTTTTCTGTTATATGCCTGATGGGGAGCTTCATTTTGAGCATTATTTTTCTCTATGATTACTACCAATATTCCTTGCACTTGCTAATGACCCTGTGTCTGTTCCCTAGTGTCGGTTCATGTTGCATGTGGACACATGCATGCATGGTTTGGAACTCTCCCATTCTTGCTCTGAATTATTCTGTTAGGACTTGAATATCTTTACCTGTTTTCAAGTCTCCTGCTCTCTCCTGGAGCTGTTGGCTTCAGCCTGTGGCAGCTGAGAGCAGCTGCTCCAGAGGTGTCCAAATGTTGGGCTTGCATCTGACTTTCTAGACTGAGCCATCAATCTCTCATTGGAAATCTTATGAATGTATCATTTCTTAATGGAGATAAGTTTGGCCATTAAATAAGTTGCGTACTCCAGGGCTCACTGAAAGAATATCATTACAGAAAGTAGGCTGAGATCTGTCATGTGAATATTCAATCAGGACTATTTGATCTGCTGCTTTACCACAAATCTAACATCAAAAGTGTTCCATGTTTCCTGTTCTGTGAGAAGCTATTCAATGTCACCTCATTAGAAGCTGAGATCATGCTAAATTTGATCTAGAATTGTGTGGGATCCTCATTTTCCTTTGATTACCCTGTGTAATTCTGATGTTTGACTGGCTCAGAATCCCATTTACTGCCAACCCCATACACCTGCATGTTTTAATATTCTCATTTCTATCTTTTGCAGCTTGTGGAGATCATCATGTTCTGCCTGCTACTGTATTTTTACAAGGAGAAAAATGCAAACTACATTATAGTTATTCTCCTGCTGGTAGCTTTGTTGGGTAAGTTGATACGGACTTGTAAGATCTTCTAATTCTCGCTTATAACACTAAACTGCAGTAAAGTAAGCATCTGTGGCATGTAGGGAATTATACTGGCCTCATTAATGTCATAAAATGCACCAATCTAGTCCAGAAAGGTTACTACAAATTACATGAAGCTAACGCCTTGCAGTGATGCTTAGGATCCGTGCAGATGACCTTTGAACAAGTAAGACTTATTTCCCATAAGGATGAATAATCTGTCAAATATGGAAACCAGTTACTTATTGGTGGTGTTAATTTTAACCTGTGCATGCACATGGTACAGTATTTTACCTACTTTTGTTCTGTAAGAAACTGTGATCAATTCACTTTCAAAAAGGTAAATAACAGCAAGGCAGTGACACGGTGTGACAGGCTCTTGAATCTGTCACAGGCCTCAATGTTTGCTATTTACATTGCCTCAGTTACTGCCATGTCTTTTTTCTTTGCTTTTCTTTGAACTGCCTGGGGCTGGATTTCAGTAGCTGATGCCTCACAGGTTCTGTGAATTGCAGCCACAGCAGCTATCCTAACTTGGAATGGCCCTGGCTTGTGCTTTCAGAAATGGAAAGGAAGTAGGCTCTTTCTGATTCTTGTTTTGAAAACTTCCTTAGCTTTAGTAACTGAGCCAGTATGCCATCAGAGATGAACACTTGCATTCTTCCATCACAATAGTTGCACAACAGTTAATGCTCCCAGCCCTGTAGACAAGGGAGGGTGCTACAGAAAGGTTGGGTGATTTACTGGAGGTCTCTGTAGTAAAGTTGTTGGGCAGAGCTGGGGATAAACCAGGCAGTTTGTGTCCCTTGTCTGACCTGGCCAAAGAGGGGTTCAGGTCCTCGTAGGTCTGTTGTGTTGGTGGCTGCCTGCAGGTACCACTGAGCCAGTGCTGCCACATCACTCATCCTGGCAAACCTTCGCAGGTTCCATGACTGCAGTGACAGTGAAGGCTGTGGCGGGCATGATCCTCGTCTCCATACAAGGAAACCTGCAACTCGACTACCCCATCTTCTACATCATGTTAGTGTGCATGATTGCAACAGCCATCTTCCAAGCAACGTAAGACATTCACTTCCTTTCTGTCTGTAATTTTGCTGCTTTCAGTGGACCAGTGACTAGTGGGCTGTTTGTTATCCATTCCAAGAATGCCGATTAAATATTAGGAGAATTATCAATTTTCTTATGTTACCTGTCTTCAAATCCATGTCACAGGAGCCTGGGATAATGGTGTTCTTTGGTTTTCCACATAGTGACACTGCCAAGCAGTTTTAAGGCCAAACTTATACATTATTCAAGTATTATGCAAAACAGTGTTAAGACTGAAATGGTGGCAGATGGAATGCAGGATATGTGCAGTGGCTAAAGTCAAAGTGCAGAGTCTGTGGTGTTGATAATGTCTACGTGTTTTGGGGGGGGGTGGGGTTTGTTCCTCTGTACTTGTAATAAAGCTAGTAGCAGCAGGGATAGAAAGCTATTCCACACGTGAGTGGCATTCTGACCCTAAGGCCAGTGGCAGTAATTTCACTGCCTTTAGTGAAACTTAGTGAATTTCACAGCCTTTAGCTGCCAGGTTTACTCTTCTATCATTTCTATAAACCTGCAGCAGCATCCCTTGGAATTTAGCAAGAAAAGGAATAAAGTTTCTCAAATTTATGCATCACTTTTGAAAGGTGTTTCCAAGCAGGAAACCTGTCCTTAGGTCCATGTTAACTGCTGTGTATTTTGAGTATCCTTCTCAAATCAAGCCCTGTTCTTTGTCACTGTACTGCAGGTTTTTGGCACAAGCCTCACAGCTCTATGACTCCTCTCAGATTGCCAGTGTCGGTTACATCCTGTCCACAACGGCAGCGATCACAGCAGGTAACAGCACAAACACTGGGGTGGCCTCTTTGCAAAGGGCAAAAGGTTATGAGTAAAAGAGGGTGATGTATTAGATGTGCACCTCCAATGCACAGCTAAAATTTCTCCATGTGTAATTGTACCCAGATTTTGTTAAATGTGTGATGCAGATTCCCAATAATCTTTTCTGCATTGTAGCTAGAACACAGCTGCTCACAGCGTTGTAGGCTCTTTTCTGTCTGAACAGTTTGCTCTAATTTCAGGCATTGCCACCCACGAAAAGCTTTGTCCAAACAATTATGAGGTTTTAAGCCCCTCAGGATTCAAACCTGGCAGCAGCCTTTTAAGGTTTTGTTCTCACTTAGACATTTGAGCAAAACTGGACGGAAAACAACCAACCAGCCCAAAGCCCCAACACTCAACAGTGCATCTGCTCACAGTGATGGATGCTATCTGTGTAAGCAGTAAAGCTCTTCTAGGTACCTAAGGGCAGTAGCTTCCACCCGTAAATTACACATTGCCTTTTACTGCTGTTCCTCAATGTCACAGAGCCTGTGGCCTCTTCTTTGACTAATGTTTATTTCCTGTCATATTCCAAGCCATATGCTGCTCCAAGATTGATAAGCTTATTTACTTCAGTTAGAAATGTAAAGAGCAGGAGCCAGGACACGTGTCCTGTTGACATCCAGGACTGAGGACACCAGTCACCTTATTGGTTTGAGCCGTATATTGTTTGGGGTCAAGAGTTTGTAACCTGCTCTAGTTAAAAGATGGGGTTTGTCATTCCGAGTTCAGAAATAGTCTATCTCATTTATGTGGGGAGAATGTGGCTCAGGCTTTATTAGCACAGTGATGTGCAATAGTTCCAGCAGTGTTTCCTTCACAAAACTGTGTGGTTTCTTTCCGGTGTGGAAAGATTTGTACTGGTTGTTGTACAGATTTACGTGCATCTATATTAGTTACACCAGTGTAAGTATTTTCATTGTGAAACTCTCAATGTTTGTCAACAGTTTGTGTTAAAAATTGAAATTGGGCCACTGTTTGCTGTTTTAAGGTCATTAAAAATACAAAGAGGCTGACTACAGAAACAGGAATCTTGGTTTGGTTTTGGGAGGGAATAGTGCTGGAGATGTAGCACTGATTGCTTGGGTAAGGGGGGGAAGAAAGATGTCATTAATTTTTTCCTTTTAAAGGAGCAACTTTTTACTTGGACTTCACTGGTGAAGATGTTCTCCATATATGTATGTTTGCACTTGGGTAAGTGTTTAAAGTTTCCTTGATGGAAAACTGGAAAGTCAGCCTTCAGTGACCTATGGCTAGACCTCTGGAGTTCTGTTTCTTAGGGCTTGGACCCTCACACAGTGCAGATAAGATCAGTAAAACATCCAATAAAGAAACCCAACCTCTGACCTGCTTCCTTTCCCCTTTAGTTAGTCCAGGTTAATGAATGAATGTATTTTGGTAAAGAAAAGGTGAAATGTTTGATTGTTGGGTGATGCAACACTGCTGAAGAGGCTTATTCACCTGACACAGTTCCCAGCTTCAATGTTCTTTGGCTTCCAGTGCTTTATTCTTTAGGGTGCTACACAAGAGGCACTTGGAAGACAAAACATGCAGTATTACCTCCTCTCCCTTTTCAGAGTTATCTCACTAGAGCCTGTTTTCTCTCTCAGGTGCCTCATAGCATTTCTAGGTGTCTTCCTGATCACAAGAAATAGGAAGAAATCTGTACCATTTGAACCATACATCTCAATGGATGCAATGCCAGGTAACAGTAAAAATACAGTGGTTTATTGCTCTTATTTAAGTGCTGGGCTGCACAGGGACAGCTCAAGCTTTAAGCTCTGTTAGGTATCCAGATGTATCAGGTGGCTCTGTTGTCTTCTGGTTGTTCCTTCTTGTTTGTGTGTGTAGAGGGGTGTGTGCATGTTTGCATGGAGCAGAGAGAGATGATGTGCCATCTGGATGCCACTTGTGCTGGATCCTCTGACACTAGGGGGTTATCAGATTGGCTGCTGTCTGGAAAGCAGAACTGGATTTGAGCATACTCTTGGACCTGGCCTTGGTGTTCATCCAGCAGGAAGAACTGATTACTGGGGAGGCTGAGAGATGTTGAGAGAGGAGCAGAAATTCCCTTTGGAAAGTACAGCTAAACTGTTTCTGGTGAGCTGCATAAAAGATATGCAGCACTTGATAAATACCTGACTGCCATCCCTTGTTCACTGGAAGCATATTTCTCCATAAGCTGTCCTAGTGCTAAGCAGAAGAACATTATGTCTTTCATTTAATGCTCAAGGAACTGATGAGCCAAGGATCACAAACACTGAAACTTTCTAATTGGCTGATTTAACAGTGCAGGAAGAATGCACTTTTGTTCCTAAGCATTTAATCTCTGTCTTTGCTCTTTTCAGGCATGCAGAACATGCACGATAAAGGGACTGCAGTTCAGCCTGACCTCAAAGCTTCTTTCTCCTACGGCGCCCTAGAGAACAATGACAACATGCCGGAAATTTATACTCCAGCCACGCTGCCAATTGTGCAGGAGCAGCACGGCCCCAAAGGAGCTTCTGCTCCACCCTACCGGGTGCTGGAGCACAGCAAAAAGGAGTGAGTTGACCTTTAAGGAACTGATTTGAATTGTCAGAAGTATGACCTTTATTTATTTACCTATGAAAATGTAAGCAAGTGTAAAGCCAACCTTGAAATGGTTTAAAGCTCCTCTCAGGCTTAACTTTCAAGGCTGATTATTAAAATAAAGAACTCTGTATAGCTATGAAGTTGAAAGCATTCCTCTTAGCAAGAAGTAAATCCTCCACTTAAGGTGCTGCCTGGAGTGGTGAGTGCAGTATCCCAGCAGTATGGAACCGATGGGATAGCTGATGCTGTGAAAATGTGGAGCAGTGGGAAGTGACTAGGCAGTGGTTAGTCCTGCTGGGAGCAGGGTGTCTCCAAATAGATATTTCCAGGAGTTGCTTGCAGAGAGAGGAGGGCAGCATTTGATCTTCCATCTACAGAGGATGTAGTGGTTTCCAGAGAAGTTGTAACTCCTCATGTCTCTGGCATGACCACAAAACACCTTAACATGGCAATAAAATGTAATTGTGTTCAAGTGCTAATACTACAACTTTCTGTGTCTTTAGAGCAGCACAATTGGTTAGAAGTAGCAAGATGCTTTAGTCCTCCCCAACATGAGTCTTGGGCACCTCTTGTACAGCTGTTCTGTTTGGTGTTGAGCACATGCCCTGAGTATGTGAATTGTTTTATAGCACCACAGGCTTACATGGCAGCATAGAACAGAGATCATTTGCCAGTTTTCTGTTTCATAGCAGAAGCTTCAAGTTGGGTTAAATGATGCAGCAGAAACACAGTGAATTTTGAGAGCAAGAAGAAATGAGAAGATACATGACTGGTATCAGATGGGAAACTTTTGTAGCTCTTGATGAGGTCCTGATTCTCTGTTAGTGTTACTTCCTTTGTGGTTGAGGCAGGACTTTCAGCTTTGTTCAGTGGCCTTAAATGCTTGAAGGTGTTGATATTCCTTAGTTAAAAAGCTGAGTCCAGGTGCTGTAGCTGGGGTGTCCCCTCTTTTTTTTCCTTTTTTTAAAAAAAAGGGGGGGAACAACACAAAAAAAAGGATACTAGTCTTAGTACTGTGAAGGAGCTAAGAAGAAAAAAGCATGCACAGTCCAGCACTCAGCCAATGAATAATGGAGCATTGTGTACTCAGGATATTTATCTTTCCAGCTCCCAGGAGATGGCTTGAAGCTGATATGAAGGGAGAATAGACACAAGGGGGGGGGGAACTTGTCAAGTGAAAAGGACAAAGTACAATTACTGGCATATGCAGGTTCTACTGGTGCTTTGATATCCTCATCTTCATTAAAGCTATTGTTTTGCTGGGAAACAGACAGTTAAGTCCATTTGGTGTGACCTGGGCTCTGTGCTTAGTGGAGTGCCTCCAGGACTTGATTTGAAATGAACAGTGCTTGTGTTCAGTGCATTTTTAAGTGGTTGCTCTGGTACCAGTGGGTTGGAAGGATCTTGGACTTGCAGCAGTTCCCTTCTGCATTTATATATTTGACTCATGGCCAGTTTCTAGTTTCCACTACTAAAAATTCCCAAGAACTCCACTGACTTTATATAGTTACTCCAGATTCTTGCTGTTGTATATGACAACAGAATTGCTCTTTTGTGTGTGTTTGCCTTGCAGCTCTGCAGTTCAGTCTGGAAATATTTGAGATTGCTTTAGCATTTTTGTGCAGCTTAGAAAAATTACAGCCTTCCCCCCCTACAAAGAGCAGATGCCCCATTGCTGTCTACACAGGTACACACCTGTGTGGAGTTTCTTCACTAGCTTGGATGTCTGACAGTCCTGATGTTATCAATGGCATCCATACACCACAGTTTATGAAACCTCAAGAAACAACAGCTTTTCTTTTCCCCTCAATATCTTTTGTGTTTAAGTAACATAATGATGTTAATGGGCTAATACTGCCAGAGCATTCATCTTGCTGGAGTTGCAGTGACACTGATTTACTGCCTTTGGTTTTGTATCCCTGGAAATCAATTGTGAATTTATGTGCAGCTTTTGTTCATGAGCAACATAAAACATAGTAGTACAGGGGAGGCTACATGGGAAGGGTACAAGAATGGTGCCTTTTCTTATCTCTTCCCTTTTAATAAATGAAGCAGTTTTGATCTATTAGTTCTGAAACCACAGAAGAATGTTGTTTTAAAACAAGTTGTGCTTAACCACACGTAGCTGCAAACTCCACTTTATACATGGCAGTATTTTCTGTTGCATTATTACAGAGGTGGCTGTGCTATAAAATAATTAGTCAGAACAGCCTAAATGTGTTGCTATTGACTTCCATGATTAAGATGATCCTGTGTGAAACAGGATGTGGTTTTCCCAGCTCTTGGTTTCTCAGTAGGATTTAAAAAGTGAGTTGACTGGTACGCAGCCTCTGCAGGCTGGAAACTGCTGGTTGGGTTTTCTCCTAATCCTAGGACCCAACATAGTAAGAGAGAGATGCAGGGTGCTGTGCCAGGGGCAGAGAGCTGCTCTGATGCAGAGCCCCTGCTTGCATGGACAGGGCTCCTAGAAGCCTGTTTGAGCTTGACTGTGGGACTTTCTGCTCTAATAGTGGGAGGATGTTGCTCAGGGTTGAGAGAAACGCCACACCTCCCTTCTAGTTCAGACATTACAGGCTGAAAACAGGAAGCTATTTGTACCCTCAGGTCTATACTTTTTACAGAGTGTTCTTAGTCTGAGGTGACAGCAGCCACGCCTGGGACTGCAGCAAACAGAGCTAAACAACACATGAGGATTTAAAGGAGAGGAGCCCCATGCTGCATTCTGGTCCTTCTTGCAGAGTAAAAAATGATCTGCTGGTGTAGAGCACACTGTAAAATTCATGTAGTGTCAAAGCTTCAGTTTACCCAGGGCTGATCCTGTGAGGCAGGGCCCTGTCCCAGCAGAGTGCTTCCATTTGCAAATGGGTGGTGCTTTTCAGCCGGGAGAGCTGTAAAAGCATGCAGGGAAATCCACAGGCTGCTGTCTCCTCTAACCACATGGAGTAACTCCTTGACTCTCCTTGTCTTGGCTGCTTTATTGAATGTGAACTGACATCCGTTGCCTCCACACTGCGTGCACCAGAGCACTTAATACGTTCTCAGTGTATATCTTACATGTAACTTAATGCTGTGGAAGACAGCTCCTGTGTTGGCTGAGTGTACAAAATGATCTGCCTACAATGTTCTCTTGTTCAGATTAAAATGCGTTACAAAGAAATAAAAAATCAAGCTTTTCAGTATTGCACTATAAGGAAAACTGCTTATTTTTTCACAAGCAGGGTTGCATGACTGTTTAATTCTATTTGTCTTTTAGGCAAGACCTTTGGAAATGAAACTTAATAAAACATTGTGGTAAAACCTGTACAATTCTATCCTGCTTCGTGTTCTTCATATAGCTTTAATGGACATAAATGTCTTGAGAGAAGACAGAATTTAGCTTACTACTTTAAATACTGTGTAGATTTAGAGAGCTGGGTTTTTTCCTAACATGATACCTGCAAGTGAAATGAGGATTGCTACAGCTCAGGTTTGGGGCTGCAGCATTACTAATGCACACAATTTTACACGAGTCTTCAAGTATTTGGTGTCAGCTTTAGGAATCATCCAATTTGCTTCACTATCTTAGTTTCACAGGGCTTTAGAAATGTCTAAGTGTTCATGATTTGAGAGGAGAGCTTGAAACTGTGATACGAGTATGGCCTAGAGGAGGGGGGGACAGAGGACTGGTCAGATCACAAAAGCATTGTATTATTGGTGGTGTGACTCATGATTTTGTGCATGCCCACCAGCTCAGTACTGAGAGAACGGGGAGGACCTCTAATACTGGCTGGGAATGCTGAGCTGCAGATGTCATCCTTCAGCTCCAGGATAGCATGTTGTGATTGCAGGGACAGTTTAAGGGCATTTCTTAATGCCTTTAAGAGACACAGACACTCATAAATTGAGAATACTGGCAGTGTAGCTTAATTGAATGCTTGCAACCTAATTTAATGCTCACCATATTGGTTTTAGTCCAGGGGGATAAGCAGAGGATAACCCTCAGGATACTCTTAATTAAATGTATCCCCTGAGGTCCCAAACCACAGATAGAAAAAAAAAGCGCAGCCTTATCTGCTTTGGTGCTAAAGCTGTTCCTCAGCGAAATCCCTGGACACGAGAATTAAAAAAATGACTAGTGCATGCCTGAGCCCCAGTCTTGGATAAATGTGGTAATACTTTGTTAACATACATTGCTTAAGGGTTGGTGTGCGGTGTCAGACAACTGCGTCAACTGCTAATATAAAGAGGTGGCAATCAAGCCAGATGTTGGGAGCATTACAACAACGAGGTGTCATTACAAAAGAGAGAGTACTTAACATGCTCCTGAAAAGGACACGCATGTTGGCAATTTGTGGTATTAGAGCAGAATATATTGCTGGCCAGACAGGTAGAACATGGTATTGAATTAATAAAGCATGTGATTGCGGCAAGGAGAGGCTGAGGTATTTGTGACTAACCAACGACTCCCTAATTGAGCACTGCATCTAAACTGCTGAATCCAATGTCTGGATAAGTGAGGCTGACCTTACCTTTCCAGAAGTGAATTCTGCAGTGCTCTTAAAGGTTGTCTTAAAGGTTTGTACTGTGGATGAACTAATTACAAGCCCGGTGAAGTACTTGTCATTACTGTCTGCCTTTTTTCTGTACCTCAGCTTTAGAAGTTTCAGTACTGATGTCAAAAATCCTGCCTGTCTTCAGGCTTTCCAAGTGAGTACAAAGCTGCTGAACTAAGTATTTGTGTTGATGAAATTCAGGAGTTCTGCATGCTTTTTGTGGAAAATGGACTACAACAAAAAAAAAAACCACGTTGGTTTGTGTTGTCTTTAGATGTAAAACATACATGCGAATTCATTTACAACGCAGCCCGGATGACCACGCTCTCGGATCATCGATTAAGCCATGATTTACCGAGAGACACAAGCTCTCACTGCTCCATCCAAGCACATCCCCCAGCCGAGGCCAACTGCGAAGCGAAGCAGTGCCCTCCAGAAGCACGCCCAGGCCTTTCGCAGCCCCAGTCCCCTGGTGGGAGGCCCCTCGGGTCATACCCACGTCCTTCTCTCTCTGGCTTCAGCCTTTACGGTCCCCTCAGCCGGGACGCTCCCGTTTCGAGGCTGTTAACCAGGAACGCGACAAGGCCTCTGTGCTCCACACCGGGTTCTGCAGCACCTGAGCGCTGCCCGCTCCGTCAGACTCCGTTCCCAGGGCAACCTGACCTCTTTAGCCGCGGGGAGCCGCTCCTCCGGGCCAGGCCCGCCGAGGCTCGGTACCGGAGCGCTTACCGAGCCCATTGCTGAGGAGACCCCGAGGACCGCCATGCGCCTGAGCCGGCCGCGGGACAGGGAGGGCGCATGCGTGGAGCCGCCCGCTCCATCCGGGTCACCGACACCACACACACCCACACCCCCCCCGCCTCAGCTCCGGTAGGCGCGCTCCCGACGCTCCCCTCACGCGGCCGGTTTCTGTGCGCGGCCACCGGCGGGGAGTGCGCGCTCCCGCCCCCGCCGGGATCCTGCCGAGGAGCACGGTGAGAGCCGCGCGCCCCCGAGCCCCTTTCCCGGGGGGCCCGGCCCGGCCGCGGTTCGCTGAGCACCGCTCGGTGCCGCCTCCCGGGAGGGTCGGGGCGGGCGCGGTGAGGCCTGGCCGGGCCCGGCCCGCGGTGCCGCCGCTGCCCCTGTGCTGCTCGGTGGGGCAGGCGGAGGGAGCACGGTCCGTCCGTTCAAGCGACAGCTCCGGGGGGGCTCTGCCTCCACGCCCTGGTCAGCGTCCGGGTGGGTCCGGGTCCGTCGCCTGCCCAGGGCCGCTCGCGGGTAGCCCCGTCCTCTGCGGGTTGGCAGCGCTGAGCCCCGGCGGTTGAGCTCCTCAGGACGGGTTTGTGTCCGTGTAGGAATTGCGCGCTCCTGTACTGGGGGGGTTCGGGGAGCGACCCGGTTGTCGGTGGGATGCGGTGACGGAGCTGTGGAGCCCCGACGCCAGCCCTGTCTGTGCCGATGGAGCCGGAGCTGCTGGTGGCAGAAGCTGCAGCTCCAATTCGCTTGAGTTTCGGGAGGTCTTCAGCTTTGTGTGAAGTTGAAGAGTTTGCTTGTTTCAGAGGTACCTGTCGTCTGGGGTTTAAGGGATGCGCAGGTTAACTCACGGAAGAAAGGGCTTAAAGGTCTTATCCAGGTGGCTTTAGTCCTTGGATTCCTTTTAGTCCTGTTGTGGATGGCCTTTTCAGATTTAAAAGGGTATTGTCAGTTGTCTACACAATTTGCTTATCATTTTGAATTGGTTTTCACACGTAATATTACTGCAATAATTAGCTGATAGCAATGAACAACTAGCACTTGTATTTTCATGTCAGACATAAATAGGGACTTCTCGCCTTTCTAAGGAGGTAGGTGAAGTAATTCCCTTCTTGCCTAGGGGAAAGGGAAACACAGCAGCTTGGCTTTTGTACTGATAATCCCTCCAGTAAACCTGTCCAAAAATACCTGGAGTGTTTCTCCCTCTGATTTTGATGCTTTCTAATAACTGCACAATGAAATAGTTCTACCTAATCTGTTAATATCTCACTTCTCACAGTGCTGTTCTAACAGTAATTCTTAATTGACATCCAGACATCAGGCTTATCTGTCCCACCCTGATCTCAGGGATGTGCTTGCGTTGCTCAGTGTTCTCATACTGATTTGAATGAGGTCAGAAAAACAAGTAATCAGTGGGGAAAAAAATACAGAATTAACCACGTAGTTTTATGATTAAAGAAAAAAATATAACTGTGATGTATTATTTTCAATACATAATTGAAGTAGCTTTTGTAGTTATGCTTTCCAGAGAAGCTTTTCAGATTGTGCTTGTATATTAGCAAGAATTGGCATAGAAATGACACAGAACTGTTTATCTTGTTGGTGAAATGTTTCCTTAGCTTTGACTAAGATTGCTCCTATTGAATTGCTTTCCCTGCAGATTGCTTGCAGGAATTCAAGGGAATAACTGCATCGCCTTCTGTAGGCTAATAGTGTACGAGTTTCTGCTCTTGTTCTCTAAAGGAATGAGATGGTAATTCATTTTTTTCTACTAGTTGAGAAAAAATGTAATCTTCTTCATGGCCGTGGGGAGGTTTGAGCTGCCCCAGCTCCCCAGCGTCATTTACACACATCATTTGAGAGCCACTGCCTTTTTACAGAGCAGAAAATACCTTCCAGTGAAACGCTTTGTTGCTGTATTTAATATTTCATGAACTCATGTGTAACGAAACCTGAAGCCAGTGAAGCTGTTTGCTGTGTGCAGAGCTGAATGTTTTGTGCCTAGACAGGTTTGTGTGGTTTCCATTAGGATTCTTAAACTTCCTTACAAATCTGTAGAGCATCTCTTCTGTGCAATAATGCATCCTGATGCAGGGATTGATGCAGGGTTTGATATTTCATCATACCACTAATAGTTGTTGATCAAAAGGCAGTATTTTCCTAATGTCAAAAAGCAGTATTTTCCTCATATTGGAGTGTTTATGCTGTAAAAGGTTTACAGGGAAGATCTTTTGTGGTGAGCAGAGACAGGCCTAAAGAGGGTCACTGGGGCTGTCGCCTCATGTCTCAGCACTGCTTCAGAGCAGTCCTGCCTCTGTGCTCTGCTTTGATCTTGTGCATTTTGTGGGTAGGATGCACGGGTTGACAGTGGCAGTTGTCAATTGCCTGTTTCACATGGATCTGGGTGAAATGTGGGGACGGCAGGTTTAATTTCTTTAACGTTAAGATGCTGACAAGACAGTTTCACTCCTGTCTGTAGCCCAGTTCGTGCACTATGAAAATCAGTAACCTTGCAGCTGTCACTTCATCTCTGTCTGCTTCACAGGTTACTTGAATCATTTAATGTTATATAAATTAAATTATAAATGAAGCTAGATCTTGGCCTTTTTTTTTCTTGTTGTTGCCTTTTTTCCCTTTCTTTTTTCTCCCCATTCTCTCTCACAGTATGGGGTATCCTGGGATATCTGAGCTCCTGGCATTTGTTTGCAAACATTTCAGTTGCTTGCTATTGATCCCTCTCCAATTCCTAAGCTGATTTGGCAAAGACCTTCTAACTGTATTGTGTACCTGGCTGTCATTCTTGCCTTTTACTGCTCCAGTTTTTGTATATTGTCACCTTTTCATGTAGAAAATTGCTCTGTCCTGTTATACCAGAGGTGGAAATAACATGATGGCTTTGTTTCGAAATACAAAATAACATTTGGAGAGTTCTAACCCCTCCTCATGCTGGAACTTTGAACTTCATTATAATTCCCTGAATTACTTCAACCAAATTTGGCAGAAGAAGGAAGAACTGGGAGTCCACTGTGTCCTGTCCCCCCTATGCATTCTTTATGTCTCTAAGTTGGTGTTTTAGAGAGTATTTTCTATTGCTCTTCACATTCTGGTTTGGGTTTGTGTTTTGAAATAGCAGACCCCTATTCGAAACTGGAACATAAAGAAGAGTTGCTTTGGGTGAAGGATGCTCAGAGATACTATGAAGTCGTGGAGTGACAGCCAGTCAGACCTCTATAGCAGCGACCAAGAAGAGGAAGAACAGATGATTTTTGGAGAAAATGAAGATGATCTGGAAGAGATGATGGATTTAAGTGACTTGCCTACCTCACTCTTTGCTTGCAGTGTTCATGAAGCTGTGTTTGAGGTACAGGAAGAAAAGGTAAGGTAGAGAGTGGTATTTTAAGTATAGATACAGCTATTGAACATTCTTGTCTGGATTTTCAATGCATATTATAATTGGGGTGGAAAAAAACAACCTAAAGTATTTACCTGGTAAGCTCAGATGGGAACGTATTACAAAGAGCAGATCATACTGCACTTCGCTGGCATTTGCAGTTGTTCTCCCATGAAAAGCTCTTCTGATTTCCCCCCCCCCCTTTATCCAAGGGCAGATTTAAATAAAATCTAAAAGCAAATTTAAATTTTTGTTTGTTTTTTTCCTTTCAAGGCAGGGATTCTGTTAAAAGCGTTCTGAACCTGCAGGATGTCTGTTGTGACTTGAACACCTTAAAAGGGCCTCAGTAATTAAAATCTCTGGCCTGCTAGCATCTGTAGTCAGTCAAATCTGTACTTTCCCATTGCTTCCAAGAGCATCAGGAACAATTATGCACATGGCATGAATGAGGAAAAGCGGGAGGGACTGACAGGAAAGCTTTGCTCTGCAGCTTCAGTTCCAGCGCTTACTGTGCAAGTACCAGTGGTTTTGTTGGCATCTGCACTTCTGAGGAGCCTTCGCTAGGTGTCAGCTTGTGTATGGAGAGTTTTACAGGCTCCTTCACATCAATTCAGGTTTAAATAGGGAGACAAAGCATTGCTACCCTGGATGCAGGTTTGCAAGTCAGGGAAACTGAGGGAAGTGTGGAATGTGCAGGTTTAGGTGAGTAAAGAAATGAATGGGATTTGGGAGAAGAAAGTGAAAGGAAAATGTATTTTCATTGAGTGAAAATGTTCGTTTGTGGTTGGAGAATCTGTGTACTTCATCTCTAGGAAAGATTTGAAGCACTTTTCACCGTCTACGATAATCAAGTTACATTCCAGTTGTTTAAAAGCTTTAGAAGAGTAAGGATAAACTTCAGCAACCCAGAGGCAGCAGCAAGAGCACGGATAGAGCTGCATGAAACAGACTTCAGTGGAAAAAAGCTGAAGCTGTACTTTGCACAGGTATTGTGGAACACCAAGATGTTGCATGTGTCCCTGTTTCTTCTTTATTCCATGTTTTCCCATGAATTTCATATGTGATAAGTGTCTGAAGTTACCTTCAACCTTGTTCTACACTGAGATGTGTTACTGTCATTGCTTTAGGGGATAGATTTGCTTTCAGCTTGGGTTTACAGGGTTGTATTTGGTGTGTAGCAGTCACACAAACCCCTGTCTCCCATAGATAAACAGAAATGTGCTGAAAGAAGATAGGTGGGTCCAATGATCTCTTTATAATAGGTGCTTGCAGGCATGTTCTTTGGGATTAGCACCATTTGTCATCCTATGCTGTATCCCTTGGCTTTTGTCTTCAGGTACAGGTATCCAGTGAAATAGGCGACAAGTCCTACCTCCTTCCTCCACAACCTGTTAAACAGTTCCTGATATCCCCACCTGCATCTCCACCAGTTGGATGGAAACAGAGTGAAGATGCAACACCCCTGATAAACTATGACTTGCTTTGTGCTGTCTCCAAGCTGGGACCAGGTAGGAATATTTACCTGCTTTTGTTGTGTTACTTAACTTCAAAAATAGTGACCAAGGGAGTTTCTCTGCTTTCCTATGAGAAGAAACTGGGTCTCTCGTGATGTTCTTACTTGAATAAAACAATCCATCACTTTTCTTTCCCATTAATTCATTAATAGATTGAAAGTACAGCATAGGACCAGGTTGTGTGGTACCAACTCCATCGCATCCATGTGCTGAATTTTGTCATGGTCTCAGTATTAAATAACAAACAAGAAGGAGAATGAAATATTTAACAGTCTGGTGAAGTTGAGCAAATTAAAGATGAGATGGGAATAAATGAGTATTTGGGTGTGTTACTGCAAATACTAAGGACTTTTGGGGATAAAATGACTTAGGGCTTTTCCTTGAGGATTTTCTTAGCATGATTTTTGTTTGCTGCTCTTCAGGGGAAAAGTACGAGCTTCATGCAGGAACAGAATCAACTCCTAGTGTAGTTGTCCATGTCTGTGAAAGTGAGACAGAAGAGGAAGATGAAATTAAGAATCCCAAACAGAAGATCATGCAGACAAGGCGTCCAGAACCACCTGCAACAATACTGAGTGAACCTAAAGCATTTGATTGTACTCTGGAGGTAGGGGGTACTATGCACTGTTAAATTGTGTGATGCTCAAGGTAGTATCAAAAATCAGACACTTACTGAGTACATGTGTTGATGTCTGTGCTGCTGCTATATGTTATGTATAGCGACAACAGATTTTACTTGTAGTTGTATCTCATGTTCAAGATTTTGGATGCCAATGCTCTGACAAGCACTTTAATTTTAGGGACTAGTCCCCCAACTGTAGCAAATCCACCTGACTTGAAATAGTGTAAAATAGGAAGTCTGGTTGTGTGTTGTTTTGTTTTTAAGATGTTACCCTTTTCTTTATACTGTACAGTGTGATGTACCAAGTGCTGAAAATATCTGTCTTACTGTCACAATTGGATTCAAGGAAGTTCTGCTCTGTACTGGTACAACAGCTTCCAGTCAATATAGTGTTAAATGCAAGTGAAACGTACTCTTTTATGCTAAAATTCCTTCCCAGCCAGTAATCTGAGGTGGAGATTAATCTTTGCCTTTCTCAGAAATGCCAAGTATGTGCTTTTAATTTGACATGAGGCACAAATACACGTATGGAAATAAATTCAAGTAGTTTTGCTAACTACACAGAGAAAAATATGGGAGGAAGAAGCACAGATGGGTGGGAAGTATCGCCAGTGCTGCTGCTGCTGCCAGGTACGATGGTTTGCACTGACATCTGAGGAGTAAATGATGATACATGGAGAGAAATGTGGATCCAGCTGTTGAATGTGTTGTCTCTGATCCTCTCTGAAAACACGGTAACATTTGTTCTCCACAGTCCCAGAGGTGGCCTACATTTATGAGTAAATCTAGTGACTGTTGTGTTGTGACTAAGTTAGGAAATAAAACATCTAGGGTTAATTTTTTAACTCGTCCTAAACGTTTTCAGTCTGTTTTGTATGTTTTCAGACAATCAGTTGCCTGGCTTAGCCAGTTTTTATGCAGTTTCTGCCCTCGTTTGCTGTTTTTCATTCAGGTTTTTTCTGTGTGGCATCCTGTCTGTCTGACAGAGCATCTGCTGCTGTTTTGAGACCAGGGTGCATCTTTTAAATACAGATCTTTAATTTTGTAATCTTGTGTTTTAGTAGGAGGAAGATAGGCCTCAGTATAATGCCATAGGTTCCTATGCTTTATGCTATTTTATAACCAACCTTTTTTAGTCTAGACAGATTCTTTTTTCTATTTAAAAATAAAGTCATTTGTGAATAAACCAGGCTGCTGATGTTCATATAGAGAGAAATCATTCACAAATCGGCCCTTTTCATTTTGGTGTGTTTCAAGTCTACATTATGTGCTTATTGACTTTGTTGTCACTTGATTGGTGGTGGAGAGGAGAAGTAATGGTCAGGAATATGCATGGCTGGGAGTTTTCAACGTTGTATTGGGCCAGCTCATGATCTGTTCCTGCCACCAGCTTCCAGCTGTAAAATGGGATCCTGCAGGCAGGTCCTCGTGCCAGAGGCAGGAATAGTAGGTGTTAAAAAGGAAGGAAAATGGGTCTTGCTCATCTTGCCTCCATAGGCATGGTATTTATTTATATCTTCAGGTATTAAAGTCACTCAGAGTACAACTTCTCTGTCTCCCTGTTCCATGCTAAAAAAACACCCCAAATCCAACCAAAAAACTTGCGTTGTCCATCAGGATTGTGTATTTTTAAGGTTCCAGAAGTCCACCTGGATTTTCTGTGGTGTTTATATTTTGTTAGTTGTTTAATTTCTACCCCGTTGTAGAAGTTGCTGTGAGTAGGAATAAGTGGAAACCCTTCCAAAACAGTTTTGTAAGGCAAATCAAGCAAGCGATGTTGTCAATGTATCTTGTGTAAGATGTGTAACAACTTGCATTCCAACATCTTTCATTGTGTAAAGACACAATAAAAACAATGCAGTGCCATTCACATCTGGTTTTTAGCTGTATTTCATATTGGACCAAGTTTGATATCGGAGTCAATGATGGTATTGATCAGAATTGTAAGACATCAGCTTGTTGCCCTGCCTCTGCTTCTGCCGCTCCTCTCTTCCACCGGCAGATTGAAGCAGCATTTTCTGTGCTGGCCAGCAGAGGGGGGGCTGTGCGCTCCTCTCCTCACACAGTGCTGCAATACAAGTGAATTACATTGAAAATGCTACAAAATCCCGTTCCTTTCCTGTATGGAAGCTGTGCCTGGTTTCCGTGGCGGGGCTGAGGGGCCCATTGTGCAGATATAACGGGACTCTTTGGCAGAGCTGGAGCAGGAGGCACTCACGGGAGGGAATTAGGTGGCTGCTCCCTGCAAGTACTGACAGGGGTGGGCAAGGAGGAGAAGCAGAGGCCTCACAGGGAGGAGCTGTAATTCAGCCATCGATCCATATCAGAAGTGATTCTGCTCTGCTTTCACGCTCTTATCACCTCCAGGATGACAAAGCCTTCCTCATGCAATGAATGACGTTCAGGTTGGCTTTCTTTACTCCATGCGATGATTGGGTAGCGACCATCAGAACCTTTTCTCATAGCCCCTGACCTGCTGTTAACCTGCTGGTTTTAGAAGCAGGCTTGCACAGAGGCACCAGTCAGCCCTTGCTGAGCTTGCACTTTGCATAAATAAATACTGTACATTCCTCTAAAGCATTCTTCTTGAGAAGCAGCTGTACAAATTGATGGGCTTGTCCATGGGCAGGCTGCCTGTGTGCTCTGGAGAGGAAGCTGCCAGGGGTGCTTTGGTTTTCTTTTGTAACAGCTATGAATGGGCCTTGGTTTTGCATCCCTGTGCTTACTGCTGCTCATTCTATTCCTACCTTGTTACTGAACTGCTTCCCCCCCGAAAGACCTCATGCTTAAAATGCCTCTTGCTTAATTTATTCTCTCAAGGGTTATATTTCCATTTTTGGCTGATTTGGGGTTACTGATCTTTTTTTAGCCCAGAACAGAAGATTGTCTTAGGAATCTTACTGGGGTTTGTTTACTTGCTCTGCTGAATGTGTAAAACTCACTGGGGGGTTCATGGTCCAGCTTTGAATGTGGAAAGAGACCACAGCCAAGCCTCACTCCGTTGTAGAAAGATGCAGAGCTATTTCCTTTGCTAAAGCAAACAGGAGGCACACAGACACCTGGCTGGATATGAGAATCCTTGTTCCTCTGTGGCTTGAACAGCACCAGCCATGCATCCATCTGGGACTTCTCCATTCTCCATTTGAAGGTCAGCCCGAGCTGGCTGGTGAGGCTGAAGTCAGTGGGAGTGAACTGTGGTCCCTGACACCTCAGAGGCACTGGTGCTTCCACAGCTGTTAGCCTTCATTCTGAGCAATATAAAACACTGTTTCTGGTATAGCTATTGATAAGAGCTAAAATCTGAGTGAGGTGACTACAGGCTGTCTCCCAGCATCAGTCCTATAGCTTGAGAAAGGCCTGCACAGCATCTGTTGGGATGCCTCCGTACCCTGCATCTGAAGATCAGGGCTAGAGACATGATGTTGGTATTGTGGTACCCACTTGGATGGACGCACACATGGTTGTGTATGTATTTCAGCTTGTGCTTTGGTTGTTTCTGTGTTTTACCTTTCAGTTGTATCTGTACCAAGTCACGTTAGAAAACGCACAGTATTGTAAACATTAAGTAATGTTTTAAAATCCTTTTCTGCACCAGGTCTCTTCCGTTTTAACATGTTGGTGCATTCAGGCTTGTAGATGGGAATGTTTGATTTCCTTGGTGAAGCAAATGAATTCCAACTACAGTATCAGCAGAAACCTGGATGTCAGCAGGACTAGGGTGAGGCGGGGGAAAGGGACTCCTGGCGACCTGTTATTCTGCTGTGTCACATACAGAATCTGTTGGGTTTATACTTTATCCTTTTGACTCTAGCCAATGACCATGTTCCCATTTGAGTAACACGACACAGCAAGCAGGGATGAGGGTGCAGCTGGGCTTAGATGCGTCCTTCCATGGGGCAGCCACCTCAGCTCTGCAGTTCAGATCCATCCCTTGCAGGTACAGAACTTGGGATGCAGTAAGAATTTCTACTTGGTTGTGGTATCTGCAGTAATGTCTGTTCTTCCTTGTTTTCTTACCAGGACAGTTCTGGTATATTTGCTCTGTTCTTTAACCTTTTAATTGCAGCCAAACTGCAAATTTAATCAGTGGTCCTGGGAACTGGCTTTATGAGCCTGGAGGAGCACAAAGCCTACTTGGAGGTGTAAGCTGGATCCATAAATTCAGTGACACGTTATTAGCTTATGTTGCTTCTTTATGGGCTGTAAAGTGGACCTGTAGTTTTAATTGAGAGTTTGGTGTCCTGTGGTACTCATTGACTTCACTGGGATTGTTCTCGAACATTCCAGTATCCCATTTGGTCCTCTACAAATGGGATGAGATCAAGATTGGTGGCCGGTGACCTGTAAACTACATAGCTGATGTTAACAGCAGGGCTTTATACATACCAAAGTATAAACCCAGTGTATGGCTGTAGCTAATAGAATAAAGGCTATAACTTAAGGACATGGTAAGGGACTTCTTCCCAAGCAAGCACCAGGGAAGTCACAGCCTCCCCCCCTGCTTTGCCACACATGCTTTGAAAAAACACGTTTACTTTTACTGAGCTTTTACTTGGCTTTGCTGTAGCTGCTCACACCCCTTCTCAAGCACTGAACCAGGGATGGCACTTAATAAATGAGAGTGGGTTTTCTGGCATGTTGTGATGCCTGGAAACCACCACAGTGGGGTTTTACAGCAGCTTTTCTAGGCTCTGTCAAGGCAGCCAACAGCTGCCTGAGGAGCAGGGCTGGGCACCAGCAGAGCTGCTGGGGAAGCCCAGCTTCTGGAGCCTGGTGCCTCCGGATGAGCCCATAAATGCTGTGACAGGTTCCTGGCCCTGCCCCACAGCGCTGTGCTGGGAATCTGCTAAGCAGTTTGAGATCCAGTTGTGCCTCACACCACATCCACACATAGGAGATCTGCTCTGGTTTCATCCTGGAGGACAGAACAGGGTCTGCAGAGCACCTCGCCCTGTACCCCAGTGCTCTAGTTTCCACAACAAAGACAACAGGAACTTGGTGAAAATACAGAACTTTTTCCTCTTTCTGCATTAACAGGGCTGATGGGGAGTCACTGGGGCAGATGGACAATCACTGGGGCTGATGGGCAGTCACTGAGGTTGATGGACAATTACTGGGGTTGATGAGCAGTCACTGGGGCTGACGGCAGTCACTGGGGTTGATGGACAGTCACTGGGGCTGATGGGCAGTCACTGGGGCTGGTGTCTCCTCTCTTGTGCTACTTGAATGAAATCAGGGCTATTACTGTCTGTTATTAGGAACTTACATGTAACTATTTGTTCCTTTTCCAAGTTATGAGTGCCCGCTGTTGAAAGCAGCCCCTTTGCCTTACACAGGGATACAGCCCAGGGAAGGTGTGCACCAGGAGAGAGCCTCGTGTTCCTTTTTGTTTATGCAGGATGAGGCAGTAATTGCAAAGGAACCAACCAAGCTTCATCTGTTCCCTTGGAAAACCGAGTGGTGAGTAATCCTTCCCGAGATTCACTCGTGGTTGTAAGGAGCTGTGATACTTGTGTGGGGTTTTGGTGAGATGGAGGCAAAAGGGTTTAGTTGGAGGTGGCCAATGTGGACTTTTGTAGCTGTGCAAACAAATACATTTGCCTGAAACTCTGAGCTCTTAAACTGTGATGAGAAAACCTTTGTGGTTTTGTTCTGTGGGGTTCAACCTGGGGTTCAGCACAGAACACTGTGAACACCGAAGTGAAACAAGGCCTGTGTTAGGAAAGCACAAAGGCTTCTTTGGGAGATGAGGATGTCCAAGGTCTCTTCCACCCAAACCATGCTGTGATTCTGTGCTAAAGTCAACTGAGCACAGGCTCACAGCCAGGGGCTCCTGCCCTGTGTGATCCTTTGGACTGTCCCCGTCAGTTCACAGTGTTAGGGATGGGTGTGCTCGGGGTGCTCCCCCCGAAGTCCCCGAAGCCCGTTGGGCACTGGGCTGGGGCGGGGGCTCCGCACCGGCTCCGTGAGGGGCTGAAGCGCCGCGGTACCGGGAGCGGGAACCTGCGGGGGGAGCGCTCAGCCTGGCTTGGGCTCCGCTCTCTGCTCCTCCCGCAGCTCCTCCCCTGGAGCCGGGGCAGCCCCGCACCTGCGGTGGGACTGGACGGGACTGGACGGGACGGGACGGAGGCGGTGCCGCTGCGAGCGCAGCTCCTGCGGACGCCGCCCGGGGTCACGCTTGGTTTGTGGCGAGCGGTGACTGCAGCAGGGACCATCCGCGCCCGGGGCTCTGCCCCCGCTCCGCTGAACCGGTCACTGACATCCCCAGCGCTCAGGGCCCGCGGAGCTGCTGGGCTGGGAAGGACTCGTTCTCGGCCCGGATGCGCCCTTTCATCGCTCTGGACATGAGCCTCTCGTCCGGGTTTATTCAGCCCCAGCGCCATAAATAAGGTTCTGTTGGTTTGGGTTTTGCTGGGGGTGGGGGGTGTTTGCCGTATTTTGGTTTACTCCGCTGCCGACACGCTGCAAGGGGCTGCCAGTTAAGGTTTAACAGGAAAAGAACTAGAAAGCTCGCGGCGTTGTGTTCGTTCACTGAGTGAGCATGGAACAGAGCTTCGCTGCTTTCGCTGTTGGGAACGTGCTGAAGCCGCTGACAGGGTCGACCTGTGATCCCTGGGGTTTCATGGTGAGGAATGTACCGAGTGCCCCAGGACTTCCCCGCGGAAGGAAGCGTAGGGTTTGCCCGCAGACACCGCACCAACGCGAGCTGCTGGATGGAGGGTTCGGGCAGGAGACAAAGCGCGGCCACCGGTGGCTCGATGGCCTCACCAGAACTCTTGGCTGTCTGCACCTGGGGCCACCGGGTTTGGGCACCGTGTGCTGGCCAAGGGCGTTCTGGTGCAGCACAGGGTGTCGGAGGTACCAGGTTTACCCCCGGTGCTCCTGAGGGAGGGGGGCATCCCCATGGGTGCAGCAGGGCCGCCTGCACCGCATGTGCCGTGCTGTAGAAGCCTGTGAAGGGCAAGGAGCTGTTTTCTATATTGTGCACGGAATTCCCTCGGTATTTTTCAATGCAGAAAAAGCTGAAGGATCCGAACCCTGCAGAGGCTCTTAGAGCAGCGCTGAGATCTGCATTTTCCTGGTAGATGAGCAGCTTCAGCTGCAGCAGACCCAGACCAGGAGCTGGGGAGCACCTTGTGCCGCAGAGGACACAGCCATAAACACCAGCCCGCAGCTGGAAGCAGGCTTGGCTCCTTTGTTGGCAGTACTTCAGGAGGGTTTCCTGCCCAGCCCTGCTCCTACCTGTCTGCTGCTACTGAAAGCGTGACTTGTATTCATTACACTAGATTCCTTTTCTTACTTATGGCACTAACAGTGGATCAGTCTGGATTTAGTGCACAAAGGAGCTGGAGGAGTCTGTGAGTGATGCCCACTGTGGTCTCAGATCAGCAGTTACTGGGGTAAATCCAGGGGTGCTGAGCACCCTGTGGGTGCTGGCGTCTGCCCAGAGCAGCCCCAGCTCACCAGGGTCACCCCTGTGTGGAGTTCTCGTGCCCTTGTGCCAGGCTGGGACCAGCGTTGCTGAGGAGCTGGGAGAGGCTGAACTGGGCTTGTGCTGGGCATGAGGGAGAGGGAAGAGATGTGATGGGGACGATTGTGCTGCTCGCACTGAGTCACAGACATGGGGAAATGCAGCTAAAACCTGCAATGTGTTAGGCCCTTGAGGGCTTCTGAGCCTGTGATGGAAGCCTCAGAACTCTTCATCTAGCACAGAAGCAACTGTATTCATCCCTAGAAAACAACACCCTCAACCAGTGAACAGGAGCGGTCGGTTCACACCCCATGGCTTCTGCTCATGAATGCAGAGAGCTCTGCCATGAAAGGCAGCTCAGGTGAGAACTCATTCCAGGCTGGTCTGGGTCCCAGTGTGAACTATGTGCTCTGTCCCATGGGTATCTCGGTGTAAGGTATCCCAGGAGAAGCTGTTGCCGTCTCCCTGGCTCAGCCAGATGCAGTGAGAGGTGCCTGAAGGTGCATCTGGGATCCTCTTCCTCCCTGGGCTGGTCCCTGGCACCCGCACGCCGTTGGTAAGTGATTGCCCTCAGGCAGCAAAGGGTTCAGAGAGCAGAAGGGACTGGTGAGGGAGGCGTGAGATGGTATCGGAACTGGGAGAAGTGGTTTCCTGCTCTGGGAAGCCAGTCCTGTTCTGGGCAAATCATTCACAAATGATACTGGACTCCAGCCATGGATTGGCTTGACTGGGAAAGAAGGCAGAGGACAGGCTACAGATTTCAACCCCTTTGGCTTGTGTGTCTCTCGTTTGATTGCTGTTGTCCTGATTTGCTGCAGGTAGCTCCTTTTTCCTTCTCTTGTTACAGGTGCTGATTTAGCAGCCGGTTTGAAGGTGAGCTTCCCATGGGTCTGGCCAAAGGAGCTGGGTTTGATGGGTTTTCCCTCTTCCCTCTGGGCTATGCCTGTCGTGGGAGCTCAATCCACAGCCCCTCTGAGCAGCTCTGGTGGCTCCAGCCCCCAGCTCCAGCAGCGTGGTGGGGTTTGTCCATTCCAGTTCAAACCCTGGTTCTGACATAACATTTACAAGGCTTCTAATCCAAATGTGCCTGAGATCCTGGCCTGGAACCAGTGGGAAAACACCTCTGGCTTGTTTTGCTTCCGTGCGCTGCCTGCAGAGGCCCTGCCCTGCAGTATCCACAGTGTTTTTATGGTGTGGATGCACTTTGCTGATCATGGTGGAGCTCCTGTGAATAAGTGCATTCACACAGGGGGAGAGGAGGGGTGTGTGTGGCCCAGTGTTTTAAGGCAAAACGTTGGGATTGGGAACTCTGCAGCTCCCAGCCCAGTTTAGACGCTGCTCCTGGGCAGGTTTGTGACAAAGTCTCTCTGGTTCGTATTTGTGGGCATGGCTTTTGAAGCGAGGGCATTCCTTCCTGAGGACCTGCCTCCAGGGCCCCAGTCATCATCTGTGTGAGCTGAGAGCTTCCAGCCCCTCTCAGTGTATAAGCCAGGTACAATTACTGCTGTTGTTTGTTCTTGGTGCTGCTACTGCACAGTGCAGTTGCCTGCAGCTTGTGTAACTGTCTTGGCAAGGAAATGAAGTGCTTTCAATCTGTGTTTTAACAACAGCTGAACCTGGAGAGCTCATGTCAGAACCTGAGACGAATGCTCACATAGAGGTGCTGGTCCGAGCTGGGGACATGTAGAACACAGGCTCCCCAGAGCCGGGTGTTTGCCTCAGCCATGGTTATGCCTCAGCCATTTGAACTTGGGGTTTTTTTTCCTCCTTCTTCCCTCTTTGGAGCCTCACAAGGTAAATTCAGGCACATTCCGGTCTCACTGCAGCACTGGGTTTATTGCTTCTGAAATTACAGCTTGTCTCTACCCCCGGCGATGTTCCCTGTTCCCATGGCTCATGATGCTGCTGGAAGCACGTGGCTGTGTGGCCATGAGGCTGTTTGGACCCACGATTATGGGTTACGGGGTTTCGGGAGCTGAAGCCGAGTTGGTGACTTCCAACATGAGGCTGTTTCCCTCTCATGCTGTGCCACCGATGCCTGGTTGAGCCCTTCAGTGCTGGAAGCAGCCAGGCACAATGAAACACACTGGTTCAAAGCACACAACGGGGAATCTGGCTGCAAAGACAGGGAATGTCAGTGAGGCAGGAATGGGGCTGAAACACCATCCACTGCCTGGGGCAGATCCCAGGCCAGGTCCTTGTGCTTGGGCTCAGTTACTTGTAGGGAGGGAGAAGAATTCTGGACTTAATTAGAAGGATTAACTCCTCCCTGGGATGGAAGTGAGTTTGCTGCCTAGGCTGATGTGCGAGCGGAGCTGGACCTCAAACAGTGTGCACTGGACCTCAGGCAGATGTGCCTTAGCACGGAGCTCCTGTGGCGTGGCAGGAGGGTGGATGTGGATGATGGTAGCTGACTCCTCAGCCTCTTCTTTCCCAGATAAAGGATGGGGATGGCTCTGTGGTGTGGAATTCTTGCAAGAGAACAGATCTGAGATTCAGTCACCTGCCAGGACACCTACAGCTCTTGTGGCAGAAAGTCCTTTCCCTTTATTTAACAGGACCTGGCTGCCTCTTGGCCTTCTTCAATAACATTTTGGCGTTTGCTTATTGGAATGAATGCTTTATACCTCTGACAATTTGCCCCTCCTCACATAGCTCCAGCACCCTGGTAGTGTTCATGTGAATTCAGCTCTTGGTGGCCTTTTGATTGCGTGAGATGGTTTTCACATGGCACTTGTTCATTTCCATCTGCAAGAGGACCTGAGGGAACAAATTCCAGTCTATTTCTAAATAACTCAGACAACATTCCCTTTCCTAGCCAGTATACTGAGGAAGAATCCCAATAGTCAAGCAAACCAGAGCTGGGTTTGGTTGTCCCATTCCTCAGTGGGTTTTATGATTTAAGAGCAGCCCTGTTGACATTGTTGGGAAAGGGATGGAGCCCCAGCATGGCAGAGCTGGCAGCCAGTGCTCTTCCTTAGACCTGGGTGAGTTAGGAGAGAAAAATCACCTTGGTTTTCAGCCTGTGTTTGGCCACACTACACAAGGAAAACACTGCCTATGCAGCAGAGCAGTTGAAAGGGTGAATGAACTCTCTAATGAAGCTTCTGGGGTAAACCCTGTGTCTATTCCTGCTGGGGAACAACAGCTGATTTGTGTAGTTTAAAGCCTGTGCACAGCTCGATGCAGACCCCCCCCTTTCCAAGGTGGCGAAGCACTGGTGCCTCTTCCTGCCCAGCATCTGCCTCCTGCAGGGAGCTGGCTGAGGAAAAACCTCAGTCCCATGGCTCTGTTCCCCATCTCCCCTCTCCTGTAACTGCAGGAGCCTCTTGACAGACAAGCTCTGATGCATGCGAGTGAGCGCGGGCAGGGCAGGTGGAAGGTGTATCAATGGGGGCATTGCTGCCGCTTGCCAAAACAACCTCTCATGGCTCTGCCCAGGTGTTTGGAATGGAAACGTGCCCAAAGCTTCACTTTATGGAAACATTTCCAGCTGCATAACATGGGAATGTGCCCCCAGCCCCAAGAGCTGCAGTGGGAGGCCCTCAAAGCCCCCCGGCCAGTGTGTGCTGGGAGTGTGTGCCATGTGTCAGAGAGGAAGAATGTCTTGTGGTTGCTGTATCAAAGTCCATCTCTGCTCCCCTGCTCTACAGCTTTTAGTGACCACCTCTGATTTCCTAAATGCTTTTCTAAGCCAAGGATCCAGCTGGGGATACCCTGAACCTGGGGGGCTCCCAGGGTTTTGGTGGACTTGGCTGGGTCCTTGAGTTGCACAGCGTGGGCTTGGCCAGGTGTAAATCTGGATGACTGTTGGGAGGGGAGTGTAACTGAGACTGGCTGTAGGTAAAGGGGGAACCTGCACCTCCCGCCCCAGCCTGAGACACAGACCTTGGACCTCGACTTGCTGCACAGCATGGAAAAACCAAAGATTTGATTCATTCTCCAAGCTACATCCTGGGTTTGTTACACCCTGCCAGATAAAGTCATCCTTTTTGTAACATGCGGTTTCATTGACAACAACAAGAATTCTTCAGTTAGAGGTGTGACTCAGGCACAAATAGCTCAATAGCTCATTACCAAGGTGGTTTGAACCAGATGGGGGTAGGTACGAGTACCACATGGCTTAATGCTGAAATATTCAGCCTTATTTGTTTGGGGGTTTTTATTCTAATAGGCAGAGGAGGAGAAAAACCCTTCTGGAACTCTGGAATCTGTGCTCTTCTAGTGAGGAGCAACAAGGTAAAAACTGGATGTGGCTTTTTCTGTATTATGCCCATGGTCAAAACACTTTCTCAGGTTTCCCCAGCCTGCAGCAGGATGGAGCCTCTTCAGCCTCCTCTTGTTGGTGGTACAACCTGCACCGAGTGGATGAGTGGAAAGCAGATGGGTGCCCAGGTTCCTCTGACATGTGTGTGAATCCTTCTGCTGTGCTATATATAATAAAGGCAAACTCTAAAGACAAAATAGTTCTTTCAGCGTGGACAGATCTACAACTACGGTTGATGATCATGTTGCTGGATTAACTTGGCCTTGGCTAAACAAAGGAATCATTCAGCCAGGGGAGAATGACCCAGTTACAGGCTCAAAACAGAGTTATTTTTGGTTTTTAGATTAAAACTAAAAACTGGAACCTTTCTAACTTCAGGGGATCGAAGTATTTGATGAATGGACCTTGCAATTCAGATCCTCCCTAACCAGACAGACACTGACCCTGTCCCTTCCTGCTAGTTACTGATCTCTCTTGTTCCTCCTCTCTCTGTGGAGCCTCCTAAGCACACACCGGGTGTTGACTCAGTCACCAGCCTCCCCACCCCGAATCAACCTCGCCTGTCAGGAGCAGTCAGAGCTGTGTCCTCCTTCCCTCCCAGACCTGCAACCTGCCACAACCTGGGATTTGTTTGATGGATGCTGCTTTGCAGAAACCCTTAGGAAAACCTCAAGGAGGGGAAAAGGAAGGGAAAGTGCTTTTCAAATTTCCAATTCTTTTATTACTGACTGATTTATGTCCACTTAATCATTTTCTGGCTATTGTATCTCTTGTGCTCTGTAAAATTAAAGCCACTAAGAACATGCCACAGATGCACAGTATCCCAGTGGAGCATAACCGAGCAGGGCAGAGTCCTGCCTGGTTGTACTGGGCACCACCTGAAATGGGGAACCTCAATTCCAGTATCAGGTGTTGAAGAGTAATTTCGATGGGGAGTTTGAGTGCATTAGCTCTCTGAAGCTGGGAGCTGAAATGGTTTCAGAGGTCTGTTTGAAGTGGTATCACACCCTTCTCAGGCTGAAGGAGGCTTTTAATGGCTCAGGTTACTGGTCACATTTAGAAAACATTTGGAAAACGCTTCTAAAATCAGCAAACACACACACTGCTCTTTCTAGAGCTGCAGGTTTTCCTCCCCAGATGCAGACGTGGGTTCAGCCTTGGACACTTGCCCTCTTCCAGAAACAGACTGGGGTGACACTGGCACGGGTGAGGTGCTGGTTAAACTTGCATCAGTTTTCCATCATAGTCACACTGCAATCTTTTCCTGTCATGGGTCAGTGGTGTTTGTTGTGTAACTTTTAGAACTTCCAGTTAGGGGTTAAATGGTTTTTCCTCTTCATGTTAGATGCATGAAACTACTTTATTCTATAGAGGAGTGTTTAATCCTTTAAGTGCAGGCTCCCTTACTAAAAGACATGTTACTGAATACTGAATTCTTCACACTTGCACAGTGATTTGAATCTCAGTCTGAAATGATAATCTAAAATCCTAAAGCATTTAAAACACATATTTATCCAAAGCTTGTATAACAGCAATAATACATAGATAACAATGCATAATTGAGTTTATATCTCATTTTAGCCTACTAATTCCAAGCAGTGTGTGCTTTAAGGCAAGTTGCTCCAGACGAGGTTGTAGCAAAGCCACCACTGATTTCAGCAGAGCCAGATTTTCACCTCTAAGGAAATCTGAAGAACCCCAGTCCAGTGAATGTGCACTTCGTGGCCCTGAATCTTTGATGGGAGTGTTGCCTAATTATCACTGTCAAACGTTGGTTAATGTTTTATGAACTCACTCTTCTTTTTTCCTCCTGCAGCTGACTCAAGATGACGACAGCCGCACCAGTGGTCAGTAACACCCAGCTCTCGGTAAACGTGACTACAAAGTCTCAAGAACAAAGTCTCTATCAAAGTAAGAAAAGCACTGGGGAGGTAGCTGTGTTTGCTTTATTTTAAGTGGACCTTGAACTTCGCAAACTTCAAACCATACAATGACAACTTTGTACATAAGGCTTCTTTCCCTTTCTGCTTCCCTGCCAGGCTCTGGAGCCATAGTTGCTGCCATCGTAGTAGGAGTGATTATCATTTTTACAGTGGTTCTACTCATACTGAAGACATACAACAGGTATGTGCCAAGCTCTGTACTTCACTAAGGTGGGAAAGGATGAACCAAGGTCACTGCTGAGTGTGCTTTCACCTAATGGACCATTTCAGTATTGGTTCCTGCAAGTTTCCAGGAGATGCTAAGCTAACCTGACTGAAATCCCCGACTCTCCCTGCTGCTGTTCAGTGACTGAAGTGCTGGGAAGCAGGAGGAGATTCTTGATGGAGGATATTGTATGGAAGCTGTTCCTAGAGGTCCCTGTTGACACAAGGGAGCATTCTGGTGTGCATTGTGGTTGCCAGAGGAGCTTGATTTTGCACTTTTCAGGATGCTGGGTTACATTTATATGCTCTAGGAGCCCTGGGCTGCCATTTAGCATCTTTGGGATGAAATCCTGTCTTGTATTGACTTTCAAGAAGCTGATTGATGTAACCTGCTTCCACAGGAGTCTTCCCAGCTCTAGTGACAATTTCATTTCTGCCTTTACAGACGCATGAGAGTGAAACGGGAGCTGGAGCCCAAACCCAACAAAGTAGCAATGCCGCCTGCATTAGGGCAGCCAAGCCACAGCCTGCCTCAGCATCCCACAGTGACCTTCATACCTGTGGATATCCACATGCAGAACAGGTAACTGGGACCACCTGTCCCCCCTGTGAGAGCAGAGCGGTGGAATTCTTACTACGTGGATCTGGGACTCCTCAACAAAGTGAATCTGCATTTGGAGCTGTTGCTCTGTTTACAGATTGTTATTAATCCCACTTCCTGTCTTTGGGAGGAGAAATAAAGGGTCTGGATGGTTTCCCTGTGACTGAAATCAAGTGGTGTAGGCATGTGAATCACCAGCAACACAGCGAGCTGCCGCACAGAGCTCTGGGCATGAGGGACCAAACATACCGAGCCTGCCTGCTGGAGGAGATGGTCACTCATCTTCTGTGGAGCTTTTTGTGTTTTACAAAGACTGACGATAAACAGGAAGAAACCTTTGGACATGAACCTAGGTTAGTTGATTTATGTGAAGTGGGTTTGTAGCCTCGGTTATACATGGTGGATGGTACAGGAAGTATCAAACCTGTATTTATCCTTACCACCTGTTTTTCTAATGCCGTGTATGTATGGTTTGACATAAAAAAGGGACTTTTTATTTTCAAGTATTTAAAACCATTTCTCTGCTGTTGGTAACCTTTCCCTTCCAAATGGATTCGGTGTCTCGGTGTTTTCACTCTCACATCGGGAATTGCTTTTGGTTCACTATCAAATGTTTTGTTGTACACAAAACCTTTAACTGAAGAAGTGAACACAGAGAGGCAGCGAAAGCACCAAGGCTCCATCTGCACAACTCGTGTCCTGCAGCATTTCGTTCTCCAACACGGACCAGGCTTGAACTATTTTTAGGTATTTTTTCTTCTAGCAAATAACTGCCAGTGATGTTGTTTTGCAAGTGTGATGACTGTGGGTGGGCAGTCATGCAACAAAGACATTCCCAAGGACCTTCACAGCCCACAGAGTGCCAACACACAGCAGCATTGTCAGATGTGGAGTGGCGATGGTCTCAAGCAGCCCTGAAACGCTGACAGGACAGGCAGGAGGACTGGGAAGAAGCCAAAGTAGGGCATTTTACCTCTTTTTTGGTAGATGTAGACAAAGGAGTGACCATTTTCTAATAGAATGTATCCCCAAGAGTTTGGCTGACAGTGAGGCTGACCTCGAACAGATCATTTTTACTAAGTGGTGTTCTTGTGCAGAAACTGATTACTTTGCTTTTTGTTTTTGGTATGAAACTGGAGCACAGTTTGAATTCCAAACTAAATATTACGACAGCTGTTTGTTGTAAATATTTCACTTGTCCTAGTTCTCTAACTGGAGTTGGCCTCCTCTTCCTGTCTCTGGGCAGCTGGGGATGTTTCCTGAGCATGTTTCACTTATCAGAGTCAAGATCTGTAGGAAACACAAGCCCCATCTTAGAGGTATTTTAACATTACCAGCCAGAGCTACTTCTAGCAAATTTTGGTTACTTTCCATTGACAGAATTTAAGTACAGTGAAGCTCACTTTTTGCTTCACTGCAGCAGAATAAGCAGTGCTACAGCAATTCTGGACTGGTAGAATGACTTGTAATAATAATTGTGGCAGCATTACTGCTTTGGCCACGCTAGGGTGGCTCAATCTGAACAACTCAAAGCGTGCTGTTTTACCAGTGAAATTTGCCTCATCCTGGCACAGCCAGGGAGGCCCCACAGATCCATCCTCACTCCTGCCAGCAAAACCCAGAGCTTTGCTGACCAGGCAAAATCACCTTCTTAAGAAACAGAACTCACTCTGTTCCCACTGCGCTGCCACTTAACACTTGTGCAGCTTGTTGTGAACAGTTTTCCAGGCATGGTCCCACACTGTCCTTGTCCTGCAGTAGTAACTGTTCCAGCGCCAATTCCACCTGCCCTGTCCTGTTACCCAGCTCCCACTTTCAAACCTGCCATGAGCTGCTATCACATAAACCTGCTGCTTAGAAAACCCCAATAAGCTAACAAAGCACCTGAAAGCTGTTACCAAATTGGTCTATTAGAGACATCCAAGACTCTGGAAGCCTTTGGAAAGAATAAGCAAAGCAAGCAGAATGCTCACTTGTGATTCACACAGACTCATTAAATGGTCCACCAAGCCCTGCAAACTAATGCAAACCTGATCAGTTAGTGGCACCAAAACACCTTTCTACTTGGCAGTGCAGTGACCGGATCTTGGCAGCCCAGGGGATAGTCTGGACTCATCTTAAAGGTCTTTTCCAACCGAGTTGATTCTATGATACACAGGCTTTCTAGATCCTTCCTGTGTGCTCTGGTCAAGTATCTCTTTACAACACCCCAGCAGGGCTGTATTCAGCAGTGACAATGGGCACAGTTGGGCATATAAATAATGACTACACGTTTGCCTAAGGGCATAGTCGGGAGCTGTTTGTGCTGATTCGTGCAAGGATTAATGTCGGTTTTCTTCATTCTTTTCACTTGGAAGTCCTCTCGCAGGCTCGCACAATTCCCTCGCCCAAACCCTCTCGCTGCCGGTGTCAGCGCTGGGCCGAGCCCGCAGCTCCACCTCGCGTCCGCTCTGGCCGCCGCTCGCCTCGCCCTGCAGTCCCGCAGGTCCCGCTCTGAGCGGACGGACTCGGTGCTCTTCGACTCCTTCCGCTGTCCCACAGGCAGCCATGGTGCGGCACTACCGAGCGCCGGCAGAGCCGTGTGCTGTTAAACCCCACTTCATAGCCAGAAACCCCATGTTTCCTTTTTAATTATAGCACGTTTAGGGGTTATTTCACATAACCCCACCCCGGGCCGTTACTGTGGGTAAACCTCCATTAACTTACTATTAACTCTTTTAACCCCCGCGGAGGGGGAGGCACCCTAACCCTAACCTCACGACCGCCTCCACCCCTCCCGACCCTTACTCTCTGCGCCTGCGCCGCAGGCCGCGAGGTCACCTGACTCGCGCCCAGCGCGCGCGCCTCGGACTGGCAACATCTCGCGAGAGGAAGGCTCACCTCTCCGCCTCTTCCCTTCCCCCCCCCCGCGCGCCGCGGAAGGACGTCTCGCAACGTCCCCTTCACCCCAGCGGAACGTCGCTCTTTCTGATTGGTCCTCCTCCGCGCGCGTGCCCGCCCTTCGCGCAGTGAGAACCAATCGGAAGGCTCAGAGAGCCTCTGCGGAGCCCCTGGCCCCGCCCCCTCGGTTCCCTCCTCCCCACCCCCAAAGCGCCGAGCGTGCGTAGGGGCGTGCAGCGCGCGGGGCACGCCGGGACGTGCAGCGCGCGCGGCCGGAGGAGGCGGAGGAGGCAAGATGGACGCGGGGTTCTTCCGCGTAAGTGCCGGCCCCGGGGCGGGCGGTGGGGTCGGCCCTGGCGGGGATGTGTGGCGGAGCCGGGCCGGAGCGCTCCGGGCCCCGCCGCCGCGGGCGAAGCCGCAGGCGCCGCGCTCCGCCGAGGAGCGGAGCCGTGCCCCCGCCCTGCGCAGGCTCCTGTGAGGAGCCGCCGCGAAGAAAATGGCGGCGGGAGGAGGCCGGGGCGGCCTGGCCCCGCCGCGGAGGTGCGGGAACCGGTACAACGGGGACTCGCCGCCGCAGGCCGGGCTCGCCGGCGTGGGCCGCCGCTCTGTGCGCGGCCGGGACACCTGTGCCCGTAGCGCGGCCTCTGCCGAGGGCCCCGGTGCGGCCTGCCACCGCCGGCTCCTGCCCTGGGCCCCAGGGCGCCGAGCCCGCGGGAGGAATAGGGGGTCTGGCCTGGCCTGGGCGGTTGTCGTGACGGCCGTGAGCGGCGGGGGGAAGCCAGGCGAGGGGGTGCGAAGCGAGCCTGCCTTTGCAGTGAAATGCACTTCGGTGTCCCCGTGCCGAGCCAATAAATTGCCCTTGGTTTAGAGGGGAGCTTTAAACTATGACACGAAGGTTGTGTGTATTCAAAGCAAAAAGAAGTTGAGCTTTATCTGAGGCTGGTATTTATTTTCTTTTATAACAATGATTTCTTTTCTTTCCTTACAGCTCTGCTGTATTTCCTGCAGAGACTCTTAACCCGTAGCCTGCCCAGGGTATCTTTCTTTTCAGCCTTTTATTCCATTAATAGAATGAACCAGTTTTGGGGGTTTCTTGAGATTTTAAAAACCAGTTTAATTTTGCAAGGTTCAGTCACCTGTTCAGCCCCATTTTTACTATTTTTCTTGCAGCTGGGGTGCCTTTGAGACATGAGGGCACACAGAACCCTCTACTTAATTCCATTTTCTGTTAATGCATAGGAAAAAATCACTAAGTTGTATCTACATTTGTTCTGTCTAATGCAATTGTGAAAGAGTGTACATGTGAAGTAGTTGTAATTGATGGCAGAATGAATGGGACTGGAAACACAGTGTTTGAAATCTAATATTCTTTTAATTTGGCCTGTAGCAGGTGACTGTATAAAACCAATGATAGAGCTCTGACAGGGCAGTATCCTGGACTGGGTTCAGGAGAAACCCAGGTTCTTGTGGGAACTGCAGAAGTGCAGCAGAGCAGCAGTTTGGACTCACCTTATCAAATAAACTGCTCTTAATCCTTTCTGGTCTTTACAATGCTGTAAAGTTGTCAGTGCAGATGACTATGGCTCTGCCTTGAAATGCCTGTGATAGAATGGTCTGCCTCTTGTTTGGTTCCCCTTCCTGCTTGCCAAGTGTTGTAAATGGGCTGAGGAAAACTTCAGTCCTTTCAGTTTCATTTCTGGGTTGTAAAAGAGAAGTAAAGAAACAAAATACATTAAATTGCTGAGTGCAGTGACAAGTGTTGTGTGCCTGTTGCTAATGTGTAAGCCACACAGCAGACTGCAAGTATTATAAGGAGTTTTAAACAGGCTTACTCCTGGTGAGTGCCTGTACCACAGACTTTAGGGTTCCTGTGTTCCAGAACAGCAAACAGGAGTGTTAATAGCTTGTTCCCTTTCAGTATCTGATGACTTTGTAGCATGTGACATTGCTAATGCAAGGTGCTTTTGATCCAGGGAAGTGGCTGGTTTACCTTATGATTTGAGCTTTTCCTTCCAGTCTTTTGGTTCCTCAGCAGCTTATAGTATTGCTGGTACTCAACCCCTTCTCCATGCACAGGAAATCACAGGTATTAAATTCCCCTGTTTTCCACCAGCCAGGTTGGTTTTCTGGATAAACTTCACCTGAAGTGTGAACTGTGCCTTTGTTCTGAACCATTAACAGCTCATTGGGATCTGGATGCTGTTCTTCACATCCTCCTCTTCATGTGTGCTTCTGTTTACTCCTGTGCAAGAACTGGACTTTCTTGCCTTTCAGTTCCAAATGAATTAACCTATAGTTTCTGCTCATGAAAGTGGAATGAGTTGGTGAACTTTTAACAGAGCGTGATCAATAAAGCAGCATTCTTTGTACTCTTGCTGGCTCTGTGTTGGCTGATTTGCTGCAGGGAGATTGACCCAAAGGTTTCCTAGATGTCACTGTAAACAATGTGACATTTTTGTTCTTGGACAGAAGAAAAAGAGCTTAGTCCTATTGTGAATTCCAGGCTAAGTCCTTTCGGTAGCAATTTGATACTACTGTACTTTTAAATATGTAAGTAGTAACCCAGGGAGATTATATGAGTAAGGAGTCACTATGGAGCCTGGGAGCCTGCTTCCGCCTGAATCTTCCGACAGTGGATGAAGACTACAGTGCTAAAATTGAAAGGCACCTGAAAAGGCTTTTTTTTTGCTTACAGGCTGGTATGACTGGGGTTGCTGTGCACTGTCCAGGGCCAGTATGTGGGAAACTGGTACTTGTAGATAGTTGAATGTCATAAGACTAAAAATTTTCTTTCCTGTGCTTTAGGGAACAAGTGCAGAACAGGACAATCGCTTCAGCAACAAGCAGAAGAAGCTGTTGAAGCAGTTGAAATTTGCAGAATGCTTAGAAAAGAAGGTGAGTTGATGAGGATGAAAAGGGAAGACACATGAATCAAAGACAATTTCCAGTGGAGTAATTGGGTGTCTTACGGTACCTACAAGAATGTGAGGAATTTTTCTCTAAAACCATGCTGGAGGGTATTCAGAACATCCACTTGAGCATCAAAGCTACAGTAATAATATATATGGTCTAGTTACAGTGCTGAGTATGACCAGTAGGTTTGGATGTAAAATACATCTTCAAAAGACAAAAACTGATATCTGAAAGAATTACATTCCAAAGAGTTAGGTAAAACTAAACATGTTTAATTCATACTGTTCCAGAAAGGTAATATGTGGTTGTAGTTTATAGGGATAAAGGGGTGAATAAAATATCTTAAGAAGTGTTCATTTCTCCACAGAATTGGACTGTGCCTCTCACTTTGGGTAAGGATTTTATAAATAAAGAGATTTGGAATGGTTGAATTCTCTTCTAACTTTGAATGGTTTTGTGGAAGTTGAAGTGTGTAATAGGCAGCTGTCAGGGGGTTGGTGAGCTGAATCAAGACTTGCTTTATCTTTCAGTGGGTTTCATTATTTACTGGAAACTGAATTGTACACTAAGGGAGTTTGCTGTCTTGTCTAGCTGGTGTTTGTTACACTTTACTAGAAATTTACATGCTTTTATTTTTCTGAACATCTCTTGGTTCAAATTTTAGCTATTTGGGAGAGAGAAGTCTGGTTTAGAGGAAAAAAAGGGGCAGATTATGGTATCCAGCCTTGTGCTTTAATCAAAATGCTGTTGTTCAGCAGACATTGGAAACAGACATTAGAAGCTTGTGTATTTAGTGGAAGGGCTTGTTCTGAAAATGTTTCTCCTGGCTCTTTAATATAGGTGGACATGAGCAAAGTAAATCTGGAAGTAATCAAACCATGGATAACAAAA